>NC_058134.1:149751982-149868462 GCF_016433145.1 Gracilinanus agilis
TCTCCCTCTCCCTCTCCCTCTCCCTCTCCCTCTCCCCCTCCCTCCTCCCCTCTCCCCTCTCTCTCAAGCCTGGCATTTGAAATGGCTTCCCAGTTCCTTGAATAATCCCTAAAGAGGGTAAACCTAGATTATTTCAAGGTCCCCTCAAACTTCCACTTCACACACTGTGAAAAACAATTGGAGAAGGCTGTAGTGAAGAGAGATAAAGCAAAGGAGTAATTCTCACAGCCTCGACAGTCTGGCTCTAGTCAGAATAGAACAGCCTAAGAAGATATTCTGCTAGGCCACGTATCCCAAGCACTGGGGTGGGCAGCGAACAGAGTGGCTGGAGATGAGTAGGTGAGCGCAGGTTACGAGATTACCTGGTGGAAGGGCTGGGACTCCCGGCTGCAGACGGGAAATAGCCTCCCGTCCCGTCCCGCCCCGCCCCCCCCTCCCACGAGCTCACCATAAAGCAAGGCCAGAGGGAGAGAGTGAGGGTGACCGCGCGAGCGCCCCGGGAGTAGGCCAGCAGCGGAGCCCTGGGGCAGTGAGACCGAGAACAAGCTTTTCTCCACCCCTAAGCAAGGCTGGTGAGGGACCAGCCCAGGCCGCAGTCCTAACCCTCAGGCTTGGGGCCTAGTCCCGTTAACTAGCCGGCCTGTCCCCACGGGCTCCCCATCTTCCTGACAGACCGCCCTCACCCTTGGTACTGTCCCTCACCTTGGCCAAGGCGCAGGACACGCGACTCCAGCTCTGCATTTTTCTCTCGGATGACCCTACCGCCTCAGTACTTCACCTCCGCCAAAGGTTTTTCCTCAGCTACACCAAGGACTCAGGGCGCTGCGCCTGCGCATCCGATTCCTATCCGGTCCGCTGGTGAGAGCTCTCGGATTGGCTGGAGCGCCCAGGGCCTCCACTGAGCGAAGTCCTCCGAGACTGGGAGTATCCTCGGGGAAGGGTGGAGCTATGCAAAGGAGACTAGGGCTTAAAGAGCTCTCGCGGAGTTTATTCTCTAACTCTCTCTTTAATTCCTTTTTAAAGAGAGGAATTAGTTAGTACACCGGAGAATCATCAATCTCTGCTTTGGAAACATTTGTTGGATTTTTTATACTTTTTTACATAGATTTGGGGAACTAATAAATGTTTTTGTTTTTTTTTAAACTCTTACCTTCTGTCTTGGTATTGACTCCAAGGCAGAAGAGTGTAGGGTGGGCAATGGGGGTCAAGTGACTTGCCCAGGGTCACACAGCTGGGAAGTGGCTGAGGCCAAGTAATAAATGTTTTTAAATTGTCTGAAATTACAATTCAAGACAGTGGTTCTGAAACAGAAGGTCAGTGGACCTTTTGACCTGGGAGGTCAAAACAATTTTGAAAATAATACTTAGAAGGCTGCTAGGTGGCCAAGTGGATTGAGAGCCAGACCCAGAAACTAAGGTCCTGGGTCCAAAACTGACCTCAGATACTTAACAGTTTTGTGACCCTGGACAAGTTCCTTAACCCCCATTTTGCCTATCCGTTACAGTTTTTTTCCTGGAACCAATATGCAATATTGATTCTAAGATGGAAGGTATGGGTTTTAAAAAGAAAAAGGAGAAAAGGGCAGCTGGGTAGCTCAGTGGATTGAGAGTCAGGCCTAGACACAGGAGGTCCTAGGTTCAAATCCGGCCTCAGCCACTTCCCAGCTGTATGACCCTGGGCAAGTCACTTGACCCCCATTGCCCACCCTTACCATTCTTCCACCAATGAGACAATACACCGTAGTTAAGGGTTTAAAAAAAAAAGAAGAAAAGACTACTTAGATGTTATCTTTTCTAATATAGTAAATATCAAAGCTGTAACCCACATAAACAAATAAAATAATATTTATAAAGTCCTTTTATTATAAAGTGCCTGGAACGTGGTATTCATTATACAAAACAGTTACTCCCTTCACTCTTAAGCCTCAAAAAAAGCTGTTTGGGGTTCTCAGTAATTGCTGAGTGTAAAGGGATCCACAAACCAAAACATTCCAGAATGAGAGAAAAGAAGGAAAAGTTAAATCTCTGCTTTTCAGACTTCACTGCATTTTCATTTACTTGCAATGCAAGGAGTATAGAGAATAGAAAGCAGAGCCAGAGGGGCAGCTATGTGGCTCAGAGAAGAGACAAACCTATAGAAGGGAGGTCCCTAGGGTCAAATCTGGCCTCTGACACTTCCTAGCTGTGTGACCCTGGGCAAGTCACTTAACCCCCATTGCCTAGCCCTTATGGCTCTTCTGCTTTGGAACCTATCCTTTCTAAGATAGAAGTTAAGGGTTTATTTAAATTTTTTAAAAAAGCAGACCCAGTGTCAGGAAGTACATCTGACATGTACTGGATATGTGACCCTGGGCAAGTCACTAAAACTCAGGTTCCCCAGGAAAACTCAGTGTGACAGAGAAGATGATGATTTGCACTGATGGAAGGAGATCCCATCATAGGGAGCTAGAAGTAATATGATATGATGTTCTTCAGTTATGTGGGACAACTGGCAGAGAGCCTTCAAGGTCAATATTAGGAACTTTCCTGGGATTTGGACACGACTTGTATGGTATGCAGAGATATGAAGATTTCAACTGATCAAAAATTCAATTGACAGTTTTTAGGTACCAGATAATCTCCATTTAGTGCTTCTTTTTCTACTTCGAGTGAGATCCCTGGAAAGCAGAGGTCTATCCTTCTTTCCTTTCTCCAACACTGTTCGTTCTCTTTAAAAAAAATGTTGTAGGGGTGGGAGGATTATGAGAATTTTTTTTTTAATTAAGGGCCCGGCTAAACAAAGTATTGGACAGAAAAAAGTCAGTCAGACTAGTTTTTACTCTCAGGGTAGCCTAGGACATTTATTCCTTGCTAGATCCGGATATTATGGGTTCAAAATCTCGTTGACACACTCACTAGCTGAGTGATGGTAGACAAGTTCATGGCAAGCATATACTATGATGGCAGGCTGATCTTTATGAGCCTCAGTTTCCTTACCTATAAGGCAAAACTAATAATAAAGGTTATTATGAGGAAAATAATCTATAAATACAAGCGCCTTTATTAAAAAAAAAACACTGCTTGTGATTGACAGGCTTCATGGAGACTTTGCAGACTCTTGACAATTGATCATCTAGATGAGTTCTTGGACCACAGGTATCATATTAATTATTTCCTTTGCAACCCTTCTTAATGTCAAGTATCTAGTGTACAATAAATATCAAGTGACTGGTAAACTAAGAAGCTTTTGGCTTCTTTTTTTATCATGAACCATTTTTTTTTAATTTTTTTCATCATCTTTCCCTGGGTTTAGTTTAGAATTGAAGTCCTAAGTATCAAAGGATAGGTTTGTTTAATTTGAAGAGTCTTGCCAAGTTCTTCATGGGATTTCTTCATCTCTTTATCCTCTACAACAAAATAAACAAATGATGGGCAAGCAAGTTAATATTAGAAAATCATGAAAAGACCTACAGTCTCCATGTTCTCTTCCTCCTTCCTTCTTTCTCTACCTCTCTCCCCAAGATGGTAAATAATCTGATGTAGGTTATTCCAGTTGTTAAGCTTTCTTTAAAAGCTTAAAAAAGATGTAGCTCAGTGGATTGAGAGCCAGGTCTAGAGATGGGAGGTCCCAGATTCAAATCTGGCCTCAGACACTTCCCAGCTGTGTGACCCTGAGCAAGTCACTTAACCCCCATTGCCTACCCTTACCACTCTTCTGCCTTGGAGCCAATATACAGTATTGACTCCAAGATGGAAGATAAGGGTTTAAAAATTTAAAAATTAAAAAAAAAACATAGCCAAAAACAAACAAAAAATGAATGTAATCTTAGGTTGTATTAATAGAAGAAGAATGTCAAGAAGAAGAAAGATAATAGAAATATTGTATCATTGTACCCTTATCTAGAGTACTGTGTTTTCTTCTAAGTGCCACAATTAAGTAATAATTCCTCATATTAAATGTATTATATTGAATCTCTGGGAGCCAGGAGTCCACACTATGATTGACAGGTGGATCCATTGGATGCTGGAATGTTCCCAGAGAGGCATGAGGACACAGGAGAGGGGGGTGGGAGGGGGTATAAAACCACCCTGGCAGCCCTGGCAGGGGTTCCTTTCTTTCCCTGAGACCTGAGATCAATGGATCCTGGTCTTTTGTGAGATTGAGACTTGCAGACTCAGCCTTGCAAGCTCCTCCTGTTTGTTCCTGTACCATCAACAACCTGTATCAGACCACCATCTCTGATTCTCCTGCCCCTAGATATTAGGAAGTCAATCATCTTAGTCATCTAGTTTCCCAGGGCCTGGGAGGGATCCGGGAAGTGGGCAGGAGAAGAAGAGGGTGGAAAGGGGTGGATATCTCAAAGACTTGTTAAGCATATCATCTAGTAAAAAAACATCATACAACAGTTTGCCTACTCTGGTGTGGCTGTGGCCAGGTTGGACCAGAGAGAAGCTAACTATCCAGATTCATTACTTGCCTAAGGTTTAGAGATTTATCATTATCAATTTAATTAGGGTCTCCCAATACCTCTAATCCAATCCCCTTATTCTTCTTTGTTTAAATACAATCAAAGTTTTAAAGTACCTTCCTGAAGTGGTTATTCAAAGCTTCTTTGGGAAGGGAGAGATGCAGTCAGATGCCAACATTACCAAGCTAAAGAGCCCATTATATAATATCAATTAACCCCAGGTGGGTCCTGAAGGGATTATCATCCATTGACCTAAAGGATCTTGCCTGGGCACTGTTATAAAGAAGGGAGGTGTCCTCTCCTCCTCTCTCTATACTTCATCTACATACATCTAGTAGGAGTAATATTATAACAAATGCTATTTTGTGGTTTGCTTCTCAATATGTAAAATCATATGAAAAAGAATGATGGATAATTATATGTAGTATTGTCTCATAAATCAATGAGAAGCAATGAAGAATAAAAACTGTTTAAAGAAAGCTTAACAACTGGAATAACCTACATCAGATTATTTACCATCTTGGGGAGAGAGGTAGAGAAAGAGGAAAGGAGGAAGAGAACATGGAGCTCAAAATGTCAGAAAACAATTGTTGAAAATTGTTTCTATATGTAATTGAAAAAAAGAGAAAATGTAAAAAAAAAAAGCCTTGGCAAGATATCTAACAAAGTAAAGTTACTTCATTGGTATTAAAGGATAAAATAAAAAGGAGACTACATACAGAAGAGAAATGAAAATCTTTTGCTAAAATTATTTTAACAAACTATTTTTTCTACCAAAGATAGTCAAGACATCACATTTGAGCCATAACATTACAGTCCCAGATGAGCTTACAAAGGAAGGAAGACTGGAACTAAAGAGAGCAAAGACAAGAAAGCATTTGGATTATGTAGGAGATCATACTGGAGGTGGCACATCCTGGAGGAGGACATTGATGAACCAGTGTGGAAGGTGTCTGAAGGAGGGGAATATAACAAAGGTAGGGGGGGAAAAAATCTCAGACCTTATTAATATCCAAAAAAGGTAGACAGAAGGACATAAATAATTACCAATCTACGTACCAACTATACAAAATCTTTATTGGTAACCCATATACAAATCAAGGTCATTTTCAGTTAAGGTATTAGTAGGGAATAAATTGGTTTTCAGAAGCAATATAAGGAAATTGATAACATCTTTATCTTTTCAAAATTAATAGAAAGATACAGAAAATATAAAATCTCATTGTGCTTATTGTTTGTCAATTATGAAAAAGTATTTGATTTGGTAGAATAAAATGTCACTTTATATTGTCTTGCAAAATAGGTTGCCTCTATATATGAAGTTCATTCAAGATTTCTTAGAAGATAAAAGAGATAGTCTTATTCGATGAGCCTCTGATAACAGTCATCAGTCAAAGTATAGATTAGGTAAATATTATGGTTGCCAAAGGTAATTACCACCATAGTGATCAGAGATCCAGTGCAGAACTGAGGTCAAAAGGAGATTTCCTATGAGTGGTGGCATCCTACAGATGTTCCTCTTTGTGAGTGACTTGTGCAAATTGCATTGAACTTCAGAACATTGATAGAAAAGACTTATAATCACCTGAAGAAGTCTGGCCTCTCTCTCCACACAGGAAAAACCAAGTGGATTAAGAATGTCAGTTGCTGAATTTCAATATATATTTGGATGAACACCCTAAAGAGATTTTGCAATAATGTGGATATATGGCTATATGACAACTAGGACAGAAAGTACATATGAGCAATGAGTTGTGCCCAAAAGAACAGAAGGAAAGGTAACTGGATAACTTTCAGGATTGCAAAGCTTATTGACCTCAAGCTTCTCATGAAAGCAAAGACTCCCTTTTTCAGCTTTAATTCAATATTAACAACTTACTAGTGTTGTTACATGGCAGTGAGACACGAAACACAGGACAGAGCATGTATGAATGGATAGTCTGCCTTGCTGACTTTCAAATGAAAAAAATCAGAGGTCAGAGATTAATCTGTATCTGAATTTTAAGACCTGGAAAGTGCTCTATACATATTGTTTCAAGTGAACTTTACAACAACTCCACCACATACAGATATGACTACCATTTTATAGGGAGGGAGGAAAAGTTAAAGGGAGAGAGAGAGGAATGGAGGAAGAGAGGAACAAATGAATGAAAGGAGGAAGTGAAGTGGGTAAACACACAGGGGTTTCTAGTGGGGGAAAGGGGATGAAGGAGGAATGGAGGAATGAAGGGTGAAGAGGTATAACTACCTTAGACAAATACAAATGGGCTGTGACAATTTGAGTGAGTGGCAGTTGGGATCCAACTGACTCTCAAACTACATCAGCCAGGAATGCCTACTTACTATGGAAAAGAAACAACAGGAAGTTAAAAAATCACTATTTAATAATGAATTTAAAGGATAAGAGATGTAGGGAGAGGTCACCCTAAACTAGGCATCTAAGGACAAAACCCAGGGACTGGCAGCTGGGTCAGGATCTACACTATTCTAACCCAGGCTGGCTGGATTAGCCTAATGGGCTGGAAGGTGAATGCATGTCTCACAACTTGAGTTCACTTCTGTTCCAGCGATGATCCAGCACAGGTCCTCAGCAAAATTAATCCAAAGGGAGAATGAAGGCAGTGAGCTAATTCAGCCTGGAAGTCCACCTTTCAGAGCTGTGATCAATGCTCACTCGTGCATTTCCTGGCAGAACAGATGACTCCTTGATAGAGAGAAAGCCTCTCCTGGGCTCTCCACTATAGAGCGTTAACAGCATCACCACTGTTCCTCCCCAAAACAAAGTCCTCAGGAAAGGCTTCCTTCCTTGCCACTATTCCATCATTGGAACCTCTAGATCTTATCTGACAGCCTGGGTGCTAATTTCACTAAATGTCTAAACTCTTACTTTCCCTCATAACAGAAGGGAGGAAGGTTATGGAGAGAAAGAGGAAAGGAAGGAGAGAAAGAAGAAAATAGGGTAGAAGGAAGGAAGGGAAGAGAAAGAAAGGAATGGAAAAAAAGAAAATAAGCATTTATTAAGCATCTACTATTTGACAGGCTCCTTGCTAAGCACATTACAAATATTATCTCATTTGATTCTCATAATAAACTATAGAAGAGGTATGTGCTTTTATTATCTCCATTTTATAAAGAAACTGAACCAGATATAGGTTAAGTGACTTGTCCATGGTCACACAGCTAGTAAGTACTTAAGGCAGAAGTTGAACTCAGGTCTTCCTGATTTCAAGTTCTGAACTCTATCCACTGCAATGAAGCTGAGAAGCCAAGCTCTAAAATTCCATTTTTTAATCTAGTGTCTGACTGGTTACTTAAATGATTACATTTCATTCTTTCCAGATGTAACCAAAAGGTGGCAGTGTTTAGTCCTAATCTCTTTACTGTTCAAGGAGGAGTATGAACTGGAGAATTAGAGGCAAAAATTTCCCACGGAATACTGTATCTTTAGAATATGAGGTTGTTAAGGTAGAAGTACATAGGTGCTTGGCAAAAAGGATGCACTCCAAACAAGTAAAATATCAATGACTCCCTTAGTGTGATATAATGAATCAACAAGCAATTCTTGAATCACATAGTACTTGGATGACTCTCCTCTCCTTAAGAGATAAAGTGGCTAGGGAAGCAACTTTTTGTGTTGCACCTATTGGACTCTCAGACCACAATATTTAGGAAGCAGATAGATATGATTTTAGTCTAGTACCCATCTCAGAGATTAGAAAACAGAATAGTAGCCAATCCCCATAGCACTTTTCTTGTTCTTCTCAGGGCAGAAATCAAAATGTTCCTAGGAGAGGGGTTGGTAAGATTCCAAAGATACTTATCACTGCCTTTTACAAGCCACATGTAGACAACCCATGGGGACATATGTCTTATATGGACAGCACATGCCTTAAGTTTATATTAAATTGGTATTTGTTTTATATTTACCTTTGTTTCCCCAAAGAGAATATAAATTCCTTGATTCTTGACTTCATTTTTGACTTCAGGGATGCAAGGAAGGGACTGTTTTGTTTTCATATCTTCAGCACTTAGAATAGTGCCAGACCCATAGTTGGTATTTTTAATGTCTATTGAATAAATGAATGAATAGATGAATTATTAGCAGTATCTCATCAAAGGAGTTCAAAAGGAAAAGCATGTTAAATAGTAATTCATAAGATATAAAAACCCTAACATTACACTGAAGCATCCTGGAATGGATGCATAAATCACTAACCTCCTTCCTAATGTAATCTTATAATCTTATAATCAGTAGAGAAATGCCCTTTTACAGAGCTATCTCACTGTTATATTACTAAACCTAAGAATACTCGGTAACTCCATCTCAGGAGATGTGGTGGCTAGGGAAGTAACATTTCCTTCGTCAAGTTTTCTGGTGAATCATTAAGATATGTAGTACTCACATCATTTCCAGATACTTCTGGAAAATTGTTGGATGGGTAGCTGGGTGGCTTAGTAGTTTGAGAGCCAGGCCTGGAGAGGGGAGGTCCTGGGTTCAAATGTGACCTCAAGTACTTCCCAGCTGTGCAACCTTAGGCAAGTCATTTAACTCAGTTGCCTAAGCTTTATCTCTCTTCTGCCTCAGAATCAATACTTCGTATCTAGTTTAAGACAGAAGGTAAGAGTACATACATATATACAGTTGTCCCTCACTGTCGGGAGCCACTCAGAGAAATAGGGTCTTTTAATAGGATCTCTTATCTGGACCCCATCAAGATCAACGCAGTTTTTGCAAAGCCCTGCGCTTGTGTTTGTGGCCTGAAAATCAGGACAAAGAATGGATGGCTTATTCAGAAAAATTTGACCCCTTTCTGTGACTCCTTTTATTATTGAAAGCAGATTAATTTAATTAATTTAATTTTTTAGGATAGCCTCAAGTTTTATAAAAAGTACCCTATAGTAAACCAGCAGTTAATGAGTTAATAGTTCTTTTCCTCAGCTGAGGATAGCAAAAATTAGCTGAAGCTGTGTTTTGTTTTGTTTTGTTTTTTTATCTCTTCTCCCTGCTTCAGATGTCCCAAGGACACTGCAGGGCAGATCCAGGCAAATTCCACTCTCACTTAGGTACTTTCCAATGACAAAATATACCCCACAATCTCAAAGGCTTATTCTTTAACATACCTTTTGAAGTATGGAAGCTTTTTACTAAAATAGAATATTAGATAAGGTGAGACTCATTTTTTAACCTTGGACCTTATCTCATCCGGCATAATCTTCATGAGAGAAATTTTTTATTAGCTATATATCAATCATGAAGTAATTCTTTAACCTTGGGTGTTTCTATACAGCTGTGATTTCAATTGTGCTTTGTAAGAAACTGAGCTTGGAAAATGGTATAAAATACAGAAAGCTCAGAGAATATTTGCAGCAGTCATGAGCTAACATATTAGCTTGACAGTTCTTATTTTTTCTGTTTCTTTCTTATCAATCTGACACCATTTTAAGCCATTCAAATCCCTGTTAATACAGAGTTGGCTTCCTATACCTCATTGTATCACAGTTCATATATCAGGGCTTCACTGTAACTGTAAGTTAAGTTTTGCAAGGATTTGCAAGAAGCCATGTCTTTGGGCAGGGTTTCCAGCTAGACACTTAGAATCTTGGGAGATTCCTGATGCCATGCAAGGGCATGAGACCAATTGTCATTTGGGCTGTGCCCTATATAAGGGAGAGACAAACTGGACCCAGGGACTCATTCTGGAGCTGGGGATCCAGGGTGGTTGGGGTCAAACCTTTCTTTCTATAATTTATTGGTCTAGCCAAGTATTAGCCAACATACCTGAAAGTTATAGGATTACTACTGATCTTTAGGGTCAATTATCAACATCCATCAAATTATTACAGGAGATTCATCCATCTAAATGTCTTCAATCAAGCTGCAATATACTTTGTCTATAGGCAGCCAGTGTCCACCAAAGCAGGCCAAATAAGGCCAGTGGGCCTGACTGGCTAGCCCAGCTTTCAACATTCTGAAGCTGTTAGATTATATACTTTGAGTTAAGATTAGACTTCATTTAGGGATTCCTAAAACCCTCTTCCCTTCTCTCAGTTTTCCTTGTTGTTTGATTACCTCAAGTAAAATCTTTGTTTATAAAACTCAAATCAGTTACTGACCTTTGTTAGTTGGCCTGACAACAAGACAGCTTCAAAAGAGTTTTAGGGAGTTTGAAGGGATAGAATAGGATCCAGCTTTACTCTCTGAGGCTGAGATTAATTACCATCATCAATATTAGTAGTCAGATGTGTTATTGATCATCATTAATAATCTAATTACACTGATATAATTATTATCAGTTAACCATCAATTGATACCAGGAGGCTAGTCTTCTTGATTGGTTACTGTGATTGGTTGAGGAAATTCCAAAGGAAGTTTAATTATATCATCTGACTTCCTGTTGATACTAAAGGAAGGCTTAAAGCTCCTCTAACATTTGGGGTTTTTTGCTTTACTCCTTCAAGCAAATACATCAAATCTACTGAGTCCCTCAACGATCTTAACATAACCTGAGTTTTAAAATATATGTATAATACACACACACACACACACACACACACACATATATATAATTCTTATCAAGGAGTTACACTTATCACAACATACTATTGGCTGATGGAATAAAGATAACTAACCATGGCACTGTGTTCTGTATCCTTGGTGCTGATTGGCTCAGTGACTATAGGTTAATAAAAGTGTGAAAAAAGTTTATAGGAAAGTGGGAAAGGTTTATAAAGCCTTAAAATATATATGTATATAAATAATAAAATAAATATAACCCTGCTACTTGGCAGATTTTCACCCATCTCAGGAGTCTCTAGATCATAACTCCCTCGATAGGTGAGGGTATAATTCCAAACTGCCTTCCAAAATGATTGAATCAATTCACAACTCCACAAGCAAAGCATCAGTGTCCCAATTTTGCCACATCCCCTCCAACATTTATTATTTTCCTTTATTGTCATATTGGCTACTCTGCTAGGTGTGAGGTGGTACCTCAGAGTTGTTTTGATTTGCATTTCTCTAATCAGAAGGGATTTAGAACACTTTTCATGTGATTATGGATAGTTTTGATTTCTTCATCTGAAAACTGCCTATTCATATCCTTTGACCATTTATCAGTTGGGGAATGACATGGTTTCTTATAAATTTGACTTAGTTCTTTATATATTTGATAAATTATACCTTTATCAGAGAAATTTGTTATAAAAATGTTTTCTCAGTTTGTTGCTTCCCTTTCAATCTTGGTTGCATTGGTTTTGTTTGTATAAGACCCTTTTAATTTAATATAATTTAAATTATTCATTTTATATCTTATAACGTTCTCTCTTATTTTGTCATAAATTCTTCTCCACCATAGATCTGACAGATAATCTATCCTATGTTCCCCTAATTTACTTATATCACTCTTTATGTTTAAATCATATAATCATCATTTTGACCTTATCATGGTATAGGGTGTGAGCTATTGATCCAAACCTAATTTTTGCCATTCTGTTTTCCAATTTTCCCAGCAGTTTTTGTTAAATAGTGAATTCTTATCCCAAAAGCTAGGATCTTTGGGTTTATCAAACACTAGCTTGCTATTCCATTGATCCACCCCTCTATCTCTTAACCAGTACCAGATTGTATAGATGATCACTGCTTTATAGTACAGTTTAAGATCTTGTACTGCTAGGCCACCATCCTCACATTTTTCCCCCATTAGTTCTAAGGGTACATATTTTTTAAAAAAAAGATTCATTTGATGATGTTGCCATTGAAAAACCACCTCAAGATGAATATTCCGTCAGAGTTTGTCTTCTGCATGGTGATATAATATAGACCTCTCTAACCTCTGGATTTTACCTGATATAGGCCTCACAATCTCAAACTTATATACCACTCAATAGTTGTTAGGGGAAAGGGAACAGGTATTTATATACTACTTATTATGAGTCTACAATGTGCTAAGCACATTATAAATACTATTTTATTTTATCTTTAAAGTAACTCTTGTGGAAGGTCCTATTATTCTTCCCATTTTACAACTGAAGAAACTGAGGTAAACAGAGATTAAGTGACCTGCCTCGGATTGGACACCTAGCATCTGAGAGCACATTCAAACTCAGGTCTTTCTGATTCTGGGTCTGTACCACCTAGCTATCTCTTAACAAAGATGAAGCCAAAACATAAACATGCAAAGGCACAAGTCTGTGGTGTCTTGTTGTTTTTTTTTTCATAGCTCAGAGAGACATCTTTGTTAGAGGCAATTGTACTTTTTCATGTAGGAAAAAAGATTCACCTTTTACCTCTACAATAGGGCTGGATTATCCAAAATTCGAATTCAGTAGCAGCAAGAGTCAAGCCACTGAAGAAAATAGCTTCCAAAGAATAAGCATCTATTGTTCAGGCTTTTTCTTGCTGAGCAGAGGGAAAATGCTACCTGAGGCTTTAGAAAATAAAAGCCAGGGCTGACTGAATTGAAGGATTATGGATGTCCATAATCTTCCCTTACACAAACCGGAAGTCTCTCTCCAGCACAGCCTCAAAGATCTATCACAGAAAACAAGACTATTTCAATTTTTAAAAAAGGATTTTGTTGTAGATCTCAGCTTAGAGGTAGCTACCCAGCTGAACTCTCCCAATAGTCCCTTTCAAGCAACTTTAAAAGAATGCCTTAAGTCAAATTTTGGAGCAGCAGAACCAACAAAAAGCTAGAGTGAGATATTTTTCTGTACTAAGAAAATTTAAGAAGTAGATAGGAAAAGTTTTGGGGGTAGAAGACTGTCTAGAATCCATATATGTTGTGGCAGCAACAGCAACAATAGTTTTGGGAGCTCTCAGTCAAGATATGGTAAGAGGATTGGACAACTGATCAGCAAGAGATTACAAGGGACTCTTTGCTGCCCCTGGGCACAGCTGGCACTGAGTGGCAAATCTATTTCCCATGTGCAGTACTGGGTCACAGTTCCAGGGCAGAGAAAAGTTCTGGTGTTTGGTCAAAGGGAAGAGGACCCTAGTCACAGTACCAAGGTAAAGAGAAGCCCTAGCATGTGCACTGCAGGAGATCAGGGGCTTTCTTCCTATGTAAAGATTAGAGAACAGATCAAGAGGGCAGTCAGTGACCACATCTCTCTATGAATCACACTACTTTGGAAGCACCATAAACTCACAGACCTCCAGAATAGGAGCACCAAAAAAAAAAAAAAAAAAAAAAAAAAAAAAAGCCTGAAACTTGGGATAGTACCTCCTCATTTCGAAGTGAAAAAAACCTAACTTTAACATAAAACTCAAAGTCAAGAAATAGGCTGGGAAAATGAGAAAATGACACACACAAAAAGAATTTGATCATAAAAAAGCTACTATAGGGCAGGGGAAATTAATACATAAACTCAGAAGAAGACAATAATGTTAAAATAGTTACCCTCAAAAAAATCCTCAAAAAAAAAGCTAATTGGACCTAAGACCAACAAGAATTTTTAGAAGAGTTAAAAAAAGAGATAAGAGTAATAAAGGGAAAATTGGGAAAACAAAATTAATAGCTTAGTAAAAAGAAGTCATAAAAAATGCTGAAGAAAATGATAATTTTAAAAAACGGAATTAGCTTAATGGTAAAAGAGGCACAAAAATTCACTGAAGAAAAGAACAACAACAATAAAAGAATCAGCCAAATGGAAAACAAGGTACAAAAATTTACAAAAGAAAAGAATTTCTTAAAAAAGTAGAATTGGATAAAAAAGTAGAATGGGTGAACGACTTGAATATAAAGAGGGAAACTATAAATAAGTTAAGTGAACACAGAATAGTATACTTGTCAGATCTCTGGGAAAGGAAAGATTTTAAAACCAAGCAAGAGTTAGAGAAAATTACAAAATGTAAATTAAATGGTTTTGATTATATTAAACTAAAAAGCTTTTGTACAAACAAAAACAATGTAGTCAAAATCAGGAGGGAAACAACAAATTGGGCAAAAATCTTTATAATGAAAAACTCCGACAGGGGTCTAATCACTCAAATATACAAGGAGTTAAAGCAATTGTATAAAAAATCAAGCCATTCCCCAATTGATAAATGGGCAAGAGACATGAATAGGCAATTTTCAGGTAAAGAAATCAAAAGTATCAATAAGTACATGAGAAAGTGTTCCAAATCTCTAATAATTAGAGAAATGCAAATCAAAACAACTCTGAGGTATCACCTCACACCTAGCAGATTGGTTAAAATGAAAGAAGGGGAGAGTAATGAATGTTGGAGGGGATGTGGCAAAATTGGGACATTAATGCATTGCTGGTGGAGCTGTGAACTAATCCAACCATTCTGGCTGGCAATTTGGAATCATGCTCAAAGGACTATAAAAGAATGCCTGCCCTTTGATCCAGCCATACCATTGCTGGGTTTGTACCCCAAAGAGATCATAGATAAACAGACTTGTACGAAAATATTTATAGCTGCGCTTTTTGTGGTGGCAACAAACTGGAAAAGGAGGGTATGTCCTTCAATTGGGGAATGGCTGAACAAACTGTGGTATATGCGGGTGATGGAATACTATTGTGCTAAAAGGAATAATAAACTGGAGGAGTTCCAGGCGAACTGGAGAGACCTCCAGGAACTGATGCAGAGCGAAAGGAGCAGAGCCAGAAGAACATTGTACACAGAGACTGACATACTGTGGTAAAATCGAATGTAATGGGCTTCTGTACCAGCAACAATGTAATGACCCAGGACAGGTCTGAGGGATTTATGGTAAAGAACGCTACCTACATTCAGAGGAAGAACTGCAGGAGAGGAAACATATAAGAAAAACAACTTCTTGAACACATGGGTTGAGGCAAACATGACTGGGGATGTAGAGTCAAAACTACCACACCAATGCAACCACCAACAATTTGGAAATAGGTCTTGATCAAGGACACATGACAAAACCAGTGGAAATGTGTGTCGGCCATGGGTGGGGGGAGAGCGGGGGGTGAAGGGGAAAGTAGGAGCATGAATCATGCAACCATGTTAAAAATGATTATTAATAAATGTTTTAAAAAAAAAAAGTAGAATTGGCCAAATATAAAAGGAGATGTAGAAGCTCACTGAAGAAAAAAATTCTTTAAAATTAGAACTGGGTAAATGGAAAATAATATTTCAACAACAATAAAATCAAATCAAAAAAAGAAAATTTGAAATATCTCATTGGAATAACAACTGACCTAGAAAATAGATCAAGGAAAGATAATTTAAGAATTAATGGACTACCTGAAAGCCATGATCAAAAAAAGACCCTAGATATCATCTTTCAAGAAATTATTAAGGAAAACTGCCTTATATCCTAGAACCTAGGATTGACCTACCAAATTAAAATTTTAAAATGATGAAAAGACCTACATGAAATTATGAAAAGTGAAATGAACAGAATCAAGAAAACAGTATATATAACAACAGAAATGATGTTTGAAGACTAACTTTATGTCCATTTCCAGAGAAAGAACTGATATAGAAATAAGCGAAGCATATTTTCATATAGACATATGTCTTTTTGTCAAATGATACTTTCTCTAGTGTTGGAAGGGGAAGGTGGGAAGATGATACCTAGGAATCTAATGTAATAAATTAATTTTTAATTTTTAAAAGTCAAAAAAAGGAAAAATAAATTATTAAGGAAAACTGTCCCAATATCTCAGCTCCGTTCTGAGTTAAGATAGTGACAGAGTAAAAAGCAGCTGCTTGACCTCTCCTAACCCACGCATATAGGACTTCTCAAGAAGACATCAAAACAAATCCAGATGAATGAAGGGACCCCACGACAGGGCGCAGCATTGAACGTACGTGGAATTGGTGCATTTCCAAGGGGGTGAAACAGCTCTCACTAAAATGTGAGCTGAGCAACCCCCTCCCATACACACACCACCTACAGTGTCAAAGCCAGCGCAAAAGACTTAGAGCAAGTTTGCGGCACCCATTAAGTCACTGGCAGCTACCTGGCATCACCAGGGCCTGTTCCTGAGAGCAGCAAGACTTAAGACCCCAAGAGGCTAAAGAACACGTAGACTTTGAACACAGACCCTGAGCACCGGCGTGGCCACGGAATCTGAGTGCAGGCGTGGACAAGGAACCAGAGCACAGGCATGGACCTTGAATGGGGACCCAGTGCAGAGGGGTGCATGACTGTGAAAGCAGCACCCTGAGACTGTTAAAGGAGCTTCAGGCAGAAGAACAAGCAAGGGGACCACCGGGAGGCTTGACCCTGAGAACAACTAGACCTGAGACCTCAGGAGCCTAAAGAGTGCAGACAGACCCTCGGTGTGAGGATAAAGCTGAGAGGGCGCTGGGCTAACAATGGCAAGCCAGACTCAGGAACCCCAGAAGAGAAAGATCAAGAAAAAACCTTTAACGCTGGACAACTTTTACACAGAAAAAATCCAATATCTCAGCTCCATAGGGTAAAACAGAAATTGAAATAACCTACTGATGACTTCCTGAAAAATATCCGTAAATGAAAACTCCCAGGAATATTATAGCAAAATTCTAAAGTTTCCAGATCAAAGAGAAAATACTCCAAGCAGCCAGAAAGAAACAATGCAAATATCACAAAGCCACAGTCATGATCACACAAGATTTAGTGTCTTCCATGTTAAAGAAGCAGAGGACTCAAACTATGATATTCTGGAAGGCAAAGGAATTAGGATTACAACCAAGAATAATCTACCAAGCAAAACTGAGTATAATTCTTGGGGGTAGGGGGTTGGATACCTAATGAAATAAATGACTTTCAAACATTTTTGATAAAAAGATGAATTGAATGGAAAATTTGACATTCACATAGAAGACTCAAAAGAAGCATAAAAAAGTAAATGTTAAAGAGTAATCATAAGGGACCCAATAAAGTTAAACTATTACATTCCTATATGGGAAGATGATTTATGTAACTTCTAAGAAATTATTATTAGTGCTATCTACCTCCAGAGAACTGATGAATTCTTGCATGTAAATAAAAGTATAAATTTATATATTTTTAAAAATATGACTAATACCAAAATATATTTTGTATAATTTCACATGTATAGAATATTGCTTGTCTTCTCATTAGATGGGGAGGAGTAGGATGGAGGAAGGGAAAAAAATTGGAACTCAAAATTTAAAAAATATGTGTACAAATTAATTGGGCAAGGCTTTGGGCACAAGTTGAGTGAATTAGCTTTAACTCCTTGTTACTTTCCAAGCAAGTTAAGAACCAATTTCACTGGTACACTAAATTTAGAGTCAGAAGATTTGGGTTCCAGGCCCAGCTCAATTTCTTGGATGAGGCCAAGCAATTTAACATGTTAGTGACAACAGCATTTTAAACTTCATCTAAGTCTTTCCCTATTGTCTGGAGCGTTCCTGGGTTGGAAATCATGAGGCCTTACCAGTCATTCATTTTGGCAGGTAATATGGCCAGTAAATATAACTGTAGAAGAAAAAACTCGGTACTCTCAGTTTTAGCCACTATCTGTCAGCTATAATTGATTAATATCAAAGCATTTCTTTTTAAAATTTTTATTTATTTATTTAGAATATTTTTCCATGGTTACATGATTCATGTTCTCTCCTTCCCATCTTCCCTCCCCTTTCCAGGAGCGGACAAGCAATTCCACTGGGTTATACATGTATTATTGTATCAAAGCAATTGTTGCTATGAGAGAGGGATCCAAATGGACAAAATCTTTCCCACTACTTGGAATTTTCTAAGCTTCAAGCAATTTTTGCTTACATTTATAGTAATCATAAAATAAAATGACAAAATTCCAAAGCAAGATAAAAGAAGATACAAAGCCTAGGACTAGGATTTTTTTTTTTTGTTTCTTTAAACAGAACTATATTAATATCAATGCTATTGTACCCTTGGGGAAGCATATCTAATACTATGAAATATGATCAAGGGTGAAGGAACAGATACTACTTTTAATTGGATTGATCAAAAGATAACTCCTAATTGGAATAATCAAAGAATATTCCTATTCTTGTTTTGTTTATCACATATCAGTCAGACTCTCTCCTCTTAGTTTTAAGGGATTGGAATCCCTCTCTGAACTTGATTAAGTCATCTTTTAAAAAATGATTACATCTCTGATTCAAGAGAAACCAAAAATTTCAGATGAGGGCACAATCATAATATTATTATTAATATCTATATTACTACTACTGAGACCTTAGGAGATATGTTTCATGGGCCCCAGTTCTTTTCTGAAAAATGAGTTGTTTAGATGACTTCTGAGGTCCCTTTCAACTCTAAACTGAAGGTCCTATGATATTTCATTAATATAAGGAACTCCTAGTGAGGGAACACATTTCATCAGGATCTAGAATAAATACATTTTAGTACATAAATTTCATAAATAGCCATAGACATATAAAGATTAAGTGGCTTGTCCAAGACCCGGTAGCTAGTAAATGTCAGAGGCAAAGATTTGAACCCAGGTCTACCCGACTCCAATCCTAGCATTTATTTCACTACTCAGTACTGCCTCAATGACAGACTGGTTCTTGCAAAAATGAGCAAAGATCAATGCTTAATGTGGAACAATATATTAAACAAAGAAACCAGAGAAGTCTTGTTATTCACTTTTCTCCAAAAATCTACTCCAGGGAATCACTGCTAATTTGCACAACCCTTTCAGCTGGTCTTTTGCTCCATGTGATGCAATGACATCAACACAACTAAGGTTCCAAACCATGAATTGCATTGATTCAAACCAAGTGAAGGCAAGTGTTTAGCACTCCTCACTGTAAATACCTGAATAAGACAATGTCCATTGCTTCTAGGGGCAGAGGGATAACTAAGAATCCCTTCAAGTCATTCTGAGGAGTCCATAGCTATCAAGAAGTTTTTCTCTAGAAAGCTACTGCAAAATTAGTATGAATAGGAGTTAGGATCATTTTCTTTTTTAATCTGGAAGAGATCTCAAAGGCCATCTACTTCAGCTTTCTTATTTCACTTGTAATGGGGGCACTGGACAAAACAGGTCCAGTTCTTTGAACATGTCCAAACTACTCCACTCAGAACCAAACCATGGAGATGCTTGGGAACTGGTTCCTGGTATAAATACTTTTGTAAGAAGCCATTTTGGACCAGCATGATTGCCAGTTACTGAGTTAGAACACAGAATGCAAAGAGAGCATTTGAGCTGGCATGAGACTAAAAGTCAGTTGAGACATGCCGATAAAAGGAGGAAAATTGGAACATCAGGGTCTCAATTTTGAGATACTGGTGGGAGGATAAGATCATCTCAGGATTGTCTCTTAGCCAGATTACTGATATCTGTTGGGGTTAGGAACCTAGGCTGTTCATAGGCTATTCTGTGTGTATCAGCATCCAGCTTTATTCATCAATCAACATTTATAAATCAACCTCGATATACAAATCTAAATATCAACAAGAAGATCAACCACAAAAGAAAAATCATCATGGGCTGAGATAAACCATGAAGCAATCAGCCAGGCAGGCTTCAGGATATTACATTCTTTAGAAACCTACTGAAGATTTAGTATAAATTCAATATATAGATAAGGTTAAGGATTCTTCCTTAATCCCTCTTTCCTCATTATTCACCCCAACTTTTCCTTTACCTTATTTGTTAGCATTCAATTAGTTAATATAAAGAACCTAATACAGACCTGGTTTATTCTCAACATTCCAAGGGGAAGTTTGTCAGTTATGGATTCTCCTGGCAACTATTGAAGACAACTTTATAATTACTGATCTTCTAGTTTAAATCCAACAATTGCAGAAATAGAATTCAGAGTTTATTACCCTTGAAGTCATTATATCATCTAATTACTAATTGAGGGAAACCAATCACTCCCTCATTAGTCAGTGGTAGTAGGTGGGGTCAAGTGAGCAGTTTATTCCTGTTGGCTGATTCCTTATAAATCACAGGCAGCTACAGGGTCATTGAAGTAGATTCTAAGTAAACTCACTTTATCCTTCATATAAGAGGTTTCACAATACCTCCTATTGCTTCACAGCTCAATCAGTAGGACCCGGGGTTTTATATATTCATTACACTGGTAACGTGTGATACTTTGAAGTGGAGACCTTGCTTCTGGTTTAGAATATGTTTTCTGTAACTCTTTTCTGATCACTTAATCCAATGTGAAAAAAGGTCTCTTAATGGTTACTGAGCCAGAACAGAGGAAGCTTACAAAATTTTTCAACAGATAAACTCAGTTTTCACTTTTCCCTAGTAGGAGTGAGGAAGAACTTTTGTAAACCCTGTCTGCCTCACTTTCCTCAATATATATATATATATTTTAGCAATTTTTTTAAATGATTTTTTATCACTAACAGTCAATGAATGGCTATGGCATTGTGATGTGACCTGATGTGTACCATTCTTCTTTAGAGTTTTCTCAATATCAGAATCATTTATATGTCATCAGACTTATACTCAATTTTTTTATCCAAATGGTTTCTAGATGT
This sequence comes from Gracilinanus agilis, assembly GCF_016433145.1. Classification (NCBI taxonomy): domain Eukaryota; kingdom Metazoa; phylum Chordata; class Mammalia; order Didelphimorphia; family Didelphidae; genus Gracilinanus; species Gracilinanus agilis. Next base: position 149,772,854 of record NC_058134.1, read on the forward strand.
GCTGCATGTAGTATACCAAAGACATGTCAAATGCCTTCTATAATAATGCAATTTTACTATAAAAGCATAGTGTCATGTAGCTAAAGCTGATGGTTTATGAATGATTTGAAATCGTTACATTTTGTCTACTGTAGGGGTCCTTAATCTTTTCAGTGTCATGATCGTAGCAGTCTAGTGAAATCGATAGAATAATAGAATAAACAGAATAAAAATGCATAAAATAGAGTATATAGGATTACAAGAGAAACCAATCATATTGAAATATAGTTTTAAAAACTCATAAGCAAGTTCATAGATCCCAGAGTAAGAACCTCAGTACTAGGCATTCTCTCTACACCAAGTTCAAGACAAAGGTCATTCTGGGTTTCCAAAATGAGATAATATCAAGTGCTCTGTGAACATTAGAGCATTATATAAATGTTAGCTATTACTACAGTAAGTAGTAGTATTAAATATTAAATATGATTGAAGAGCTGTCAGAGAAGTTCTTCTAATGAATTATTATAAACAAAATTAAAAATCAATGAAAACAATTATTCTTGCTTTGCAACTATTTCCATGTAATTATATTATTGCAATTTGTAAATACCCTAACAACTTATCATCACTTTCTTTGAGGTTCTATCAGGTTTTTTTTATTCATCTATTTGGTTTTCCCATTTTAAAATTAAGTTTTAGTTTTTCAGTTGTCAAGGATTTATTTTTTCTCCTCCCAACTGGAAACAGGATAAAAACAAAATCAAAACTATTCCAGTAAATATAGTCAAACAAAATAAATTCCTACATGGGCCAGATCTAAAAATATATCCTTATTCTAAGAGAACATTTGTTTCTTATCCTTGTATTGAGAGGTAAGTAATTCATCCTCTTCTATACCCTTCCAAATATATAAATATATACCTTTGTATATTTCTCTTGGTACTTATATTTTTATTTCCAGTTTTAATTCAGTCATAATCTTTTCATCAGGAATTCTTCTAAATCCTCTATTCTATTGTCGATGTGGAATCTAAAGATCCCAAACTTGTGGCCTGGTGGGATCTAATGAACCCTAAGTTTTAGGTTTAGCTGGTGAGTTGGAGACACCAAAGCTTATACTTGTTTCCTGTTCCTTGAGAATCTACCCTAAAGAAAATCTCAGGCTAGCAGCTCTAGACTAAATAATGGACCCTAAAGTAAATGACCATCCCAGTTAGGTAGAGTGAGACATATGCTAAATATCCTTTTGTCTTAGGTAGTCTTCCCCATAGTATCAGAGACCTTTCCCAGGAAGACACACCTGAGCAGGGATCACCTTGGAATAGTCATCTAGCTCGGTGTCACTCCCAGGGGTCAGGCCCCCAGACTCTGCATAGGCATGTAGTTGACAGCTCTGAGTAGGGGCCTACTCAGCCTTGTTACCCTTTTCCTTAATTAAAGACTAGCTTTTCTGACTATTTAATAGTTCTGTGTTATTTCTAAGTCAACACTATTAAAGATTCATTTTTTCATTTGGGGATTATACTAAATTTCACAAGAAAGTTATCTTTGGCTGTAAAATCATATTTCAAGTGATTTAAAAACAATAAATAATAACCACTAAGTGTTAGGTAATACTTATGGAGCTTCTTAATTTATTGACCTTTTTCTTTTTTGCTACTTACAGTGTTTTTTTCTTCGATTGGAGTTTAGCTATAATATTCCCAAGAATTTTAATTTTGAGGTTTCTTTCAGGAGATCATTGGCAGATTCTTTCTACATTCACATTGCCTTCTGATTCTAAGGCATTTGGGCAATTTTCATTTATTATTTCCTGAAATGTGGTATCTAGACTATTTTTTATCATAATTTTCAGAAAATTCAGAAAATTCCTAGATTGTTTCTCCTTAATCTATTTCAGGTAAGTTTTTGTATTTTTATATTATATTTTTTTGTATTTTCTTCTAATTTTTTCAATTTGGGGGTTTTGTTTTGATATTTCTTTTTATATAGTCGAGTCATTGTTTTCTGTCTGTATCATTCTAATTTTCAGGGTGTTCAGTTTCCTGCATAGCGGTTCCAGTTGATTAGTTTCCTGCCTCTAGGCATTCTTATAAAGCCCCTGGGGCCAAGCATTACCCCCTCTCCCCTACCCCCAACTAAGGCTTTATCTGAATTTGTTGTTAGCTTTGTAAAGTCACAATCCTTTTTCTGCAATTTATCTCTTGGAGATCTCTCAAATCAAGATCTTTCCTCAGTAAGACAAGTTTTCATTGGTGTGCTCATGGGGTAGAGGCAGGGCTTTGGTCAAGTCCTACAAATGAATGGTATGGTCAGGGCCCTGAATATAGTGGGCCAAACTAGGTCCCTCCTTCAAGAGACTCAGGTGCTAGGCTTTGCTAGGAAATCCCTCTTTTCACAGAGCTGGGGATCTTCTTTCTTCTTGTTGTAGGTTCCATCTGTGATCCTTCTTCCTTCTTGCCACTGGACTGAGACTGCTCCCCTTTTTGGCTCCCCAAGGCTTCAGGAATGTTAGGGATGGATTTTGTCCAGCCTTATTCTCCTAGTGCTCAACTAGGGCCTTTGGTGCATTTCTGGCTCCTTCCCAGAAAGCCAGAGGCTGCTCTCTAATGGGTTTTGAGAACTGCTGGGACTAGCATGTTTCAATAGTCCCATCTGAATTACCCTGAGGCGGGGGTGGATTTAGGCACAGCCACGGGTTTTGGGAAGGCTTTAGCCAGGATATAGTACTTCCTGACCTGGGTAAGTGGTAAGCAAGATGGTTTTAGAATGCCACAAAGTCACTCTTCAATAGCCAAAAACTTAGGGAAAACTTGAACTTGACTGTACTCAGGAAGGGAGTGCTGGAAGTAGTCCCTCCTGAGCTCTGTACTTCAGGTCTTCCCTTGACCTTGCCTGTCTATCCCAGGATCTATGCAAGACCCTAGGGGTTCCCTCTGTGGATTCTTTTGTTGAATGGGCTGTTGAGTAAGGTTGTTCTTTCTATTGCTTAATGAAATAGTATCTCTAGGCCTGATGCCATGTTTGTGAGGGATCTCAGATCTTATGTTTCCTAGAATAATGAAGCCATCTTCCCATCTCATTCTGCATACCAGTCTATCACCTCTCTCTCAAAGGGTGGGCAGCATTCTTCATCTTTGGTCCTTTGGACTCTGTACTCATGGTTGATCATTACGTTGATTATTAAGTTAGTCTTTCAAAACTATTCATTTTTTAAATGTTGATGTCATAGCATTAATCAGTCTCCTGTTTCTGCTCATTTCACTGTGCATTACTTTATACCAGTTACTTTTTCTATGTTCAATTAACATGCATAACAATTATAATCATAATCACAACTAATATTTATATAACATTTGCTATGCACCAGGCAATGTGCTAAGCATTTTATAATTATTATCTCATTTGATCTGTTTGGATTCTATTTTTTTTATTTTCCTTTTGTCGACATGGAATCTAGAGTCCCCAAACTTGTAGCTTAGTGAGGCATGAGGAACCCCAAGTTTAGAAATAGTTTGTAGGTTGAAGACCTCCAAAGCTTGTGCTTGTTCCCAGTTCCTGTGGGAATCTACCCTGAAGGGAATCTCAGGCTAGCAGTTGCAGACTGAATAATGGACCCCAGGGTAAATGCTAAATACCCTTTTGTCCTAGGTGGTCTTCCCCATTGTATCTGAGACCCTTACCCAGGAGGACACACCTGGGCAGGGACCATCCTTTAGTATCCATTGTGTAAGCAGCCCCTTCCCTTACACCCTAGCCTCTAGCTATGATCCCTTTCTCTAGCTTGATTGTATCCTGTCAGTATAATGCCAATCATCTCTCCCAGCCCCTGGATCTTCCCAAAGGGTATATAAGTTCCCCAATTTCCTTTGTCCCTAGGAGTGGTCATCCAGCGCGGTGGCACTCCCAGGGGGATCAGGGAGCAGAGCTAAGCAGTGTTCCTTTAGACTCTGCACAAGGTGCAGCTCTGCGTAAGAGGCCAAGTAGCCCTCATCCCCCTTTCCCTTGATTAAAGAGTGGTTTTATGACTATTTAATAGTCCCGCGTTTTTCTAAGTTAACACTTTGTACTATTCTGTAAAAGTCTAGAAGATATTTTCCCTCATATTTATCAATCTTAAATTTATTGTCTTTATTCTGTCATTTGCTGCTTCTATTAACACTTTAGTTTGGGGATTTTACTTTTAGGAATATTAATTTGGCAGCAGTATGGAGTAAGGATTAGAGATAGAATATATTAGAAGTAATAAGGAAGGTATTATTCAAATGAATTTTTCCTTTCCTATTACTTCCATCCTGTCCATTGATATTTCTAGTTGCATTTCTAAAGAAACATTATTATTTGGTTCATTTTTGTTTCTTTATTATGTCTCAATATTCATCTTCCTTCAGAATACAATGGTAGAAGTGGCAGATGTTTCATGAGCTGGTAGTGCTATGGGATTGAAAGGAGGGGTAAACTAGTGTATGCAAGACTAGGGGAGAAAAGCAGATATTTGCTAATCACCAGACCTATTTAAGAAGGTAAGGAAGTCACCCCAAAGCTATTGATAGTCAATGTAACCAATCAACAATTATTTATTAAAGGCCTTCTTTGTGACAGACTGTACTGGATTCTAGGGATGCAAACAGAAAAGATAAAAGAAAATCTCCTCCCTTAAGGAACTGACATTCTATCAAAGGAGATAACACACACACACACACAGAGTACAGGATAAATAGCAAATAAATGGAAGATACTTAAGGCACTAGCTGCTGAAGAGATCTGGAAAGACTGTATAAGGTAATGTCTGAACTGCATCTTGCAAGAAGAGAGGGATTCTCTGAGGTGGAGGTGAGGAGGGAGTAAATTCCGAGCCTGGGAATGGCCTTTAGAAAATGTCCTGGGAGAGAAAGGAAGGAGAGATAAATTGCTATAGTAGAGATCTGATTGGAGTGAGGGAAGGTAGTTTGGCTTAAGGGAATCTAGATTGAGTTTGAGACAAGTTGGCATACTCATGAGTACACTGGGTACTTAAGTTTGAGAGCAATGTGGAATGGGGCTCGAGGGAGGCTTAGAATCTTGGAAGTTTCATTCAGAGGTTGTATGGGAGAGAGTAAGCAAGTCAGTGAGCCTGGCAGTGCCAGAGCAGATGAGGGAGCCTTCAGGAATATAATAAGCCTGTGTCTAAGGGTGATGGGACAGGGCGGATCTGGGTCCTGGTATTCCTCCTTCCTCCAGTTAGTATAAATATTGCTATAATGAGCAGGTGTTATTGGGAAAGGAAGTATCTCTTACTTCTGGCTTCTTAAGCCAGGAGAATGGGATCTTTACAAAATGCTGCCAGATGAGATTATGTCTCACACAACCAATCTGAATTGTAGCTATTTGAGCTACTAGTTCTGTTTCTGCAAAAGGTTGGTGGGGATGGGGTGAAATGAGGTGAGATAGGGTACCTGAAATTAAAAACAGGAGAACCCCAACCTCTGAGACTGCTCTCCCAGGCTAATGGACAAGTAAGTACACAGTCACAAACACTGAACTGAAGACTCCACATCCATAATGATTTAAATTAAAGATGTAGTCTCCATTTTCTAGAGATGGATCAGAATGACATGATGATATAGGTATCTGTGGAGATTCCTGATCTCTGTGGAAACAATAAGAGCTTCTTTATTATTGCATATTGCTTTAGATGATGCTGTTCTTGAACAATAAGTGGTTAGTACCACTCTCTACCATCTAACATTTTTGACTTCTAGCTCTAACTATGCCACAATGTCTCTACCTAAAATCACTGAGAGATGATCTCAAAATCCCTTCTAGTTCTCAATTGTCTTGTCCTAAGTGGCTATTTACTCAGAATTACCCAGGTAAGTAAGGAGCAGAATCCACTTATCAGATGTATAGCACTCATGCTATATAGCTATATTTTTGAGGAATATAATATGCTCTCTTCATTTTAAAAGCCAGGGATGATTATAGGATCATTAACTTAAAGGTGGAAGACACCTGGGAGGCCAACTAGCCTAACCACTTCATTTTACAGATAAGGAACTCAAAACCTAGAGAAATCATGACTTGCCCAAGAAAGGGAGTGGCAGCTAGGTGGTACAGTGGGATAGAGTGCCCTGTCTGGAGGAAAACTCATTTTCCTGGGTTCGAATCTGGCCTTAGACCCTGACTAGCTATTATGACCCTGGGCAATCACTTAATGAATCCACTGAAGAAGGAAATGACAAATCTTTGCCCCAAAAAACCCCACAGATAGTATGGTCTACAGGGCAAGAGAGTCAAATATGACTAAACAACACAGCTAGTGAGCAAAGGAAGGATTTGGACCCTTTTCTCCCAATTCCAGTATCAATACTCTTTCTACCATACCACATTGCCTGTCCAGCATGTTCCTTGAATAGCTATTTAGACTTCAAAAGACAAGCCTGTAATTTTATTTTATCCTTGAATAGAGACCCACTAGAGCTTCTTGGGCACAGGAATGACATGATCATATCTCATTTTCAAGGATATCATTTGACAGCTGAAAATGGACTGGAGAGGAGACATCTGAGGCAAAACAATGAGTAGATTTTTGTGATAATTTAGGTTAGAAGACGAGGTGGCCAGTATAGATGGAGAGAAGATAGATTCAAGTGATACTGTACAGAAAGAATTGACAAGTGTAAGATTATAATTCACTCAGTCCTTATCCTACTAAATCCCAAATTCCCGAGTTATCCTAATACAAAGTATGGCAATTGATTGGATTTGTTATACAATCTTTAAAAAGGATCTGGGTAAACATATGCATATTGCTTGTCCTGTGACAGCAATCAACTAATCGACAAGCATATGTCCAGTATAGAAGCAACTATGGATAAAATACTAAATTTGAAATCAAGGAAGCCTCAAATTGAAATCCTACATCCTATACTTAATAACTGAATGACTATGGCCATCTCAAGTTAAAAAAACAGATTTTAAGATCTAATAAATCAGGAGGTTTAGGTGAAGGGATTCCAAAATCAGGAGTTTTCCAAAAGAACAAAATTAAAGACCCTTTGTGTATTCACATAGTTGCCAGGCACTATACTAGCCATTGTGGGACATAAGGACATATAAAATAAGTCCCTGTCACATTAAGTTATCTAACAATTTGGGATAACCTAATTAATATTGAATTTAAATTCAAGTAAGAGAGAAATTAACGTGGATTTCACTTCAAGAATGTACGAGAGGAGGAAGCTGGGTAGCTCAGTGGACTGAGAGTCAGGCCTAGAGATGGGAGGGTCCTAGGTTCAAATCTGGCCTCAGACACTTCCAAGCTGTGTGACCCTGGGCAAGTCACTTGACCCTCATTGCCTACCCTTACCACTCTTCCACCTAGGAGCCAATACACAGAAGTTAAGGGTTTAAAAAAAAAAAAAAAGAATGTACAAGAGAGATTTTTTTTTTTAACTGCAGTGGGAAAGGCTCTCCATTATAACTGAGAAGACAGTTCATGAAGTCACTTCCTTGCTCAAAAATCATCAGTGGCCTCTTATTATCTCTTACTAGGATAAGTACTAATTCCTAATGTGGCACTTAAAGGCTGCTATTATCTAGCTCCAGCCTGCCTTTCTAGATTTATTTCACATTATCCCCTTTCATGCACTCCTTTTAAGATTTTCTGAATTATCTACTTCATTTCCTATGTCCGTTGCTCAGGATATCCTTCATGCCTTGAATGTACTCTCTCTTCACATATGGCTTTCAAGCTCTTTAGTTCCCTTCAAGCCTCAGCGTTGATGCTATCTGCTATGGTGAATCTTTTTTGATCCTCCTACCTGTAAGTGTATTTTCTTCAAATTATCTTGTATTTATTTATTCATTCATTCATTCATTTATTTATTTATACATACACACATTTATTTCATGCCCCTCACCCAGAAGACCATACATTCTCTAAGCATTCAGAATATTTTTCATTTTTGTCTCTGAATTCCACATATTTTGTATATTGCTCTTGTTTTTCATTCGTTTCAGTTGTGTCCAACTCTTTGTGACCACTTTGGGGATTTTTTTGGCAAAGATGCTGGAGAGATTTGCTATTTTGTCCTCCAACTCGTTTTATAGATGAAAATACTGAAGCAAACAGGGTTGAATGGCTTGTCCAGGGTCACACACATCTAACAAATATCTGAGGCCAGGTTTGAACTCAGGAGGGTGAGTCTTCGAAGGCCTGACTCCAAGCTCTATCTACTATAACACCTAACTGCCTTACCTTGTGTGTAGTAAGTGCTTAGTAAATTCTTGTTACGTTTCACTGGATCCCAAAGAATACTCTCAGGAAAATAGTACAACTTGCTAGACCTTCGTTTCCTTATGTGTAAAATTAGAGGTTGTATTGAATGACCACCAAGTTTCCTTCTAGGGCTAGACCTAGAATCCAACGATCAGTTAGCAACTAGAAATAAACCTATTTTCTGTGATATGTAATGTGACCACTAGGTGACAGCAATATACTAACAATACGAGTAGCACAATCTTTACGTCCGGAGCATCTTGGAAACCAATCCCCAAATTTCTTTATTCATGGTTAAAATTCAAGAAGTTAGTGGATTCGATCTCATTGACTTCCAACTCTTTCCAGTTGTACACAGTTTAACCTATCGTTGTCTTTCTAGCTCTTTATCATCCATGATCTGGACTGCCACTCTGCCTTCCTAATTAGACAGCTTCAAGTTTCTCTCCATTCCAAATTATCCTTTACCAAGTTGCTGGAATGATTTTCCTAAAATATATATCTGACCATGTCACTCCTCCCCTTAATAAACTCTAATGGCTCCTTATTATCTCTTGCTGTTGTTGTTCAGTCATTTTTCAGTCATATCTGACTTCATAACCCCATTAAGGGTTTTCTTGGCAAAGATATTGGATTGGTTTCATATTTCCTTTTCCATCTCATTTTTCAAGGGAGGAGACTGAGGCAGTGCTGTGTCTTTCCCAGGGTCACACAGCCAGATTTTAATTTACAAAGACAAGTGCTTTTATAGTTCTTTACATCCTGGCTCCTTTCTATCCTCCCAGTCTTCTTATTCATTTCCATTTACTCTATAGTTCAATCATACTGACCTATTTGCTATTCCTTCCATTAGATGTTTTCTCTCTCATTTCCGTGCCTTTACCATAATTATTTCCCATGACTTGAATTCCCTTCATCCTCATTACTGCCTCTTAGAATCCCCGGCTTCTTCCTCCAAGACTCAGTTCAAAAGCCACCTTCTACAGGAAGCCTTCCTGTCTATTACTGCTCTCTCCTCCAAAGTTACCATGTATTTGCTCTGTATGTAACTTATATATACTACATGCTGTCTCCCCATTAGAATGCAAGCTGCTTTACAGCTCTTTTTTTGGGGGGGGACAAAAATTGGAAAGTATGGGGATCCCCATCAATTGGGGAATAGCTGAGTAACTTATTGTATGTGACTGTAATGAAATACTATTGTGCTATAAGGAATAGTGAGCAGAAGGAGCTCAGAAAAACCTGGAAAGATTTACAGAAACTGAAGCAGAGCAAAGTAAGCAGAACCAGGGGAATATTGTACACATGACAGGAATATTGTACAATTGATAACTGTGAATGACTTCTTAACTATTCTTATCCAAAACAATCCCAAAGGACTTGTGATTAAAAAAAAATGTCAACTGCTTCCAGGGAAGGAACTGATGGAATCTGAATCCTGTTGAAAGCAAACATTTTCTACTTTCTTAATTTTTTTTTGGTTCAAGTTTCCTTCCACAAAAGGATTAATACAGAAAAATGCTTTATATGAGACTGCTTACCATCCTGGGGAGTGAGATTCAAAATTCTCTTTTAAATGTTAGAGTTTTTTTTTACATATAATTGGGGCAAAAAAATTTTTTAAATTAAAGTGCTAAAAAAATAGAATGTAAGCTGTTTGCAGGCATTGAAATCTTTTTTCTATGTATCTCTAGTGCTTAGCAAAGTATTAGGCACTTAGTACATATTTAATAAATACTTGTTGACTGATTTATATCCTTCCATAAATTCTCTGCTAAGGATCTATCCAACCCAATAGAAATCTTCTTCCAGAGCTCCTGACATCCTCTGGATACAAGTATAGTGCTCTGACTACCTATTTATCCCTCATATTCTCTAAATAATAAGCTCACAACATACTCCAATCATGTTTTCTGGTAGTTTCTGGTCACACCAGGCCCTAAATGTTCTAGAGAGGTTCTTAACCTTTGTGTCATAGTCTTTGACAGTTTGAAGTCTAGAAATCCTTTCTGAAAAAAAATATATGTTGCTTACATTTATAATAAAAAGAAATAATTAAAAAATAAATCAGAAATAAGATCAGAGCTAAGTGAAAAGAAAGACAAGGTCAGGTTGCTCTTTTACCAATATGGTTACTTCTCAAAAGATACCCCAAACAATGACCCAGGACAATTCTGAGGGATTTATGGAAAAGATGCTACCCACATTCAGAGGAAGAACTGCAGGAGAGGAAACACAGAAGAAAAGCAACTGCTCAAACACATGGGTTGAGGCGGACATGATTGGGGATGTAGACTCTTAAGGACCACCCCAGTGCAACTCTCAATAATATGGAAATAGGTCTTCATCAATGACACTTGTTAAAACCAGTGGAAATGCGCATTGGCTTTTTGGGGGGAGGAGGGGTGAAGGAGAAAGTAAGAGCATGAATCATGTAACCATGTTAACTTTTCTAAAAAATAAATATTATTAAATGTTTATAAAAAAAAAGATTCTGCAAAATAAAAAGTAAGAGTGAGTCAGAGCCATCTTCTGCAGGAATAGGACCTACATAAAAGGAGAGAGGCCTCCATCATAAGAAGAGAATATTTTTATAGTTCCTGACTATGTAAATCTGGATAAATTCATCATATATCTCCATGTATCTGGATAAATCCAGCTGCTCTTCTTTCTTTATCTTTAGTTTTATTTCACATTCTCCAAGTTCATCAGAGACTAAAATGTTTGAGTTCAAATGTGATGGCTCTACTATCATCAGTGGACGCTCTTGCAATGAGGTTGGGTAGTTGTGTCTCATACCAAGCAGACTCATTTTCCCCTTTACAGTTCTTCACTATTTAGTGATATGATATAGCTCATAATCTAACATCTTCATTTGTAACATTTTGCAAATATTTTAAAATTGCCAAGTAGTGTTGCCCTGGGCTAATATCTCATTACTTGTGAAAGAACTCAAACATTTGCTAGATGGGGCAATTTCTGAGGGGGTTCTGGCCCATTCTTATGGCAGTTGCTTCATATTGGCTAAATCTTTTATAGGAAATGGGCAACTTCTGTGTCTGTAGCTTTTCCTTTTTCCATTTTCCTCTTTTTAATGCTAGTAGTTCATTCACGTAAATCAGGTTGGAATTATGATTTATGGCGGATCTCATCATTTTTATCCTTTCTTTGAATTTGCTGTTGACTCTGACCATTCTTTGGATGATCTGATGATCATGAACCAATAATCTGACTGCTTATAGAGTTAATTCTGAAATTACTCCCAAGTCAGTAGTCATGTGTTTCCTATATCTTAATATATAACCAAATTTTCTGTGTGTGTGTGTGTGTGTGTGTGTGTGTGTGTGTGTGTGTGTGTGTTTGTGTGATATTGTTCAGCATTTTCCATGGACAGTGCCTTTTGACTCTCTTCTTTAAGAGAATATTCACGATAAGTGTAACAATTGAAATTCTCAAGAGACAACACTTCTTAATTTTAAAATAATTTATTAATTGCCCACTGAAGATATCCTAAACTGGTCATTTGACTCCCTCCACAATCTGAGTGGGTACCAAAGGGACAGAACTCCTTTCATGCAGCTCTTTACATTCCCTTTGTGAGATCATCACTCAGTTCCTCACCTAAAAAAAGACCTTTCTGATTGGTAAATAGCCACTGAGGAGGTGTACTTAAAGACCTTAATTCCTCTTCTATCACTGCATCATAGGTCTCTGTCCATAGAAGGAGGACACCAACACCATGTGGCTGGGTCAGTCCAACAGGGCTATAATGCTTGCTGACTTTTAATCCTGGCTCACCTATCCTTTAATATTTTTATCCTTTTAAAATCTAAACAAAAAGAAGAGAGGTCCCAATCCAGTTTCATAGCCTGGAGGAGAAATTGTTTCATCTTGATCCTAGAATCAGACTGTTCTTGGAGAGGCAGGAGGGGCTAAATGGGAGACTATTTCATAATTCAATATTAATTTTCAACACAAGTGTGAAGCTTGTGAATGTGCTACAAATCTCTTTCTTAATCTTTATATTTCTAATATATGTTTTGTCATCCTTCCCTGTTTTCATCTTATAAATGAAGTCACTAAGTACTATTGTACATATTGTTTTGGATTGTGGGTCTTGTCAAGTTCCCTGTAAACTTTCTCTCCCTCTTTAATCCTTTGCAGCAGATGTGACTGATTTATTCACAAATGAGTAAAAAAAATGCAAATGCTAATTGTGTAACTGGGTTTCCAAGGGAGATTGAAAGAAAACCAGAACACTTTAATTGTATATACAAGTTAACCATAATTAAAGAGCCATATGTTGAATTAAACACTTTTCATTGAAATTAAATGATAATTCAAATAACAGAGGAAGCAATTTAGTGCTTCTGTTTAAATAAATCCCATTTGCATTATTTAAAAAGAACAAAAATGAAATTTTATTAAAGCTATATACTGATTTCATCACTTTCCCTTCTACTTTCCTCCATTTGTTAGTCAATCAGTCATGAACATTTTTAAAGGCTCATTCTATAGAGAGGACTACTGTATGAAATGCAATACGGAATGAAAAAATAAATACAAAGGATTTTATGTCCTTAAGATTTTATAATCTAATTAGAAGTCTAAGCTGAAATGACTTTAGAGCAATTAATCATATGATTATGTTAACTGAATCCCTAATGTGCCTAGATGCCCAAATGTGCCTAAAGTAATAATATACCTACTTAAATTGCAGAGATGGGATTCAAATTTAAGTCTTCTGACTCCAATTCTCTCCATAGCTCCATAATATTTCTCAGTCTATCACAAATATTTATGAAGGGGCTACATCCTCACATGGTGCTGCTATTGGCTGTTGTTGTTTGTGCTTGGTTTTAGAAGAGGACCAATGGCATTATGGTGATGTCTGGACTCCTTTGTGAATTGAATTTAAGTGAGGCAGAGTTGCAGAAGAACACTGGCAAGACAAAACTCAAGAGGACTGGCAATGGCTGGGGACACAATGGATGATCTTGGTGTCTTTGATATCTGACCAAGCTCTAAGTTCTTCTCGATGCCTTGATGGTGGAACAAATTGTTCTCATCTGCCCTTTCCACTAGGAGAAGTCTTCACATGCTTGGGGTCGACATCCTCCAACTCATCAGTGGGTTTCAGGCCCATTGGTTACTCTCAGCCTGGTTTAGACAATCTGCCAGGCTGGTTTTATCAGGATGTGGCCTCTGCATACTAAAGCTTCTTGGAGCCAGTAATTTTCCTGTCCAAGTAATAAGGGTTAGAAAAGTAACCTGATATTGCCAAGAGATGTCAAAACATAGTCAAAGGGAATCAAATAAGGACATTCAGAGAGACAGAATAGTATAGCAAAAGAAAGAGCACTAGATTAGAAGATCAAATCCTCATTCAGCTTCTTCCTAACCCTGGGACCTTGAGTGTGTTATTAAAACTCTGAGCTTCAATTTTCTCACTAGTAAAATAGGGAGAATAACATCTGCTATGTCACAAAGTTTCTTTGAGGATCAAATGAGACAATATATGTGAAAGCACTTTTAAAATTCTGAAGTACTCTGCAAAAATAAGATTTTATTTCTAAATAACAAACATTTAGTGGGCATTTGCTACACGCTGGAACGGAAGGAAAAAGAACAGAGAGGAAGAAGGTACAAAGAAAGAGGATATAAAGATGAAACAGATTCACCTCTTGCCCTTCAGACAAGAGTTATAGAGTGATGGTGCTAAAAAAAATTATCTGGAAGGTTCAAGAGAAAGAGCATTGAATTTGGCATAAAAGGTTAAAATGCTAGCTCTGCCTCTTATTACTTGTGTGACTTTGGATAAGTCATTTCCCTTTGCTGGGTCTCCCTCAGTTTTCTTAATCTATAATGAGAGTATTAAAGCTAGATGACTTCTTGAAATCCCTTCTACTTTTAAATCTATGACTGCATAATTTTATGCTGAACTCTTCTCTTTTCTATGATGGAATAAAATGGAAGAGGGAATAGTTTCTGTTGATTAGTTTGAAAAGAAGTGGTATCACTAAAAGGAATTGAGTTTTTAATTAAGACAAGGAGGTAGAACCCTCCCTACTTTGCTCATCTCTTCAGCAAAAGGTATCTTTGCCTCTATCCATTCTTTCTCTCCCTTCTTCTTTCTAGGGTTAATGATATGATCTGGACAAAATTCCTTCTTTCCCCCTCAATTATCAGCTCTTTTTTCAGCATCTTCAATCAATCAAAATTAATCTCAATCTCTCTCTCTCTCTCTCTCTCTCAGACCCCTCCCTTCCATCTTAGAATCAATACCATGTATTGGCAGAAGAGCAGTAAGGGCTAGGTAATAGGGGGTTAAGTGATTTGCCCAGGGACACACAGCTAGGAAGTATCTGAGGCAATGTTTAAACCCAGGACCTTCATCTCTGGGCCTGGCTCTCTATCCACTGAGCCACCTAGCTGCCCCAGGATCTTCAGTCTCTTGCTCTTTGCTAACTCATTTGCCTCTGCAATCAAATATGTACAGGTTTCCTTATTCTTGAAAAATGTTTTGTTTAACTCTTGTCATCCAGTTCCTCTCTTTCCTTTCACCACCAAATATCTGTTTTAGACTGTAACCTATTCCATATCTTGTTCTCAGGAAAAATGTTGAGTGACATGACCTGTTGGGACTTGAGGTGATCTAGAGGTAAAACAAGGTAAGGGAGATAGAGATCCTCAAGGATCAGTGCTCCCATTCAGCTGCAGGGTATAATGGTTGCTGCAGGGATAATAATGGGCACCTTCTTCCAGGAACTGTGGAAAACTGCAACAGGCACCGTGCATTGAGGACTTACAAAAGGCAGTGGGCTTCTGGGAAACCTGACTGCTATGGGACCATAAGTGGCTACAACTAGATCTATCTCTGAGGAAAGGCTTCTTGTTGCCATGTATTGCTATTTTCTATGAGTTCTCATTGGAGCTTAGTTTATTTTCTTTGACCAATAATTTTTTTCTTTTTTTAGCTTTGTGAACTGTGTCCATCTAAGCCGAGTAAGTGTTGTCATTATGTCATAACTGAGTAGTATCATAGAGTCAAGTTTCAAATTTTCTAAGTGAGGACATCAAGTCAGAAATGTATTAAATCTACCTTGGACTTCCCTGCATGCAAAAGCCTCTGACATAAATGTTATTTGTCTTTATAACTAGATGGTACAGAGGAATGCCAGACCTGGAGTCAGGAGAACCTAGGTTCAAATCTGGTTTCAGACACTTCCTAGCTGTGTAACCCTGGGCAAGTCTCTTAACACCAGTTCCCTAGCCCTTGCCAGTCTTCTGTCCTAGAATTGATACCAACACAGAAGGCAAGGGTTGTTTTTGGTTTTGTTTTATTTTGTTTTAATGGCAAATAAATTAATCTTAGGACCTTTTCCTGGCCATTCTCTATTGTGAATGAGAGAAGTGATTAGTTAGCCCTGCCTTTAATTTGTGTAATTTTTAATTCTTGTGAATATAATCATCAACAAAAATACAATATTACAGGGACAGCTGGGTGGCTCAGTGGATTGAGAGCCAGGCCTAGAGATGGGAGGTCCTAGGTTCAAATCTGGTCTCAGACACTTCCTAGCTATGTGACCCTGGACAAATCACTTAACCCCCATTGCCTAGGCATTATCACTCTTCTGCCTTAGAACCAATATTTGGTATTGATTCTAAGACAGAATGTAAGGGTTTTAAAAAAACATATACAAATAATAGTGACAAGAAAAAAAATTACATGTGAAACTAAAAACTTCTATGGTTTCATTTTTAAGATATAGATGAAATTAAGGAGGTAGTAATAAAATTGTGTGCCCTGCTTGTTTACTTTTCTGAACTTTTGTTTTATTCCGTGTATTTAAAAAATATTCTGTTGAAACTACTTTTTTCTTTTTCTTTCCCCACCCTCCCTTTTTTTACATCCAAGTCATTCCTTGCCTCATAGAAGCCCTCCCTTGCAACAAATAATATATAATTCCTAACACTGATTTTCTATCTCTAATTAAGTCAGTTCTCTTTTACAAATGGCCTTCAATTTGGTTAAAGTACTATAATGATGGGGCTCAAGTTATGTGTTTGATCTCCCATTCAAGTTAGCTAGTTATGCTGTTTTTTGTTCATGATTACTGACAGAGACCCAATCTTGGCCACTGGTTTTACAAATACCAATCATTAGTTTCAAGGGTCTCTGGGAAAATAATTCAAAGCCCATACCTTAATGATAGTAATAGGCATATCCTCTAATAAAATGATTGCTCTTCTGGACTGACACAAATACTTATAACTCCCTATCCCATCAAGAAATAGGTTCTTTGGCATACAATCTCTTAGATGACTTTCAGAAAGTGTCAATCAAGAGTACCTAATTCTTCCTTATTTTATACATTCATACACACATACATATATATATATCCCTGAAGAACTCCTATAGTCAAGAAGATCAGTATAGCTTCTCTTTATAAAAACCATATTGCTTAACAATTTATGTATATGTTCAGTATATAATTTTACCATTTTGTTGCTGATTCTACATTGTCCAAAGAACATGTATGTATTGCTTTTAACCATCTGACTCCTTTTCCTCCAAAGCCTACTGCAATTGTATTACATGTTGACAGTCAGCTCAGGCAGGGTCAGTGATTTTCTGTTGAACCCAAGCTATCAACCTTGAATAAAAAGATTTTCTTCCCTTTGTTGCTCTGGTAGGTATACTACTGCATTCTAAATGCTCAATGATTTGTGAGTCCACTGCTATATCTATTTTAGTAAATGACTGAACAAACTGTGGTATACAAATATAACAGAATATCATTGTGCTATAGGAAAAGAAAAGATGATACCACTACTGGGTCTGTTTCCCAAAGAGATAAAAAAAATCAGGAAAGAACCTGTTTGTAAGAAAATATTCATAGATGCTCTTTTTGTGATGGCAAAGGAATGTCCCTCAATTGGAGAATGGCTGAACAAAATGTGATATAGGATGGTGATTGTGTAATTAATTTCTGTACCCTAGAACTACAATTCCCAGCATCCTACTTTCCTTCTCATGTTATGTGCTGATGTAAGCAGGATATAAGTTTGGTGTAGCCCCACCTCTCCTCCTCTCTGCTTCCTATAATTGGAGTCACTGCCAGTGGTTCTATTAAACAGGCAAGGAGAGCTTGGTCACTTGGTCTTATTTTGTTAGATAAATTACCTTTTTATTCCTTTACTTCTAGTGATTATTAATAAACTTTATAAAATACAACACTTGGATCATTGGGCACTAATTTAAATCCTACATGATGGAATACTATTGTGCTATAAGAAATGATGAACAGCACTGCTGGTGGAGTTGTGAATTGGTCCAACCGTTCTGGAGGGCAATTTGGAATTATGCACAAAGGGCTTTAAAAGAATGCTTGCCCTTTGATCCAGTCATACCACTGCTGGGTTTTTACCCAGATAGTATAAGAGATAATAAGGAAAAATACTTGTACAAAAGTATTTATAGCCACGCTCTTTGTGGTGGAAAAAAATTGGAAAATGAGGGGGTGTCCATCAAGTGGGGAATGGCTGAACAAATTGTGGTATCTAATGGTGATGGAATATTATTGTGCTAAAAGGAATAATGAACTGGAGGAATTCCATATGAACCAGGAAGACCTCTAGGAATTGATGTAGAGTGAAAGGAACAGAACCAGGAGAATGTTGTACACAGAGACTAATACACTATGGCACAATCAAACATAATGGGCTTCTCTATTAGAAGCAAGGACAATCCAAAGGAATTTATGAGAAAGAATGTTATCCACATCCAGAGAAAGAACTGTGGGAACAGAAATGCAAAAGAAAAACATATGATCAATCATGTGGTTTGATGGGGATATGATTAGGGTTTTGATGTTAAAAGATCACTTAATTGCAAATAGGAATAACATGGAAATAGGTTTTGAACAATGATACATGTATAACCCAGTGGAATTGCTTGTCAGCTCCGGGAAGGGGGAGTGAAGTAGGGGTGAAAAAAATCATGAATCAAGTAACCATGGAAAAAATACTCTAAATGAATTTTTTAAAAAAGAAAGAAATGATGAATGGGATGATTTCAGGAAGAACTGGGAAGACCTACATGAACTGATACAGAGTGAAATGAGCAGAGCCAGGAGAACATTATACATAGTAACTGCAATATCAAAGAATGAACAAATGTGATAAGACTTTGCCACTAACAGCAATACAATGATCCAGGGCAATTCCGAGGTTCTTATGAGAAAGAATGCTATCCACCTTCAGAGAAAGAACTGTTGCAGTAGAAATACAGATGAAAACATATGGTTTATCCCTTGTTTCTTTGGGTATATGTTTTGAGGTTTGAGTTTTATAAGACTATTCACTTACAAAAATGAATAATATGGAAATATGTTTTGGGTGATAACACATGTATAACCCAGACTGAATTGCTTGTCAACTCTGGGAGAGTGGAGGGATAAAGAGGAGGAGCCAATATGGATCATATAATTTTGGAAAACTTAAGTGGGAATTTGTTATTAAAATAAAATAATTTTTTATTGTTTTATATGTAATTGGGGGAAATTGAAATGATTTTTTAAAAGACAAAAAAAAAGAAATGAAAAGATGGTTTTAGAAAAACCTATCTTATGAACTGATTCAGAGGAAAGTGAAAAGAAACAGGAAAGAAAATTTTAAAACTATTGTTTTTGTTGTTTTAGTTATTTTTGAATTATGTCCAACTCTTTGTGACCTCATTTGGGATTTTCTTGGCAAAGACAACACCATGAGAATCCTCTCCAACCAGTATTAAAATATTGCCACAAAATGAATACAGTAGTGAAAGAACCAACAAGGAGACAGAGTGAAACAACTTAAAAAAAAAAAAAAAGAAAAATCCAAAAGGTAGACAGAGAACATCTGGGACACTGTGGTGGGAGGGGAGCAGAGTCAGCAAGAGGCTGTAGCAAGGAGTGAAAAGCAAGCCAAGAGCAAGCCACATACCACCACCTCACATCTGCTGTTCTAGGTTTAGAACTTAAGTCAAAGCTAACATTCAGACCCTAATAACCTGCCTGGTTAAATAGTGGTCCAAGCCAACCCACATCTCTTGAAATTTCAAAATTGCGGAGAAGTCCAGAGTCCCAGCCCAGAGCAGTCTGTGCTGAAGTAGGCTGATCTGTGTGGGCCCATGGCAAAGCTAGGAGTCTCAGTCTGGGCTGAGGACATAGTTCACAGTTTGGGGTGGTTAATAGTACTAAGAGGGGCACAGATCTTTTTTGCCTAAAACTCAGGGCAGAGCTCAAAGATAGGACAATCAAGGGTGTACCTGATTAGAACAAGTATACAGTAAGACCAAAAACTTACCCAAGCCTGAGGCCACAATTTGAGTAGTTCCTGACCTGATCAAGATAAAAGGAAGACCAAAAGCTTACAACCAAACCTAATGCAAGTCTTTGAGCTATTAGGATATCAAGAGTTAATTGAATCAGCAGGGGGAGGGGACTCTCAGAGCTCTCAGCCCTCAGGCCATCACACCATCTTTGAAGAACTGTACCTGGTAAAAACCCTGAAGATAGCTAAGAATAGCATCAAGGAAGGACTGGAGTTTAAGAGGGTACCCCCAACCTCCCAGAAAACAGAGCCTATCTTTAATTAGGTAGGAAAAAATGAACAAACAACAATAACAAAAAAGGACTTAACTAAAGAATTTTTATGAAGACAAAGAGCAACATACAGACACAGAAGGGGACAGTAAAAGCAAAGCAAAAACATGCAAAGTCCAAAAGAAAAATATGGATTGGACACATTCTGGAAGAACTGAAAAAAGACTTCAAAAATCAAGAGAGGCAGAGGAAAAGTGGGGAAGAAAAATGAAAGCAATGCAAGAAGAAATGGGTCAATTAAAAAAGTAGAACCAAAAACTGACAGAGAAAAATCAAGCCACAAAAAACAGAATTGAGCAACTAGAAACTAATGATTTCTTAAGAAATCAAGAAAAAATAAATCAGAATCAAAGGAATGAAAAAACAGAGGAAAATGTGAAAAATCTTATTGAAAAACAACTGACATGGAAAATAGATGATCCAGGAGAGACAACTTAAGAATTATTAGACTACCTGAAAGCCATGATCAAAAAAAAAAAATCTTTAACATCATAATACAAGAAATTACCAAAGAAAACTGCCCAGATATACTAAAACAAGAAAATAAAATTGAAAGAATTCACAGATCACCTCCAGAAAGAAAACCTCAAATGACAACTTCCAGGAATATAATAGCTAAATTCAAAAGCCACTAAGCCAAGGAGAAAATACTTCAAGCAGCCAGAAAGAAACAATTCAAATACCATGGAACTACAATCAGGATCACATAGGACCTAGCAGCTTCTACATTAAAGGATTAGAAGGCATAGACAATGATATTCAGAAAGGTGAAAAATCTAGGTTTACAACCCAGAGTCACCTATCCAGCAAAACTGAATATCTTCTTTCAAGGGGAAAAATGGACATTCAATAAGATAGAAAATTTCCAAGCATTCCTGAGGAATAAGCCAGACCTAAACAAAAAATGTGAAGTCCAAATATGAGACATAAGAGAAGACTAAAAAGGCAAATAAGAAAGAGAAAATTTAAGGAACTCATTAAGGTCAAAATATTTATATGACTCCATGGAAAGAGGATATCTGTAATTCTCAAAAATTATGCTTAGAAGTAGAGAAGATAGAAGGAACATACTTAGAAAGAGGGTGTGAAAGTAAGCTTATTATGATGATATGAAGTGCATATAAATGTTTTGATATGAAATGATATGTATGTATGATATGCATGAATATGATATGATATATTAAGAAAATCAAGAGGTGAGAGGATTTCACTGAAAGAAAAGGGAAGGGAGAGACAGAATGGGGTAAATTATATAATATAAAGAGGTGTGAAAAATCATTATAGAGAGTGGAGGATAATGGTGGTGATGGGCAATGCTTAAACTTTACTCTCATTTTAACTGGCTCAGAGAGGGAAAAACAAGTATACTCAGTGGGGTATAGAATTCTATTTTACCCTACAGAGAAGTTGAAGGGGAATAAGACAAGGGAAGGGGGAGGTAATTGAAGTTTGGGAGGAGTGGAGAGGGTGCTTATTAGATCCAGGAGGGGGGAGGAAAAGAAAATGAATTATGTAAACATGGAAAAATATTTTTTAAAAAAATATTTAAATAAATAAATGAAATAAAGTTGGATTTGAACTTAGGAAGATAAATCTTCCTGACAACAAGCCTGACGTCCTTTCCCTATGCTATCTAGCCGCTAACTGCTGTAAAACTATTATATCATTATAAAAATGAATAATTCTGAAAGACTTAAGAATTCTGATCAATGAAATAATCAACCATTATTCTAGAGGACTAATTAAAAGAACAGTGCCCACCTCCAAATAGAATGATAATAGACTAATACAAAGAATGAGAAATTTTTTTGAATGAGGCTAACATAGGAACTTGTTTTACTTTGTCTATGCTCATATAATTCAAGGGTTCTGATATATATTTCCTTCTTTTTCCAGTGGATGGAGGGGAAGATTTGAAGAGAAAAAAATAGATGCTTGAGAACTATCTGCTCTCCTTTCTGATTCTTGGTCTAACATTCATTTGCAGTATTATCTAAAATCTCTTTCTCTCATAGATGAACTCTATAGGTCATAGGTCATCCATTTAACTCCATGTCATCATTATGAAAATGGGTATTCTTCATTCATTTAGTTTTCCTTATGTGGATGGTTAGGCTAAACTCTTGAGTAGTTATGGATCTCATCTAGGAGGCTTTGCATTGTTCTGATGCTTGACATAATCAGCACAATGTCAATTGTCATGAGCAAAAAAGAAGTTTCTGGAGGACCTCACCAACTATCAGGAGTCCTTCTTAAACTTGGACTGTACTCTGAATTAGCTCCATCTCAGTGACAAACACTTTTGGCAAATATGCACCTCCCTGTTCTTATACCTCATTTAATATTAACACTCCAAGAATCACTGGACAAAGTTACCTTTGTTATAGTTTTTAAGGAATCTTGAATAATTTTAATGTATGCATGAGTGCCACTTTGTTGGAAGAGAGCCCTGAAGGTAATTTTTTCTCTATTAAATAAAAAGCTTTTTATACTCAATAAACAATATGCACAAGGAAACTTTGTATTCTCAGTATCTTGAAGTAATTTCTGTAACAGTAAAGATATGTTCTATTATAAACTATCTCTTTTGAGAGCCTGCCTATTCCTTACTAATAACCTCATGTTACAAATAAAATTAATAGAGAAGGATATATTTAAAAATATTAGGATTTTATTATAATCCATATTGGTAAATTAAGCTACATGCCTGATAAGAGCTAATTCAAATGCCAGGCCATCACCTCTGCCCACCTGGCTTGTTCAGCAGGAAAAAGAGAGTACTAATCCCAATCTCCCTATTTAAGCTTCTGTTTACATTGGCTTACATCACCACGTAAGACAGGAAGCCCATTGAATCATGGGAAATGTAGTTTGTAAGGGATCTAAATGTCCACAGGAAGTTTAGACCAAGGATCTCAAAATAAGTTCAAGGACCCCAAATTTCCAATATCACACTCATCTCTTGTAAGTATATTGTTTTCATAAAACTTTTATATAGATTTAAGAAATACACATATTGGTTAATAAGTTGCCGATGCATCTTACAAAGAACACAAAACTTGAGGTTTTCCACAACCTAGTTCTAATTTACTGTCTAGTTTTAGGTCATGCTACCCTTCCTCATGTGAAGATAGAATTATCTCTCTTTGTCTATTTTAATAAAGTCAATCAGCAACCTTTAACTCAATCAATCATGTATGCAACTCAAAGCACCCCTACTTAACACTTAAGTAAGAGAGTTCACAAGTCAAAAACTCTCACCTCCAAAGGGGACTGCCTAGCCCTGGGTAGGACTAAGCAAATTGAAAGACTGCAATTGGTTTCTGTGAAGAGTGGGGAGAGAGAGGAAATGACATGGAAAATGGGGTATAAAAGAGACCATCATGGGCTGGAGAGGAGGCCTTCTACCATTCCTTTCCTGGTGGTTGGAGATATTGGTTCCGGAGATTCCTGCCTTGGCTTTGGAGGAGACTCTTTTCCTGGATCCTGTGTCAGCTTGCTGGGTGAGTGGCTTGGGCTGTAGAGGAGGCTGAGCTGGCAGGCTTCTGGCTGAAGATTCCACATGGAGATTGAGACTTGAGGAAGCCTCCTGCCTGAGTGCTGAACCAGTCTTCACTTTGATGGAGAAGCTCTTAGGGCTGGTAGGCTTGTTAAGAATCTGTCTCTTTATCTATATTTCCCACTTTCACTCTTTCCACTTCTTTGTAAATAAAAGCTACTAAAAGTCATTTTGACTTAAGCTATAATATTTTAAAATCAGTGACCACTATATTATTTTATAACTCTTTTATTGAGTCAAAAATTCCAGTTTAAATCCTTACACTCACAAGTTCTACATTCTAGTTGTAAGAGTTTAAATTTAGGTTTTATGCTAAATATGAGAATTCTAAAATAATATTGTGGTTGCCAATTTAAAATATTATCCCTTAAGTCACAATGACTGTAGCAGCTTTATTTTATAATTTTATGTAGGAAAGAGTGAAAGTGGGAAATATAAGAGACAGAAAGTACTGCCTAGCTACAAACACTCTAAGTTTAATCTTAATGTCTCCGGACTACAAATACAAATCTAAAAGCAATTCTCACCAGAATCCAAAGTCCTAATTAGGAAGCTGAAATCCAAAGAGCTAGGAGACACTGAGGAATCCACTGAGAACCTTCAGTGCACATGAGGCTAAGACCACCAAGAATCTCATCAGAACTCACAGGTAAGGGAGTGTGCCACTGAAGCACCAACAAGCAGAGAGGGTCTCCTCACTGAAGAACCAAGGAAGGAATCACTCCACTCATCACTGCAGGATCCCAAGGGAAGTGTCTCTTCAAGCACCAAGGCAGGAATGACTCCAAGCCAGAATATCCAAAGAAGTCCAAAATCTAGGAAGTCATGGCCTTTTTATGGCCCTTTTTCCACATCACTTCCTGTCCCCTTCTTCATAGGAACCAATCACAGTTTCCAAACTGCTTAGCCCTATCCAGAACTGGGAAGTCCCCTTTGGAGTTAAGAGTTTTTTGACTTGTGAACTCTTCCACCTAGTTACTAGCCAAGTGTTAAGTAGGGGTACCTTCAGTTTTTGATTGGTTAAACTAAAAGTTGCTGATTGATTAGAATTAATTAGAAATTATAAATAATTAGAAATAACAAAGAGAGATAATCCTATCTTCACACAGTCCAACAAAAGTCTAAATAAAGCCAAACTAACAGTTTCTCAAATTTATCCTTACCTTTGTTCTTTGTTCAATACTGTTCTCTATATCTGGAATATCCCCATTTTCACATGTTGAAGTCTACCCTAGCCTTCAAGACTCAGCTCAAACTATCTCTACCATGAATTTTTTACTGATTCCCTACCCTAATCCAGAAATGATCCCTCTCTTCTCATATCTCTCAAAATTCTTGCATTATTTGGGTAACTGTCTTATCTCCCAAACTAAATTATAACTTCTTTTAGTTGGGGGCTATATCTTATTCATCTATATCTCTACTCCACCTTGCAAACAGTGGGCATTTGACATTTGTTGAATTTCAAAATCTGTCAAAACGTAAACTTCAAATTTCAGCAATAAGAAAAGCTATGTAATTTAGTTTCCATTAACTGTTTTTTAAAAACTATTTTGTTTTTCCTTAATAGGGTTTATTCTATGTGCTGAATTGCTTTTTGTATTCTGGAATTATTTTAACCATTATCCTTCACTAAAGTCTTTCCCCAAAGCCTCATTGAAAGGAACTGAGGTGTTTAAAAACTATGCCAATATACATGTACCCCAAGACATAGTAAGGAAAAACATTTGTACAAAAATATTTATAGCCACTCTCTTTGTGGTAGAAAAAAATTGAAAAATGGGGGGGGGTGTCCATCAATTGGGAAATGGATTAACAAACTACGATATCTGTGGTGATGGAATATTATTGTGTTGAAAGGAATAATGAACTAGAGGAATTCCATGTGATCTGGAAAACCCTCCAAGAACTGATGCAGAGCAAAAGGAGCAGAACCAGGAGAATATTGCACTCAGAGATTGATACATTGTGCCACAATTGAATGTAATAGACTTTTCTACTAGCAGCAATGCAATTATCCAGGATAATCCAGAGGAATTTATGAGACAGAATGCTATCTACATCCAGAGAAAGAGCAGAAATGCAGAAGAAAAACATGATGGATCACATAGTTCAATGGGGATGTGATTAGGGTTTTGGTGTTTAAAGATCACTCTATTGCAAATATGGATAACATGGAAATGGGTTTTGAACCTATTTTGAAGCTATACATGTATAACCTAGTAGAACTGCTTGTCAGCTCCAGGAGGTGGGGGAATCATGAATCAGGTAACCATGGGAAAATATTCTAAATAAAAGAAAAAAAATTTTGAAAAAAAAAAATTGTTGTAGGGACATTCATGGATAGGTAGACCACAAATATTAAAAATACAACTTTACCATGCAAAATAGTTTACACATGCTTTTTTCAAACAAAAATAAGTATGTTGACTAAGTTATTCATGTTTAATATATTAAAATTGCAAACAGAATTAAAAAAAAACAACCCTATGCCAATAGAGCACAAGCTTTGGCAGTTGAAGGAAACCCACCACTTATTAAAGCAGCGCATTCTACTTTCAGAGAACTTTAATTATTCAGTTTTTTCTGAATATCAAATCTAAATTTGTTTCTTTACAACTTCTGCCCATCATTGCTAGTTCTGACCTCTGAGATCAAATTGGATAAGTCTTATCTATCTTCTACATGAAAGCCCTTCAACTATCTGAAGATAGTTATCACTTCCCACCCCTCAAGTCTCCTCTTCTCTATGCTAAATATGCCAGTTCCTTAAATTGATCCTTGTATGACATGGTCTTAGGGTCCTATATCATCCTAATTGCCTTCCTCTGTCTATTCACCAACTTATCAATTCCCTTTCTAGTACCAAGGAGAAGGCAATAAGGTCTGATTTGAGGGTAGTGTGTGATCAGACTGCAACTTTCCTATTCCTATAAACTATGCCACTATGCCACTTTTGTTTCAGCCCAGGATCACTTTGCTTTTTTTTTTTTTTTTTTGGTTGCTATATCACACATTGATTTTGGAGTCCACAAAGATCCCTAGATCTTTTTCAGAATACATGCTATCAATGGTTCCTCTGTTTTATACTTGTGAGGTTGATTTTATTGGTACTCAAGTGCAAGATTTTACATTTATCCCCATTGGATTTTAACTTTTTAGATTCAGATTGGTGCTCTAATAGGTCAAGATGCTGAGGATACTTCCTAAACCTTTATCCAAGTCACTGATAAACATGGTAAATAGCACCAAATATTGATTTCTAGAGCATTCCACTAAAGACATCCTGCCATAATGAATCAGTGGATCACTAGGCCAGTTTTGATGAAGGTTTTTGAGTTTGCGTGCCCAGAGGGCAACTTCAAGCTGCCTATGAGCCCCCCACTTTACCTAAGAGAGCAGAGGAAGGAAGTGCTCACTTTGGGCAGCTGAACAGGGGGGCAGGACATACAAAAAATGTCCTTGAGAGTTGGGAAGAGTGGGGATGGAGTAGCTCCCCCGTGTCAGGGCCAGCACGCATGTGAATACTTTGCCAATACTGCACTAGACCCATTACCAAATAATCTTTGAGCCCAGCCTTCCACCTAGTTCTGAATCTATCTGATTGTATAATTGTCTGATTCATCTCATATATTTTTTACAAGGATAGTATGTGATACTTTATTAAAATTTTTCAGGATTGCTACATTATTCATTCAACTCTACCTAGTGTCATAATTTTAAATCCAGGGTCCCATAAAAGAGTTTCAGAAAAGATCTGTGATAGCCATCATGTGGAAAAACACCTAGAATGTGAACTCTGCACTCGTGTAGATCTCAACACATCTGTAAGTTTAAGGAATCACTTGAAGCACGTGTAGTTAAGTTCCTTACCTAGGATCATATAGATAGAACCAGAGGTCAGATTTGAATGTAAGTTACCTTGTGATTTGTGATTTGCAGATATTCTAAACACATTTTTGCATATATATTGCCAAGTGACTTGTTTAAGAATTCAACCCTTGCCTGAAGTTTCTGAGTTTCCTCTTCAGCATTCCAGGTTCTGGAATCTGCCATTTGTCACCATGTCCCTCAATCTCCTCCTCCTTTCCCTTTGCCTGGAAATCTTTAAAAATCAGATTAATCCATAATGATTTAGGAAAGGAGAAAGGAGACCCAAGATTCCTTAGTAAATCCCTTGATACATATGATTCTACTAAATTTGTTTACAAGGGGGAGAAACCCTTGATTTTCTGTTGAAAGAGCAAAAGTCCAGTCACAGAAGGGCCAAAGATTATAAGTTATAGAAGGTGCAGTACTACATAGTCACATGTTTACACCCCAGGGCTGACCTTCTTTATAATATTTTTTTTATTTAAAATAGGATCAATAAACATCCTAAAAAAATTCCCGTCTTATTGTATTACACACTTACATACGCCCTGAAAAGTCACAAAAGTTTATTATTGTTGACATATTAACAAAGTTAAAATAAAGCAAGAGTCTTAGGGAGTTGTTGTTTTTTTCCTCTGAGTGTATCTTAGTCAAAGTTGAAGATAAACATTACTTAGATTTGTTCTATAGAAAAATCTGATGTTTACGGAGTCACTGAAACTTAGAAAGAACAGGTGACATCACCTACGTACTAGGACCTTAAGTCCTTCAGTCTTAGTCCTGGTTTAGGGAAATGCTTATTTGTCTTCTTTTTGAGTATTTTGGTGGGTGGGGATCACAATCTTTTTTGCTTGATAGGAGAGAAAGAAACTAGTATAATCTCACAGGTACAGAGCCTAAACTCCATTGTTTAGTCTAAAAGAAATCAGGTCATAGACAAGTCAAAATCTTCGGCAAAATGTCCAAATGCAGCTGACAGCAAATACCTTATTTATCAAGGCTAATGATGCTCACTGCCATAAAAGGCATTATTCATAAGACATTAGTAAATATAGATTAAATTAGAAGAAATGAAATTCCAGATCTAGTACCTCTCCCTATGACTGGGAACATAATACTGTCAATAGTAATAGGGAAATCAACTTGTTGGGGGTGATGAAGGGGAAAAGATGAGCAGAAATTAGAGTGGTTTACCATTTCCTTCTCCAGCTCATTTTACAGATAAGGAAACAAAGGCAAACAGAATTAAGCAATTTATCCAAGGTCACACAATTAGTAAGTATCAGAAGTCAGATTTGAACTTGAGAAAATGAGTCTTCTTGGCTCCCAGATCATCAAAATCCTAGAAATGGAGACTAAGTTCTTTTTTCTTATGCCAAATATATCTGTTTCCATATTGATCCCTATTCTTTACCAAAGGAAATGAATCCAAAGAGAATAAGCTCATAATCTCAGTATGCCCTAATTATTCATGGCTCCATAATACTGTGTCCTTTGGGTTTTTTTGTCTTCTGGAAAAACATAAATTCAGAGAGCAGGACTATTAATAATAGCATGGGAGGGCCTGTACAAATTTAATGACAACAAACTGAGTAGTAAATAGGAATTTGGGCCCATGTAAAAAATATGATTGAGTTATCACAGGAAAGAATGAAGATGTAGTCTAAAGAATAGGTGGACCACTTCCACATGGGATTGACATGCAGTAAAAATAGGGATCATTGGAGTTGAGAAGGCTGAGTAACTGGGAAGTCAGGATACTAGAGGTGGGCAAGAGTTAGGGTGAAGAAGAAGACTATGAGAAAGGTCCTGAACTTGTTGAGGAGAAAGGAAATTGACTTAGAGGTCTATAGATAACAGCAAAAAGAATCAATCAGTAAGTATTAAATGCCTACTATATGCCAGGTATTATGCTCGACTTTAGCGACTTTTGGGAGAAATCAATAAATAATTAAGACTAAACAGAATAAATATAATGAGAACACATGTCGATAAATACAAAGTAGTTGGAAATAAAACAGCTACATGGCACAATGTGGCACAATGAGTAAAGCACCAGTCTGGGAGTCAAGAAGACTCATCTTCCTAAGTTCAAATCTGACCTTGGATATGTACTAGCTGTGAGACATTGGGCAAGTCATTTAATTCTGTTTACCTCCATTTTATCATCTGTAAAATGAGCTGGAGAAGGAAATAGCAAACCACTCGAATATTTTTGCCAAGAAAATGCCAATTGGGGTTACAAAGTGTTGGACATGACTGAAAAATGACTGAACCACAAGTTGATAATGAAGGATGCTAAAGGTTAGGGAGATCAGGAAAGGTTCTCAAAGATCTGGACAGACCTCACTGAACTTTAAAGGAGAGATCATTTCTGATGGATAAGTGTGGAAGTAACAATGAAGAATAAAGAATATAACTATTCTTGTCATGGCTGGAACATGCACAGGACTGTATCCCATATGTCAACATTCCCATCTGTAAAGGCAGGGTGTAATGAAAGAAAATTCTTCTCAGAATGTTGCATGCTGGGAGGATAGCCAGCAGTGTGGGTTGGAAGAAGGAAAGGATTGTGGGAGAGATTCCAGGAGGATAGGTTTTTGGATTGAGGAGCTCAAGGTGGAAGAAAGGAGAGGAGCTTTCTCATGACTATTCAAAAGCCAAACCTGAGGGTTTTCTGGACTCCTGTTATTCCCAAAAGCCTGTTATTCCTACCAGCATCCATTGACATCAATGAGATCAAGATTACTTGATCCTTAGGGAGTCTAAACTCCCAATCCTCACCTTGCCTTACAAAGGGACCCCACCTTAAAATAATTATAGATTAGATAATAGGATAGAAACCAGATACAAGGGGAAGGGAAGGGGAACCTTTGGGTAGAGCCAGGATTGGCTCCCCAAGGGGAAAGACCTTAGGGCTTAGATAATTAGGGTTTCCCTTGTTCCTTCTACCCATCATCTTCTTCAACTATCTTGATTAACCCATAATAAAATATTTAGCAGTCAGATAAAAGGATGCAAGTTAATTCATGGGCAAAGAGGGTTTGTGAGCAGTTGCTTAGCTGAGACTACAATGGAGCAAGACCCCCTGCGGAGTCGTTAGCTGACAAGGGAGAGGCTAGAGTTCATAGAGGGTCTGTGCCCAGCTGGCCAGGGTCTCTCTTCCCACCTCATCAATTAGGATAGCCTTCCCACTGTCCCTCAATGCCAGCTCCCGCCTCCAACCTGTCACCATTTCGGAGAAACCCCCTCGGTTTGTCAAGTATTAGTGGCACTTTGAGGGCAGGATTGATAGATTCAAACTCACTGGCCCTTCATTCTCTCAAAAGTAGCCATTAATACACATCTCATTTAATCTTCCTCAATGCCATTCCCTGCCCTTCTCCCACTTATGGTTCAGTAACTGGTACAATGGATCACTGAGAGCCAGACATTCAAACAATCAATTCTTTTAATAAAAACAGTCAAATACTCCTAGGTAAAAGCAGTTCCTGAGTAGTTCACGAGAAGGTCAAAGCTTCTGGCAAAGAGCTTAATCCATAACTAAGGAAGTTCTTTCATATCATAAGAGCTTATAGGTAGAGCTGCCAGAAGGACCCACAGCCATATCTCAGATCTCATTCACCTAAGGGGAAAGTTATTAAAAACTGTCCTGGGTCTTCTCAATAACTTTTTTTACCTATCACAGTCCTGGTTGATGTTGCACTTCCCACTATACCCTCTTCAAACCTTCCACTCCAGAAGCACAGTGGAAAGTCTTTGGGACTTAGAAGTCACAATATGGAATGTTGACTCTATCAATGTTCAGGAGCTCATTCCAGCTCTCTGGACTTCCCCTTTCTCATGTAGAAAGTGGGATGGGAGTGGGCTACCTAAATGACCTTCAAATTCCCTTCCAACTAAATTTGGGATCCTGGGATCCACTGCTCACTTCCTTTCATTTTCCCTTCTTCTGGTATTCACTGAAACCCAATTTTCTCCCAAGTCATCATCATATCTCCTGTCACATATACCAAGTTGGGTAACTCCCCTCTTAAAACCCTTGGCACATAGAACCAGGAGGAGTTGGTATATTCCTTGTTCTCCATTGCCACAGAGAGCAGACCTGTCACACCCATCACTCAGCAACTACCTCTCTTTTATTTTTTGGCTATGGTTTTATTTTTTAAAAAATATTTTTCCATGGTTACATAATTCATTTTCTCTACCTCCCCTCTTCCCTCCACTCTCCCAGAGCCAACAAGCAATTTCACTGGGTTATACAAATGTTATCACTTGATACCTATTTCTATATTATTCATTTTTGCAATAGAGCAGTCTTTAAAAACCCAAACACCAAATCATGTACCCATATAAACAAGTGATGTCATATGTTTTTCTTCTGTTTTTCTACTCCCACAATTCACTCTCTCCATGTGGATAGCATTTTTCTCATAAGTCCCTCCTTAAGGATTGTCCTGGATCACTGCATTGGTACCAGTAGCAAAGTCCATGACATTCGATCATTCCTCGATGTTTCACTTTCTGTGTACAATTTCTGCTTCTTTCACTCTGCATCAGTTCATGGAGGTTCCTCCAGTTCATATAGAAATTCTCCAGATCATCATTCCTTATAGCACAATAGTATTCCATCACCAACATATACCACAATTTGTTCAGCCATTCCCCAATTGAGGGACATCCCCTCATTTTCCAATTTTTTGCCACCACTTCCTATCTTCTTTTAATGTTCATTTCATTTTTTTTCAGATACTTATTGTTATCATGTATGGACTTCCAGAGAACTCTTTCTGTTCACCAAAAAAGGTTAATATCTGGCTCACGGTTCCCTTTTCTACCCCAATTCCTGCCTCTTCAACTCTCATGGCTTTGGCCTTCAATCTATTTCAACCAAGTATAAGAAAGATCTGTTTTTTTTAACCCCTCCAGTCAAACTCAATTGAATTTGCACCAGGGATCAAACTTCCTAATTATATTTAAAGGGACTTCTGATCCTTTGTGTCAGGAACTGACAGATGGAGCAATCAGTCCTGGAGAGATTATGAGCAAGACTTGGGAAAAACCTAGTTTTCATTAAAAACCAGAAGATAGAAAAACCTAAAAGGAAGAGGATCATAATTTATTAGGATTATTATTGATTGCTAGCATTCATGTACTGGTTTAAGGTTTGAAACATGCATAATAAATATTTCATTTGATCTTCAAAACAATCCTGTAAAAGTAGATCCTGTTATCTTCATTTTACATCTGAAGAAACTGAGTTTGACTAGTAAAATTGGTCTGTCAATAAACCTTTATTACCACCTATCATGTGCCAATCACTGTGCTAAGTGATAGGGATAAAAAGAAAGGCAAAAGACAGTCCATGTCTTCTAGGAGTTTAGGAGCTAATGGGAGAGAAACACATACAAGGAAGCTGAAAAGCATGGAGAGGTAAGGAGGAAACCAAAGAAGATCATAATGGAGAAATCCAAAGAAGTGCAGCTGAATAGGAAGTGAAGAGATGGCTAGCCTGCCCACCCTCCTTACATGGAATTTCTAGAAGAAACTCTCTAACTTCTAGTTAAAGAAAGGGAAGGGGGCCAAAAGGGCAGTAGGTACTGATGAAATGAAAGTTACAGAGCTGAATTGATCTTAAAGGATGAAGAGCTTTCCAGGGTACCATGCAGAAATACAGCCAAGTATGCTTGATTTGCCCAGAGACACACAATTTTTACACCACAGAGATGAAAGGGAACTTGAAGGTCATCTAACCCTTTTATGAATGAGGAAATTGAAACCCAGGGAAGTGGCATGGCTATCTCAAAGTCCCAAAAGTAGTAGCTGACAGAGCCATGATGACTATGGAATGCCTCGGCTTGAGCTTGCTATTGATTAGAGTGATGGTCATTGAGTCAGCAGGGTCCAACTGTCCTCCCATTGACATCTCTTATGGGTATAAATCCCCAGGACAGGAAAGGGATCAGTAAGTCCTATTCCAAGGGGAAATGTCCCCCAGATGAGGAATCTGCCAGCCATTTGACCTTGGTAAAATCACATCCATGGCCACTAGGGAACAATTTGATTTGGAGAAGGGATAAAGGGCACATCCCCTAGAATCATCTCTAGAATATAAAAATGTGGGAAATGGTTGCCCTCTGTTCTGGCTCTGACAATGAGAACTAACAGTAGCCTAAGCAAGAGGCTTGTATTCCCTACTCTTACTTTCCACCAAATTGTCTGACAATTTAAGGGATAATCTATAGCTTTTGCCTGGAATAAAAAGGACTGGAAAATAGTCACAGCTTTCCACATTGGAAATTGCCTCAATGGTCTGCCATCATGAAAAATTTCTTGGTCTATTCTGTGAGCCTGATGGTAATTTTTTTGCTCCAATTCTACTTTTCAAAACATACAAATAGTTTTGTCAGGTTCTAAGGTTAGACACATGGTTCGCCATAATAGCGTAATAAAATTTTAGAGCTACAAGTAATCTTAGAGGTCAGCCTCTTCCCACCATTTTATAAATGAGTTAACAGAGAAAGGTTAAATGATTTGTCTTAGGTAGATCACCCAGTCTTCTGATTATGGGTACATCTTGAATATTGCAAAAATTCAGTGGGGAGAAAAAAGACTTTTTTCTACCTTCCACCCCTTCCTTCTTTCCCTTCTTTTGTATTCTTTATTTAACAGAACAACCTATGTTATATTTCTGCCTTAGTTTATCCAGCTTATATATCCAGCTATCAGCTGCACCATTTTCATATATCTCCACCAACATATTAAACTAAACACATTAAAAATGAGACTCACTATGGCCTTCTAACAAACCAACTCTGCCTTCTGAATTAGAATCATAGAGCCACAGAAATTTAAATCTGGAAGGTACTTCAAAGATCATCATTCTAGCAAAGGACAGGCTACTGGACCTGAAAGAAGTGATTCAAATGTTTGCTCTCATATTAGCTAGGTGACAGTAGACTAAGTATTTAATCTCTCTAAGACTCCGTTTCCTCATCTGAAAAATGGAGACAATAATGCTTGCACTATGTACCTCAAAGAATTGATGTGAAGAAAAGTGCTATCTACACTTTAAAGTGCTAGAGAAAAAGAATTATTATTTGAACAAAATGTTCTTCAACTCAGAAATCTCCACTGACTCCCCATTGCCTCTGGGAAAAGGCCAAATTCCTCTTCCTAATGCTGAAAACCTCTATTATCTGGTACCACTGTACTATTTCATCTTTGTCTCATATTCTTCATCTCTAAGTTTCAGCTAAACTAAATTACCCCCTTTATGCTCCAAGGCCCAATATGATAGGCAACAAGAACAAAATTCTCATATATCAATTTCCCAAATTAATCAATCAACATTTATTAAGTACTTATGATATGCCAGGTATTGTGCTATAATTATAGGATATTGATTTGAATTCCAAAATAAAGGTCATAGGAAGGAATATCTTAAGAATAGAGTCTATCTGCTGATAGTCATATATCTGATTTGTTTTTTTTAGCTTAGAGATGGATAACATATTATATAATAAGTAGTCAGAAATACAATATATCTTATGTTTCGCTGTAAGTCTAATTTCCCCTTCTTGTATCTTTCTGTCTCTGAACTTGGTCAAGGCCTCCCCCAATATGATTCTATAATCTATTTACTTTTCCAATCCTTCAGGCCTATCATTTTGACCCCTAAAGAAGGCCACCATTTTTTTCCAGCCAGTACCAGTCTCTCTTGGTAAATAAAGTTCTCAACTCAGAGGATAAAAAGGAATTTCCTTTATAGAGTGTTCTGTTCCTGGGATTGTTCAAAAGATTTGAGGGCTTTGTTTTATTTAAAAACAAGTAATGACCCTTCTCCAACCACACATCCCTAGCCTTTCAAGAAAAATTTGGCAAGAAGTCAGGCCTGTGAAACCAACTGGATGGATTATGTAGGCCAGCTCAGTAATTTTGTTTTCCAAATTTCTTATCTTTTATTTTTAAGATTTCTTTTTGCCTTGAACCTCTTGGTTTAACAACAAGGCTTATCAGAAGTTGTAACTATTAGTCTGGAGGAAGAGATAGTTCAGAACAATCTTTTAAAAGGCAGCAAGTCTTCATTTATATTCATTGATGAACCAGAGAGAGAGAGGAGGAAGTGGTGACCAGATATGCATGCCCCTCTTCCCCCCACCCCCAATGCATTTTATTTTAGTTTGAACTTAAAACATCAAAAAGGATGTCTCTATATGTGCACCAGAATACCAAAAGAAGATTGCAATAAAACAATGAATTTACACTTCATGCAGCTTTATTTTTTTTTATTCAGCCTCTCCCTCCCTCATACCATAGAAGATATCATCAGGCAAAATATATAGATTATTTCTTTTGTGTTTCTTTGGAGGTGAACATTCATAAGTTATTCTTTGAATATTAATTCTATAGCTTTACATGGTTCTTTTTGTTTCATTGCAGCTCTTTCAATTAATTGACATAATTTCTTATGGGGCAGTACTATTCCATCACAATTATGTACTATAATTTGTTTAGCCATTCCCCAGTTAAAGGGCATCCCCTCAATTTCCAGTTCTTTGCTACCAAAAAGAAAGCAGCTATAAATATTTTGGAACATATTGTTCTTTTCCTTTTTTTCCTGCTCTTCATGGTATTTCTAGGCCTAAGGATATACACAGTTCTATAGCTCTCTGAGCATATTCCAAATTGCTCTCCAAAATGGTTGGATCAGTTTACAATTTCACCAGCAGTGTATTAGTGTCTTTACTTTTTCATTTCCCCTCCTACATTTGTCATTAAGCCAAACTGATGGATATGAGATGATATCTCAGAATTGTTTTGGTTTGAATTTCCCTAGTCACTAGTGGTTTAGAGCAGTGATGAGCAAACTACAGCCTACGGGCCAGATGCTGCCCCTTGAAATTTTCTATTGGCCACACGCCATTATTCCTAATCTGATGAATACAGTGAGTAGGATACAATGCAATGAAATGTCAAAAGAGTTGCCTTAGAAACAGACTGACAGATGAGCATTTCTTTTCCTTTGGCCCCTCTTTAAAAAGTTTGCCCGTCACTGGTTTAGAGCATTTTTTCATGTACATATGTATGGCTTTGATTTCTTCATCTGAAAACTGTCTAGATTTTTTGCCCATTTTTTCAATTGGGAGATGTCTCTTATTCCCAAAAATTTGATAAAGTTCTCTATATATTTTTGATATGATCTCTCTGAGAGACTATGAAAATTTCCCCCAATCTTCTGCTTTCATTTTTATTTTGGCTACATTTGTTTTATCTGTACAAATGTTTTCTGATCTGATAAACTCAAAATTATCTATTTTTACATCTTACAATGTCTTGTTTATTCGTAAATGCTTTCCTATCCACAAATCTGATAGTGCTGATTTGCTTTATGGTACGTCCTTTTACATCTAGATCACATATCAATTTTGAGCTTGTCTTAGTGAATGACATAAGATATTGGTCTGTACCTAGTTTTTGTCAAACTACTTTCCAGTTTCCAAGCAATTTGTACCAAATAGTGATTTCTTATCCCAATGGCCTAGATCTTCATCTTCAATTGATCTAGCTTCCAAGGAGGCAGAATCCACCACCTGCCCAGGCAGCCCATTCAACCTTAAGACAGCTCTGATAGTCAGAAAGTTTTTCCTGGCATTAAGCCTGTTTGTCTCTTTGCACGAGAACCCATCTTTCCCGGTTCTGACCTCTAAAATCAAAAAGAACAAAATTTGATTTCCTCCTCTACATGACAGCCCTTCAAATACTTAAGGAAAGTTATTGTGCCCACCCTGTCCTCCCTTTCTCTAAGTCTTCTCTTGTCCAAGCTAAACATGCCTTTTGTCTCCAATTAATCCCCAGAAGTCATGGGTTGGAGGCCCTGTACCAAGCACCCTGATTACTGTCTTCTTCACATGTTCCAGCTTATCAGGGTCCTTTCAAAACTCTGATGCCCAGAACTGAGATCTAGGGGAAACAGATTAAAGTTAGAAAGTCGCCTCCCTATTCCTGGAGGCTCTATCCCAAATTGCAACTTTTTTTCATTAAAAAGCTACATTTTTTTTTAGAACAATTGATTCAGGAAAGTTACAATTGCACATGAAGAAACTGCATTCATTCTATTGAAGCACAGATAGAAACAATCAGACACGACTGAACAAGGACTAGTTATTATCCTATACACTAGGGATACAAAAAGAGACAAAATATATTCTCAGCCCTCAAGGTGCTTACAATCTAAACTGCTTAATAGCTTTTGTGAGGATTACTTTTGGTTTGGATACAGGTGGAATTACAAATGTTATTTTCTGTGTTGCTTCAGATCAAATCCCTTTACAGCTTCTTATGTAACACTGGAATTCAGATTTACAAAAGATACAGAAAAGAGGACTGATTATCTAACACCAAACTCAGCTTTTCTCACTACTGGCATTTCTACCATCAGTTTTTGTTCCAAAACCAAAACATCAGCCCCATCGAACTGAGATTCTTCAGGCTCTCTTTGTGTCATTGACCACTTTTAACACTGATGAAGCCTATGCAATCTTTCTCAGAATAAGACTTTTCAATTTATAAAATAAAACATATACAATTATAAGATAAATCAATTCAAATGAAGTAAAGAACCATTTTTTTCACTTCCAACTTCACAAACACCCTGAAATCTGTTTACAGATTCCTTGGGTGTGTGTAGCCCTCAGGTTGAAAACTCCTGGATTAAAACCAGAATTTTAAAACTGGAAAACACTGTAGAGATTAGATCATTTAGTGGAACCTTGGCATCTTACTGATCAGGAAAGGGAGCACCCAAAGCACTTCATAATCTGGTCTACTCCTACCTTTCCAATCTTCTTACACCTGACTCACCCCCACATAATCTACATTCCAGGGACACTAGCCTCCTCGATGTTTCTCCCACAAGATACTTTATATCCTTAGGCCAGATATTTCAACTGGCTGTCCCCCCTTGCCTGAATTCTCTCCCTCCTCAATCAGCCTCCTCATTTCTCTGACTTTTTTCAAGTCTAACCTAAAAATCCCACCTTCTATAAGAAGCCTTCCCTGATGCCCCCTAAAGCTAGAGCTTTCCCCTGTGCTTATTATTCTCAATTTATCTTATATCTTTCCTGTATGGTTGTTTTCCCAGTGTCTCTCTCCATTAGCCTGTGAGCATCTTGAGAGAATTTTACTTAGTTCCATGGGGCATAGTAGGTGCTTAATAAAAAAAAAATCCTTATTGACTACTGTTAACATTAAAAAATAATTTTTGGAGCCAAATCTGTCTTAAAATAAGAGGGATTTATTGAGAAAGAAAAGTTAAAAATGCCTGCGAGGTGAAGCCTTCCCGGTAGGAAAGACTGCTCTCTGAGGGGCTGTGTACAGGACTTTTACAACCACACTAATCAGTTTGGGATAGGATGTCCACACAGGAAAAGGGGTGAGGGGTGAAGAGGGCAGAATATCCATGCAGGAGGAGTTAGGGGTTTCATTTTCATATCAAGACCAAATGTTCAAGGGAGGATGTCCTTAGGATACCCTCATTAGAATATCTGCTTGGGCATTGTTTGTTCAACTAATCTAATCACTGCTGCCAGGAGTTCTGGAATGAATCAAGGTGACCTCTGGAGCTAGACTTAGCAGGTACTTCTGAAGATCCTGTCATACATTATTATTTTAAAAATCAAGGTTATTCCATATTACATTTTAAAGAGCCACATTTAACAGATTTAGTCACTCATACCTCCACAGCAATGGCTTAAATTAGGTTAAATAAGGAATTCAAAAGTAATAGACCAGTTTATCTCAGAGCCCAACATTCTCATTGTTCAACAGTTCCTACCTCCAAAGGCAGAAACATTCCATTTATCTCTGGGCCTTCCTTCTTCCTAGAGAAATCCCATAGCACTAGAGGAATCAGGCTCTGCACCTGTTTAATATATACCGCCCACCTCCCACAGGTGTGAAATGGAAGGGGGTAGTGATAGCTATCTCTCACAATACTTGCTGGGAAACAAACTGCTTCCTAGCAGAGGATAATGGTACTTTGGTGCACCTAGGTGGTATATCAGATAGTGTGCCAGATGGAGTCAGAAAGACTCATCTTCATGAGTTCAAATCTGGCCTCAAACATTTATTAGTCTTGTGCCTCTGGGCAAGTCACTTAATCCTATTTGCCTCAGTTTCCTCATCAACCAAAGAAGGAAATGGCAAACCACTCAGGCATCTTTGCCAAGAAAACCCCAAATGGTGTCCTGAAGAGTGGGACCAGACTACAAAATAACTCAAAGTCAACAAAAATTGTTGATTTTCAGGCAATGGGCAAATACAGAGCTGGTCTTCTATATTAGAGGCATTACTGGTGCTATAAGATTAGGATCACTATCTCTATTATCCTGGAAACTCTACTTTGGAACTCTAAATCCCTTCTCTGGACTCCAGTTCATGTACTTGTCTATTTCTGCAACCCTGAAAAAGGAGCACTTTGTGGATGCCCAGAAGCATGAGGTACCCATTGGCTGTCACAATTCTATCATCGGCAATGGCAGGAGTAGAGGCACAGCATTTTGTTGACTTTGGACACCATTTCTCTAACTCTCTCTCTTCCTTTTGAGAGAGTTTCTTGAGTGGTTATATTAAGGCTTCTTAAATCATGTACATCAATCAGTCCAATCCAGGTTGGAATAAAGAGAAGGAGAGAAAAGGAATAAACATTTAAAAAGTTCCCCACAAAGTGGGGTGGCAGCACCATCTTGCCTAAAATCCTATCTCTAAGGTTGTTGGGGCTGTAATGATCACTTTGGGCAATAAAATATAAAAACCAGAAACACACACCCTCAGACCCATTTCTTGGATCCAGGATAAAAGAGAAAGAGAAGGGGAAGAATGCTTTTCTTCCCCTCTCACTGATTCAATTCATGGTGTCCACACTGGGTACAGCAGGGAAGACTTACTAAAAAAGAATGCAGTTGAAAAGATGATAATATCAACCTTAAAACTAAACAAGCAACATTTATATTACTCTAATAAACCAACCAGGCACACAGCTCTAGGGTAAAGATGTTTATTTCTATTAAGAGAGTTAAAAAACACACATGTCAGAAGAGGTTGGATAGACCCAAGGGCCCTCCAAGAGGCTTATGCACTGTTTCAAGAAAAAGGGGAGGAGATGAGTAAGCAACACAGGAAATTTTGCCCCACACAAGAAATATACTGCCAATGTTGTGGATTTTAAAAAATTATTTGTTTTAAACCCTGCCCTTCCTTCTTAGAATCAATATTGTGTAGGCTAGGTGCTAGGCAAGGAGGGTAAAGTGACTTGCCCAGGGTCACACAGCTACGAAGTGTCTGAGGCCAGATTTGAACCCAGGACCTCCCATCTCTGGGCCTGGCTCTCAATCCACTAAACCACCCAGCTGCCCCTACTGTCAATGTTTTGAAATGTGCCAAAATGCAACTTCATAAAGTAGGAAAGGCACACTGAACTTTTTGGGCAGGAACATTGCAAAATCACTTTCAGACAAATGTCACCATTTCATAATCTTGATGTTCTAAAGCAGTGACAGTGAACCTATGGCACGGGTGCCAAAGATGGTGTGCAGAGTACTCTCTGTGGGCACTTGACCACCTTCCCTCCCATCTCTCCCCCCAGAGTTTGTTGCTAGAAAGCCAAAGGGACTTAGGTAGAAGTGCTCCCCTCCCTATCTCCGCTATGTCTGATGACATTTTTTCACATCTCCCACCCCTCTGCCCAGCAACCCAATGGGAGTACGCAGTGGGTAAGGAGGGTGGCTCACAGGCAGCAGAGTTGGAGGGAAATGGAGCATTTGGGCCACTCCCCTCCTCTTCTCTACACTTGCTGAGGACATTCCTCACTTCACTGGCCCCTCCATCCAGCAGCCCAATGGGAGCACTTTCTCCCTCCCCTGTGTGGGGTAAGGTGGGGTGGGGAATGGTGGGAAATGGCACCTGTTCTCTGAGGAGGTGGGCATTGCACTCAGTCTGGGACTTGAGGTGGGGGCAGGGCTTGGTACTCTGTCTCTAAAAGATTCCCCATCACTGTTCTAAAGCAATTATAATATCACAAAAGCCATTAGCAACTTGTTAACCTTTAGCATTATCTCCATTTTGGCCAAGGGACTATTTGCCCCCATCACCAAAGAAGAAAAGCTTGATGGGACATGA
Organism: Gracilinanus agilis; assembly: GCF_016433145.1. Classification (NCBI taxonomy): domain Eukaryota; kingdom Metazoa; phylum Chordata; class Mammalia; order Didelphimorphia; family Didelphidae; genus Gracilinanus; species Gracilinanus agilis. Next base: position 149,814,351 of record NC_058134.1, read on the forward strand.
TTTTTAGTCACAAACCATTGTGAGTAGGGACACTAGCCATAAAAACATTAAGAAACAGAAAAAGAAAAACAAAAGACCAAAGCAATACAATAATGAACATCATCATAAACTAATATCAATTCTTTCTGCATTTTTATAGTCCATCCCTAATATCCACAAATATTTATCTTGGAGATACCTTAGATGGTTGGGAAAGTACAAACAGCTGAGTCTCGCTAGCTTTAAAAATGTAGACAGCTATGTGGTGAAAATGTATTAGCAGAGATGCCAAAAAGTAAAACAAAGTCTCCAAGCCAAAAAAGAAATAGGTTTATTGAGAGAGGGTTGGTCTCACAATAAAGCCGGACTCTGGTCAAGACCAAAGAGCCCAAGCTATTTTGAATGGCCTCCTTTTATCAAGAAACTGATGCTACAACTAACAGGTTAATGACCACAAGAAATCAGCCATTTACCGTATTTTGAAAAACATAGCCTGAGTAAGGATAGTTAACTAAAAATAAAGGTCAGCAACTGTAAAAATTATGGTATAATGAAATATACAGCAACTGGGCTTGCATAGTCCCAAATAAGCTAAACAATAGAGTACACCAGAGCTAATTAAGCAGAACATAAATCTGCAGAATGTCACCAAGGGTGGTAACTAACAACTATTCTTGGTACTATTCTGCAACAGGGATGCAAAGAAAAGTCCATTAACTCAACTTTTACATTCACTTGTCTTAACTTTCCTGTTTCTGAACTTATGCTAGAATTACATCAAGAACACCTGCTATTAGAGTCAGATGTGATAAATGCTCCAAAAACATATTCTATCAGGAGTCATTACTCAGACTCCAGACTCTGCCTAAATATGTTTGAGTTTTTGGCTAAGTTTTTCTTTAATTTCTACCTCCCTCCTAGTCAACACCAAGTACCACCTAATATCACTCAAGCCTGTAACACAATGTCCTTGGAAGGCCTCCAATAGATTCAAACGAACGCATTGACAGTCCTTCCACAAAATCATACTCAGGATAGAAAGCTAGAGAGGACGAGGTTTTGAGAGAGGACTGTAATTTGAAAAAGCACAGAATGAGGGAAATCATATATTGTCATAAGCAGTCTAAGAGAGAAATGAAAAAATAGTCCATCACTCCTACTAAAAACACTGTTTATTGCTCCCAACAATAGAAGCAAGGATCATGTCTAAGTATGACAGACAAGGAAAAAATAGCTCCTAGGCAGAGAAAACAGAAAGTCTTCTGAATTAGTCTTTATTTCCAGTACTGCCCCCAAATATCTTTGATTCTAGGGTAGCTTTGTGGCACTGTGAATAGTGTGCTGGACCTGCAGTCAGAAAGTCCTGAGTTCAAGCTCTATTATATCTACCAAATGTGTCATTCTTGGGAATGTAACTTAGTCTTCCTAAGATTGTAATGGCAGAGCAAATATTAGTAGAGGGAGAAGAGGGATGGGACCAAAGAAGGGAATATACATTTATATAATGTCTACCATGATCTATGATCCAGGTACTATATTAAGTACTTTTTTTACATTTAAATATTTTATTTTTTCTAATTACATATAAAAACAATTTTTAACATATATTTTAAAATTTTGAGGTCCAAATACTGTCCTTTCCTCTCTCTCATCTCCTCATTGAGAAGGCAAACAATTTGATACAGATTATACATGTGGATTCATGCAAGACCTAACTTCACATTAGTCATGTTGTGAAACAAAACATGGATGAAAAACAAAACCAAAAAATGAAAAAGAAAAATTTTAAAGTATGCTTTGACCTGCATTCAGACTCCATCAGTTTTTTTTTTCTGGAGGCAGATAGCATTTTTCATCATAAGTCCTTCAGAAATGTCTTAGATCAGTGATGGGCAAACTATTCCCTGCGGACCAGATCCAGGCCTTAAGCAATTTCCTAATCACTACTTCTGAACCCAGCAGCTTAGTGATTAGGGAATTGCTTAAGGCAGTGATGGGCAAACTACAGCCTGGATCTGGCCCGTGGGGAATAGTTTGCCCATCACTGTCTTAGATCATTGTGCTGCTGAAAATAGCTGTCATTCACAGATACTTATCATACAATATTGTTATCACTGTGTACAATGTGGTGCCGGCTCTGCTAGCTTCACTTTTCGTCAGTTCATGTAAGTCTTCCCAGGTTTTTTGAAAGCATTCTATCTGTTAATTCTTAAACTTTAAGAGTATTCCAACCCAATCATATACCACAACATATTCAGCCATTTCCCAATTGATGGACATCTCCTCAGTTTCCAATTCTATGACACCACAAAAAGAGTTGCCATAAATATTTTTCATAGATATAGTTCCTGTTGGATAAAGGGTTGTTTTATAGTCCTTTGGATCTAGTTTCAAATTGTTCTCCAGAATGATTTGAGTCAGTTCACAATTCCATCAATAGTGCTTTAGTGTTCCAATTTTCCCACTGTAGTGCAGGGCTAATATGCACCCTTTTGCACTACACCACATCCCCTCCAATATTTATTATTTCCCTTTTCTATCTGAGAGATGTGAGGTAGTTCCCCAGAATTATTTTAACCTGTGTTCTTCTAATCAATACTGTTTTAGAACTTTTTTCATGTGACTATAGTTTTGATTTCTTCATCTGAAAACTTGATTCATATCATTTGACCATTTATCAATTGTGGATTTATATAGTCATAAATCTGACTCATTTCTCTATGTATTATAGATATCTTAATTATTTCAATAATCCCCTTCACAAATATGAATTACTTAATTCAACCTTACTGAAACTCTTAAGTTTTCCCTTTACCTTTTTATGCTTCTCTTGAATATCAAATTTGCTCATTGAATTTTCTTTTCAGCTCTTGATTTTGGTCAGAAAAGTCTGAAATTCCTCTGTTTTTTCCTTAACATCATTTTTTTCCTTTTGGAAGATTATACTCAATTTTTCTGGGTATGTAATTCTTGGTTTTGACAATAGATCCTTTGCATTTTGGAATATCTTTTCCATGCCTTCCAGTCCTTTAATGTAGAAACTGCTAGGTACTGTGTAAGCTTGACTGTGGCTACACAATGTTAGGATTGTTTCCTTTTAGACATGTATAGTACTTTCTGCTTAATCTGGGAATTCTGGAATTTAGCTATAATAATCCTATAATAATAATTATTTTGGAGTCTTTTTCACAGGGAGAATGGCAAATTCTCTCCATTTCTATTTTCACCCTTGTTTGAATATATTAGGGCAGTTTTCCCTGATGATTTCTTGTAACATGGTATCTAAGCTTTTTTTTTTTTTTAATCATGGCTTTCAGGTACTCTGATGATTTTTGGATTATCTCTCCTGGATCTATTTTCCAGGCCAGTTTTTTACCCAATGAGATATTTTAGATTTTCTTCTATTTTTTCATTCTTTTGATTTTGTCTTATTTCCTCGTGTCTTATGGATTCATTAGCTTCTATTTGTCCAATTCTCGTTTTTAGGGAATTATTTTCTTCCATTATCATATCTCTATTGAGGTTCTTCTCCCTTTCTGGAGTATAGGGAACACTTCTCCAAGCTTGCAGAATACTCTTCTCTGGTACTTAGGGTAGGCCTCGCTGCTTTTGTTTTCATAAGAGGGTAGCTCTGTTGGTTTGCTCTGAGGAGACATATCTATTTTTTTCCAGCTAGATTCAGCTCCCTGGGTTATCAGTTCCCCTGTTGTTTCATGTGCTGGCTGATTCCTGTTCTGCTGCTTTCTTACCTCTGTAAAGAGGCTTGGGCTAAGCAGTTCCCCTGCTCTGGGCCCTACTACCTTAGGGACTCTGTCCCTTTGCTGCCTTAGGCTCTCTGCTACCACACAGGAGTCAATAGGTTTTCTTGCATTTCTAACTTGGCTGCCCAGGCTGAATGACTTAAGTTCAGCTGTCCCCAACCCTGCCCTCTCTGTCTTCTATAATTTTGTCAAGTGGCTCAGACTGGGCTCATTCCCTTCTGTAACTTCATTACCTCTGACCAAGTAGCAGAATGTTGGGCTGGTTTGAGTTCTTCTGGTTCCCATAGATGCTATATTGCCTGGCCTATTCTTTCTTTCTTTTTTTTTTTTTTTTTAAACCCTTACTTTCCATCTTGGAGTCAATACTGTGTATGGGCTCCAAGGCAGAAGAATGGTAAGGGGTAGGCAATGGGGGTCAAGTGACTTGCCCAGGGTCACACAGCTAGGAAGTGTCTGAGGCCAGATTTGATCCTAGGACCTCCCATCTCTAGACCTGGCTCTCAATCCACTGAGCCCCACAGCTGCCCCCCATTCTTCTTATCCCAGTGAGAAGTGTTCCTCCTGTTTTCCTTGGTTTTGAGGTGATTTATTTTCTGTGTGTGTGTGTGTGTGTGTGTGTGTGTGTGTGTGTGTTTTGCAGGATTCATGGAGTAGAGCATTCTTTTGCACTGCCATCTTAGCTCCCAGCATGAAAATTCCAAGATAAATACCTAAAACAAGGGTTGTGTATATATAATTTGAACCTCAAAATAACTCTGTGAAGTAGATACTATTAGCAGTCCAATATTTAAAAATGAGGAAAGTAAAGTTTAGAGATACTAAGTAAATCACTCAATATCATAGAGCAAATATAGTGCCTGTTGGAGAATTAAGAACCCAAGTATTCCTGACTCCTATTCTAACTGTCAATGAACTTATATCATGCTTCTTTTCATATCCATGTAAATGCTGTCCACAGAGTACAAAACTCAAGTAGAGGTTGGATTATTGCCCTAATAATTTGATGCCAAAAGGATGGTTCAGGCCTGGAAAATGTTTTAGGACCTCTGAAAAGTCAATCCAGAGAAATCTGAGTCCTGGTCTTAGGAGCAATGAATGAATAGCAAAATACCAATCTAGGTGCTATCTTCAGTCTAGAGGAATCCAGAAAGTCCAAGCAAGTTCAAAGATTGTCTAAAATCCATTCATTGTCTATTGAACAAACAATGAGAATGAATGTACCTCTCTCTGTGTACAGATTGGTAATTTCTACATTTTCAAGGTGGTCCTGTTTAATATAGGATTTTGGCTCTAAGTTCAGAGCTGATATACTACTACTAATAAATAAGAATAACTCAGATTTATGTAGCACTTTGAAGTTTGCAAAGCACTTTAGAAATATTATCTAATTTTATCCTAACAACTGCCTTACAGATGTAGGTGCTATTATTCCCATTTTACCATTGAGGAATCTGAGTCAATCAGAAATTAGAGGACCAAGACTGGACCTATCTAGCAATACATAGTTATTAACTCTAAGACTTGATTTGAATTCTGATTTTAATTACCCCAGGCCCAGGGCTTTATCCATTGCAACACTTAACTGACTCGAGAACTGACTTAGAATATGAAATAACTAGAATTGAGGATGACTCTTGGTTAGTCTATATTCAAAGGCCAATATAAGCCAGGACCAGCTCAGAGCAAAACTAGACTTTCTGGAACCATTTGTCTCCCAGGCATCTGCTTTCTGATATTCACTATTATAACTCTTGATACTTCTGTACTTTATTTGAAGCTATGATCTTACTGATGTGAGTACATTCTCCTCTCATACCTAGCCATACTCTCTCACCCACTAAAATTCTGATTCAAGTCTTTCTATAAATTTTCCATTGAGGACCTATCCAATGTGTTGGAGGTGTCTATCTAATAAACAGTTGATGGATACCAATGTAACCCCATATCCTTTTCTAAAAAAAGTTGTTTTTATTTCTACTTTTTGTTTTTATATAATTTTCTTTTCCAAATATGTCCTTCTCCTACCTAGCAATTCATCTGTTATAGCAAAGATTTTAAAGAGAGGTTCAGAAAACAAACCAACACATCAACAGTGTCCAACACTATGTTAAATATTTTATATTCATAGCACAGAAAAGGGAGAGAATCATAAGAAATTACCGAATAGCATTTTTGCAAACACTGTTAAGAAAGTGTTTAGAGCTCTGTGTTTAGAGCATAAGGTTGTATGTCAAGAGTGAAGGAATTGAGAGAAAGACTACATGATGGAACCCCCTTTCTCAAATCTCCCTGTTATCCTATGCTACTGGTTTATTAGCATATGTTATATGTATGTAACTCTAGTCCCAAAGCCCAGTGATATGATATTCTCTCCTTATTAGTGGAGATTGATGCAGAGTTATTTATAATTTAGTTTATCTAGGGAGAATTTGTGAACAGCTAAGTGATGCAGTGCAGAGAGCGCTCAGCCTAGAGTCAGGAAGAACTGAGTTCAAATCCAGTCTCAACTATTTATTAGCCATGTGACCCTGGGTAAGTCACTTAACCCTGTTGGCCTCAGTTTTCTTAGCTGTAAAATGAGCTGGAGAAGGAAATGGCAAACCACTCCAGTATCTTTGCCACGAGAACCCCAAATAGAGTCACGAGGAGTTAAACAAGACTGAACAACAAGGGAGAATTCAGTTTTGAATATAAATCCCCCTCTCTGGTCTTTATTTCCCTTGCTTATAATCTAGGACTGATTTAGAAAGTTGTTCCATCCAGGACTAATAGGGTTGGTGAATTCCCAGGGGGAGCCAATTATTTGACCAATTTCCACAGTGAGTCAACTGGATGCTTTATTGCATTTTATTCTAGTCTACCTCTACCTCCCTCGTGTCTAGTGCTCCCCAAATAATCATGTAATTAAGGCTAGCTCTCAAAAAAAAACCCTTTATGTATTAGAGAGAACAAATCAGAACAGAAAGGAAGAAGCAAACAACATTCAGTGGGAAGGGTAGCTGATCAGTGTATGGAATTATGGCAGCCAGTGACTTTCCACTTCAGGGAGTAGAAAGAATTTCCTGCTTAGCTACCTGTTTATCAGCATCTTTCCCTCTACTCAGAGATACATAAAAATGGAAATGTTTAAAGGGAACTATGGTATTCAGACTTATTTAACACATAGCTCAGAGACATTAACTCCCACTGCGGGGCCTTTGCAATCAGAGCTTCTCAGTCCTTCTGGTTGTAAGCACTGGGGATAGAACAAGTATGTCTTGGGGGAAGCAGGAGCGAAGAGATGCATAATACCGATGCGGTCTCACATGGTTTGGTTTGGTTTTTCCTTAAAGCCTGAGAATGTGTCTAGTATTCCCAAACTCTGTGCCTCTATCTCATCTTCTATCTGTTTCCCTGACTGTTCAGAAAACCCTATACATCGCCTCAGAGACATTCTCTCTGAAATATCAGTGCTATGCATTTTGAGACTGCTATAACTCTCAAAGAAGGGCTCCAAAAAGAAAAATCAATTCTAAATTTATTCTTAATAATCCCAAGTCTACTCAATAATTATAAAATAAAGATGAACCTCCTTCCATGTCAAGATACATGTAGTTTCTGGATGCAATTTATATGCCCATAAGAGCATAGCTGTTTACAGTAGAATTTAAGGGAAAAATTTACTGAGATTATTCTTAAAGAATACTAAGCTTTATGGGCAAATTTAACATTTACTAGGGGCAATGTATCCATAAGAAAACTAAATTACCTATAGATAATTCAAGACCAGTTAAGTTAGGGAGCAGCAGAGTGGCTCAGTGGATTGAGAGTCAGGCCCAGAGATGGGAAGTATTGTGTTCAAATATGGCTGCAGACACTTTCTAGCTATGTGACCCTGGGCAAGTCACTTAACCCCCATTGCCTAGCCTTTACCACTCTTCTGCCTTGGAATCAATACATAGCATCGATTCCAAAACGGAAGGTAAGGGTTTATTAAAATAATAATAATAATAATAAATAAGTCAGTTAAGTTAGTAGTTTGATTTTTTCCTTAACACATTAAGTTTATAAGCATTTATTAAGCTCCTCCTACTTGCTGGGCACTGTGCTAAGCCCTGAGGATACAAGGAAAAGTAAAAACAGTCCCAGTTCTCAAAGAATTCATTTTAGTGGGAAAGAAAACATGCAAGCAATCGTATACAAACAAGATTTGCAAATGACAAATTGGAAATAATTCCGACTGGAATTGCTTTAAAGGGGACTGGGAGAGACTTCTTGTAGGAGTCGGTATTTTATTTGAAGCTTAAAGGAAGCCAGAGAAACCCAGGGGCTAAAACAAGGAAAGAGTGCATGCCAGGCATGGGGGAGAGCCATTGAAAACAAGCAATGTGGGAACATAGATTGTCAGGTGTGGGGAACAGCAAGAAAGCCAGTACCACTGGATTGCAGAGTACATACATGGAAGGGCAATTCTGTCTCATTAAAATCCAATTCATGGACAAGTAAAGGCCTCACTCGTCATGATATCATTGGTCTTATTTGAAAATAAAGGTTGAGCAACAATAATGTGGAGGAGAGTGACATATATGAAACCTAGAAAGATTGGAAGAGGCCAGTTTGTGAAGCACTTTAAAAAGCAAACAAAAGAACTGAGATATGATTCTGGATACAATAAGGAGCCACTATAGATTATTGAATGGGAGAAGGAGGGGTTGACCTGGTTAGACAATTATCTGAATTTTCAGCAACTTGATTTAGTCATAGGACTACAATAGGAAAGATGTAGAGTATAATGGAAAAATTCACAATATTTGGAGTCAGGAGACCTAGGTTTGAAACATGATTCTGCTGTGTGACCTTGGGAAAATCATTTTCCATCTGTTGGCCTCAATTTCCTGAACTGAAGGATTAGGGGATTGGACTAGATAACTTTCAAGATCTCTTCCAACTCTAAATCTATGCTCCTGTCACCTGTATTTTACATACACACATACATATATCCACACACATGTATGGACATATGCACATGCATCCATGAATACATACGGATATGTGGAAATACATATATGCTACCAATACAAATAAAAAGATATGCTACAAAGAAATTCCTTCTCTGTTTCTAATGACTTCTAAGGTCATGTCATTGGGGTTGGGTGGAACCAAGATTCCTGTTGTACACCAGAATGTAATAGTAATTTGCTTATGTTTATAATACCTTCACCTGATACAATTCCTCAACCCTGAACCCATACATCATTCGAAATATGGGAGGATTGAGTTTGAAAGATAAAGTATACAAGCCTTCCTAAAGCTAGTAACTGATTAATAAGTTAAATTCTCTTCCTAATAAAAAAAATCAATGGAGGCAAGCAATAACCTTACTTAAAGCAGAGCTAGGGAGTCATATATTGATTCCTTCTCTGGTTATTACAGTCAGAAGTCTAAATTCTAAGCTTATATATTAACTAAATATGTGTGGGTTTTCCTCCATCCAAGGTTGTATCTATACAGGCCACCAAACTGAATATTTCTTAGTTGGGTTTTCTTTGACTATTTGAATAGTCAATTTAAATATAATAGGATGGATATAATATTTTGAGGTTTACAAAGCACTTTATATGTATATTATCTTATTTGATCCTCCTGTGAGCTAGCTGCTATTATAACCCACATTTTACTGATGAGGAACCTGAGTCCAAGAGAGGTTAAATGCTGTCTCAGGATAACCTAGCTTGTAAGTATCCAGGAGACAGGATTCAAACTCAGGTTTTCCTGACTTTAAGTCCGACAGTCCATCCATACCTCTACCTATCGGTTTCTGCTACCAGTTAACATAATTCATTGGATTAACAACATAGTATTACTACCAGTCTGTCAAAAGCACAGTATCAAACAGATCAATAGCCTATGTTTTTCTATATCTAGGTAGAACCTACTCTTGTATGACATATAGAATAGTGTATTAGTAAATGAAATAACCTGGTAAGTTAGGAGTCTTGGCTTCTAGTCCCAGCTTTACCACTTACTAGCTTCTTGGCCTTGGGCAAATCACTTCTCTGCCTCAATAACTTAATCGATTAAAGGACTATAGTAGTATTTGCACTAACTACTTCACAGAATTGTAATGAGGCAAATACTTTTTGTAACAAGGGGTAACAACACTCAGCTTTCATTATTCATTCCTGTAAACACTGGAAGACAAGTAATTTTGTGTCTGTCCCTTTTCATGAGAGAGCAAAGGATCAAAGGGGTTTAAAAAAAAAGGAAGCTAGTGAGAAAGAATGTAGGAGAATACTAGTGACTGTGGATAAGACTAGTGAATCAATGATCAAAATGAAGAAGAATAGGAGAGGTTGCTAAAAACAAAGCTCATCTCATTCACTCCAAGAGATAAGAAATAGGCAGAAATACCACTACTAGGTTTTTCCCCAAAGAGATTTTTTTAAATGGGGATGGACCTATCTGTACCAAAATATTTATAGCTGCACTTTTTGTGGTGGCAAAAAATTGGAAAATGAGGGGGTGTCCCTTGATAGGGGAATGACTGAAAAAAACTGTGGTAGATGATAGTGATGGAATACTATTGTGCTATAAAGGATAATGAACCACTTGATTTCTTTCAGAACTGGAAAGACCTACATGAATGCATTAGGAGTGAAATAAGCAGAACCAGGAGAAAGAACAGTGTACACAGTAACTGAAACACTGTGGAACTACCAAATGTAGTAGACTTTGCTACTAATAGCAATGCATTAATCCAGGACAATTCTGAGAAACTTATGAGAAAGAACGCTTATCTACATCTAGTGAAAACTATGGCAATAGAAATACAGAAGAAAACATGATTTATCACTTGTGTATATGGGTCTAGGATTTGGGGTTTGGGTTTTAAAGGATTACTCTTTTACAAAAATGAATAATATGGAAATGGGTTTTGAGTGATAATACATGTATAACCCAGTGGAATCGCTTGTCAACACAAGGAAGGGGGCAGGGGGGAAGAGATGGAAACAACATGAATCATGTAACCATGGGGAAAATGTTTTAAAAATGTTTTTAAAAAAAGAAAAGAAAAATTAAAAATTAAAAAAGAAGTTGGTAGAACTTTAGCCTGCAGGACAACCCCAAAGTGTGATTCTTATGGGGATTGTTTTGGTGTTCTTGGAAGTAGAGAGAGACAAGGCAATCCCTTAGTCCTTCTTCCAGAAAAAGGATTCCTGGGAGTATGCCCTCCTAGCAATGAGGTAAAGTAACACAGGGTGAATGAAGTGACATTTTTGACAGAGAGCAAAGGAAGAGTTCAGTGGAATTCCTTGCAGGAATCCTGAGACACTTCTCCAAAGACAAAGATGAACAAGCAGATAATGATATTGGCTACTGTCTGCTGAGAGCTGCCAAGAATTGCAGGCTGAGAGATAGGGGAGACATTTATGGTTATTATATGTCAATACATCAAGGATCCATGATTCATCAGTGGAGTAATCCTTTTCTCCAAGATTGCCACTTGAATCTAATTTAATAATAAATCAGAGCTGCCTGAGGCTCAGGGAAGTTAAATGATTTGCAACTGCTCACACAGTAATAATTAATGGCAGGATTTGAACCTCCATCTTTCTGACTTCAGAATTCCAGGTACACTATGCCATACTGCCCCTGGTTATTTTTCTAGTAACTCTAGAATTAAAACAACTAACTAAAGCATTTGTGCCTTGCTTTAAGAAAATCTGACCAATGAAGATAGCCAATTATAAAACAGATACCTCAAATTCACATATAAAAGAGTTTTTGTGTTTTTTTTTCTTCACTTTAATAGCATCTCATATTTATATAATGCTTTATCATTTATAGGTCAGGGGATCCTGGGTGTACTTTGTGAACCTTCTCACTTTTCAGTCTTATATCACCCAGATAATATGCAAGCTTCATATTTGACACCATCACCTCCACCTCTCCAGAAGTATAGTAACCAATTCCTCTTAAAAGAATGCAAACTCATAAGACTTAAAATATTAAAAGGTTTATTTAGAAGTTAGGGAAGTTTAATAAAATGAATGTCATAAACTGTAGAAAATAGCAATATTTGCCAATTAGACAACCTTCCCCCACAGGCCTATATAATCTTAGTCAGTTAAACTGACTCTAACTCTAACTCCAAATCCATTTAGAGTTTTCCCACTAGAATGTAGTTTACTTATTCCTAGTGACTTGAACTCCTCAAGGGCAGATACTTGTTCTCTTGGATTCTTGCTACATATTTGCAGTATTAAGTGCTTGTTAGTAATTTTTGTTCTGTCCTTTCTAAATTAAACATCATTCTTCTTGGTGTAGAAAATCAAAGTAAAATGAGATATACCATCTCTCTTTCACCTGCTTTCATTAATCCACCCTCATCCCCCATTATTAGTCCTATGTCTATCATACTCTATATCCTCTATTCCTCTAAAACTCATTTTAAAACTTTTTGTTCTTACTTTTATTCACCAGTCTCAACTCATTCTGAGCTTTAACCTTGTTGACATTATTCTTACATGACCGTGCTATGCTTTTGAAGTAACCTTTGATTGCTTTTCCTTGTTTCCCTCTTCCTTATATGTTTCTTGAAAATATGAACTAGTCAGTGAGATTCCTAGACATCTACATCTGTTTCTTGAAACATTCCCCCTTTCTCTGCTCAGAATTTCTTCAATTTGTGTCTTCAGAAATTCATTCTTGAGAACTTTCAATTGCTTCTTGGTTAGCTTTCCCTATAGAATTTTATTCCATGGAACCTACTAACCCTTTCTCTAAACCTTTCAAGATTTGCTTTTCCAACTTTTAGGGCATATTTCAGACTCTTTCTGGTTTTCTTCTCTTCTATCATAAATTCTAAAATGAAATGGTTATTACCCTTCAAGATTCCCATTATTTGACTCCAAAAATCAATTCCTTTTGTTGCATCAGATCCAGAAAAATAATTTCTCTTATTATTTCCCATATTTTTCAAAGGATGAAATTATTATTGACATACCAATAAAGTTTTAAGTGCTTTGCTTTATGCAGAGTACTCAAGCAAATATTTGGGTAACATCACTTCAGTCTGTTACTTCCATGTGTAGGAGATAAAATTAATATGGTTTGACTAAATATAAGAGAATGTGGTCACTGATATTATAACTCAAGTCAAAATGACTTTTTATTTAACAGCTTTTTATTTACAAAATAGAGGGAAAGAGTAAAGTAGAGAAATGTGGAAGAAGGTAGAGTAAGAAGTCTAGTTTATCACCCTAAATGTTTTTTTTGGTGCCTGGCTCAACTCAGCTCATTAACCCTCCACCAGAAGGCCATTTAGCTGGAGGACCCAGTGGTATAACCACAAGACTTCCTCTAGAAACTAATCTCTCCAGAAGCCAGGAAAGGAGTCAGCTTTTCACTCATCCACGTTGTAGTTCAAAGGGGAAGATCCAAGAGCAGTCTTACCAAATGCTAGTATCCCAGGTCCACACTGAAGAAGGTCCTCCATCAGCCTCCAAAGCTTTGAAAAAGCTCAAAGATCTAGTGACAGGAAATTTCAGCCACTATAAAAGACAGTTCTTTGTGTCACTTCCTGTTCCTTCCTCCACTTTAGGGAACCAATTCTAATTATGAATTTACTTAGGACTGCCCTGTGGGTAGTCAAGTCATTTCTGGAGGTACAAACCCCTTTAGTAGTTTGTGGACTTCCTCCACTTTGGGGTTAAGTAGGGGTGTATTTGCTTTTGTTGATTAAATTTAAAAATAGGCAAGGGGAGAGTTAATCCCATCTTCACAAATGGAAGGCTTTTCCAAATTCATCAACTATTTCTATTTTCTTTCTAGATGGCCTACAGCAAAATCCAGTAACAATGTTGTTTCTTTTTTTGTCTTCATTTATCTTCAATATATTAGAGTTGTTGTTCATCCTTCATTTTCAAAGAGAACCATTGACATCATAGTGTGAAGCCTTCACTTTTGTGTGAATTGGATTTAAGTGAGGTAGACTTGCACAAAGTCCTCAGTCTTAATCTCTCTTCAGGTCATCCAAGTACAATGGCAAGACAAAAGTATGGATGACTGGCAATGGTCTGGGATGCAGTGAATTGGTTACCTTGGCATATTTGATCTTTGAACAAGCTCTTAGGTGCTCCATAGAGGCTGCCTTGGCTACCTTTGTGACCACTGGAACAAATTGTTCTCATCCACTTATTCTTCTGCGAAACTCTTTACATGCCTGGGGCAGGCATCCCTCTCACTCACTGATGAGTTTGAGGCCTATTATTTACCCTCAACCCAATTTAGCTCATTTGCCAGAGCAATTTTACTGTGGTGTGGTCACTGCATTCTTGGAGCCTTGGAGTGTGAGAGTTGGGTAACAGGTGGATAGCAAAGGCGGATGAACAGCCCTGAAAAGGGCTCAGTGAGCCCTCACACCAGAGGCACTACTCCCTATCACCCCCCATACCCCTATTAGACAGTTACTCCCCTCTTATATACATACCTTTCAATAGAGATTCCTGAGCTAAAGTGATGATGTCCAAAGAGTAGAATTTTAAGCATCATTAAGGCAGTGCAGACAAGAAGATTTTGGAGAATTTCACAAATTGGTTAGATTGGTACACTTCTCCCAGAAAAAGAAGAAGCAAATAGATAGATAGATAGATAACTAGAATAGTTAATGAATATCCATGAGTACAGATCTTGATGCCAAGAGAATTCTATCAATCCCCATGTTTAGTTTTCCTTCACTTACTGATGATGAAAGTACAAATGGTACCTGAAGTCTGTTTATCTTATGCTAATGCATTGGTATGAAACTTCCACTCCCTTTGTCTACTTTACCACCAAGGCCTTCAAAGAATAAATAAAAATCACATAAATAGAATTGCTTTCCATTTTCAGGAGAGGGGCTATAAGTATCCAATTATTTTTCAGGATTCACTCCTTTTGGATCTAATAATAATCTTCTTGAAGCTCCCAAGGAAAGAAAATCCTCCCATAATATTCCTTTGAATTTTTACTTTGCACCAAGATTTGTTATAGCAACATTCTCTATCCAGACTACCATTCCAAATGTATGTATCCCCTTCAAGTATTCTTCATTCTAGTCAAATTGTCTCTTTGCTATTCCTTGTGTGTGACATTCAATCAATCACCTGGCTCTGTGCTTTTGCCTAGGCTGGCTCCACTAACAGGAATAGCTACCCTTCTCACCTCCACCTCCCCTAAGCTTCCATCAAAGCTCCATTCAAGTACCACCTCCTATACAAAGTTTTCCCCCATCCCCTCAGGTGTGGCACCACCAGCCTGACACACACATTCACACAAATTACCTTATGTTTACTCTGTATATGTTTTATATTTATTTCTTTGCATATATTTTGTTTCTCCCATAGAATATAAACTCCAGAGAGCAAGGAATGTTTTATTTTTATCTTTATATCTTTAGCACCTGGAACATAGGACTCTGTGAATGAATGAATAAATGGATGGATGGATGGATGGATGGATGAAGAAAGCATTGATTAATTACTTATTATGTGCTGGGCACTATGTGAAGTGCTGGGAATAAAAATACAAATAAATGTATTTTAATTAAATGATTGAATAGCAGCTTCAGCAGCCCCAAATAATATCTATTTCTAGGTTAGCCTTGGAGATAACTTTAGGAATTTGCTTGAATTCTTTTATTCCCAGGCAGAATTTTAGTTGAAGTTTAATTTCTGTCTTGCCTTCACAGGCAGACACTGCTCCTGACCTCTGATTCCTCATGTTTACTTGTCCTGAGGTATGTCTCCTACCTCAGGGCTTATCTCTTCTTAGAGCTAATCTGTTAAATTAATCTAAGAGAATGTGTTAGTGAGTGCTAATGGCTTTAGGTGTTGGTTTTCCTGGGTCATAGTTTGCTTATTAACAAGAGTTTTCTGGACACCGTGCCTTAACCTAAACGACAGCATAAATTTCAGACAGTGGGGAAACTATTTTTGGGAGGGAGACTTTTGGCGCCCCTCAAATGAATCTACATATGCTAGTCAGGCCCAATTTAGGAAAGGTTATAGTTGATAATAGAATACCCTGGAGAACACTGAATGTTTCCCACTGGTCCTGCTTCCAGTCTACCTTCAAACATTCTTCCAAATGGAGCCATGGACTGGAAGGCATGCTCCTAAATTTTGTTATGGTATATTAGCATTGTACAAGAACATAAAAGTCTCTCAAAGTGAAGCCTCAGAAACTTCTCTCCACAGATTGATAAATGCTCAGTTTCTACCCTATGCATCAGAAAATCAAGTATGCCATTATTAACCCTACACACCTGAAGATAACTAGAACTGACCTTACAGCTCTGAACATCACTGACCTCTATGTCATGTCAACATTTCTCTTTCTCCTGAGTATTTTATTTACCCTTTTCCCATGTTCATATCTCAACATTCAATAATAGATGAACAACTTGTGATTTCATTAATCTCTTGTACAACTGGTTGGTCTCAGAGAAGTTGTGACTTGCTCATAATCACACAGCATTAAAGAAGGGGTCTAGTAATATGGAAAAAATATCATACGATTACACATGTAAAATCTTTATCAGATTGCTTAGAGTCTCAGGAAGGACAGAGGGAAGAAGGAAAGAAGATAATTTAGAACTCAAAAAAATTTAAAAGAATTTTTAAAATTGTTTTTACATGTATGAGGGGGGAATAAGATTTTTTTTAAAAAAGAGGTGAGGTCCCTATACCAAGATAAATTCAAAATGAGTAAATGACTTAAATATAGGAAATGAACATAGAATAGTATACCTGTCAGATCTGTGGGGAAGAAAGGAATTTAAGACCAAGTAAGAGAGAGAGAACATTCTAAAAGGTAAAATGAATGATTTTGATTACATCAAATTAAAAAGGTTTTGTACAAACAAAAACAATGTAACCAAAATTAGAAAGGAAGCAACAAACTGGGAAAAAATCTTTATAACAAAATTCTCTGGCATAGGTTTAATTTCCAAAATATATGAGGAACTAAGTCAAATTTACAAAAAATCAAGCCATTCCTCAATAGACAAATGATCAAGGGATATGAACGGGCAGTTCTCAGATAAGGAAATCAAAACTATCAATAATCACATGAAAAAGTGTTCTAAATCCCTCCTCCTGATTAGAGAAATGCAACTCTGAGGTACCACCTTACACCTATCAGACTGATCAATATGGCAGCAAAGGAAAGTGATAAATGTTGGAGGGGATGTGGCAAAATTGGGACACTAATGCATTGTTGTTGGAGTTGTGAATTAATCTAACCATTCTGGAGGGCAATTTGGAATTATGCCCAAAGGGCTTTAAAAGATTGCATACCCTTTGATTCAGCCATACCACTGCTGGGTTTGTACTCCAAAGAGATAATAGGGGAAAATGCTTGTACAAAAATATTTATAGCCATTCTCTTTGTGGTAAAAAATTGGAAAACAAGGGGGTGTCCATCAATTAGGGAATGGCTGAACAAATTGTAGTATACAATGGTGATAGAATACTATTGTGCTGAAAAGAATAATGAACTGGAGGATTTCTATGTGCCACAATTGAATGTAATAAACTTTTCTACTAGCAAGCAATGCAATGACCCAGGACAATCCAGAGGAACTTATGAGAAAGAACACTATCCACACCTAGAGAAAGAACTATGGGAGCAGAAATGCAAAAGAAAAACATATGATCAGTCATGTGGTTCAATGGGGATATGATTGTGTTTTTGGCTTTAAAAGATCATTCTATTGCAAATATGAATAATATTTAAATAGGTTTTGAACAATGATACATTGTTCAAATGTATCCCAATGGAATTGCTTGTCAGCTCCAGAAGGGAGGAAAGAGGGATGGGAAAAATCATGAATCATGTAACCGTGGCAAAATATTCTAAATAAATAATTAAATTATAAAAATAAAATAAAAATAAAAAGAGGTGGGGTCATAGGATCATAGAATTACAGGTGGCAAGGACATTAGATACTATCTAGTCCAAGCCTTATATTTTGAATAGATCAGAGAGGGGACAGGGGGGTGGGGGGACTGGCCAATGAAGAAGTCCCAGTTGGGAGCAGGAGATCCACAGGGGTGTTTGGTGACCTTGCTTCTGGAAGTCTGTGATGATATAGAATGGAGAGTTCTGGCTTTTCATTTTAGGGCATGTTTTCCGGCTATTTACTACAAAGGTGGTAGAGTATACATATACAAATGTCATTAACTAACCAAATCATCTCCTTCCCTCAGGCAATGTGAATGAAGAGGGAGATATTCTTTAAGCCTCTGAGTGGAGGAGCCTCTCTTCCATCTGGTCATATAGCTTCAAAACTACAAAGTATTGATTGTTGTTGATTCTGTTCCAGTCGTGCCTATTCTCTCCTGCTTCTGGGTGAAGGAGTATTAGAGACAGACTAACCTCGTGAGATTGAAAAGTTCAGAAGCCCAGCGACTGGAATGCATGGCAGAGACTTCTGTGGTCACATAACTGAGCGGAGTGAGGTATAAATACAATCCTGAAAAGTGACTTTAAGTATCCAACCTAGGAATAAATAATATGCAGTGACCAAGACTCCAGGTCTTGCAAGCAAGAGATTGATACCATCCATTGACAATGTGGCATTCAGAAGAGAATTCTGTGGAGAAAATGCTTTCTAGCACCAGGGACAGAGGTGGTAGAGGGCAGAATGAGTGCTAGATGCAAGGGAATGTTTCTATCCTTTCTTCCTTACTATGTCTTTTCAGTAAATGTCATTTTGCTTAAGTCAATTGATTTTAAATTTTTTCTCATTTTTTATTGTCATGCAAAACACCCTTCCATATTGGTCATTGTTGTAAGAGCACACTCATACATAAACAAAATCCCAAAATAAAACCAAAGATACACTTTGGTGTGAAAGACGACTCCAACGGTTCTTTGTCTGGAGGTTGATAGCACATCCCAACATGTGTCTTTCAGGATTGCCCCAGATCTCTGCATTACTGAGAGTAGCTAAGTTTTCACAGATAATCATTGTTCAATATTGCTGTTACTGTGTACAATGTTCTCAGTTCTACTTGTTTCACTCTGTATCAGTTCCTGCAAACCTTTCCAGCTTTTTTTGGAAATCATCTTGCTTATCATTTCTTATAGTATGGTAGTATTCCATTACTACATGTACCATAAGTTGTTCAGCCAGTCCCCAATTGATCAACATCCCCTCAATTTCAAATTCTTTGCCACCACAAAAAAGAGTAGCTATAAATATTTTTGTACAAGTAGGTGGTTTTCCTCTTTTTTATTATCTCTTTGGGATACAGACTCAGTAGTGGCATTACTGGATCAAAGAGTACACAGTTTTATAGCCCTTTGGGCATAGTTCCAAATTGCCCTCCAGAATGGTTGGATCAGTTCACCAACAATGCATTAGCATCTCAATTTTGCCACATCCCTTCTAATGTTTACCACTTTCATTTACTGCCATATCAACCAATCTGAAAAGTGTTTTAATTTGCATTTCTCTAATCAAGAATTGATTTAGAACATTTGTTCGTATGACTATTGACAGCTTTGATTTCTTCATTTGAAAATTGCTTGCTCATATCCTTTGAGCATTTGTCAATTGAGGAATAGCTTCTGTTCTTATAAATTTGAGAAATCAGACCTTTATCAGAGACATTTGTTAAAAAATTTTTTTCTCAGCTTGTTGTTTCCCTTCTAATCTTAGTTAGACTAGTTTCATTTGTAAAGACAATTGATTTTAATTGATTGAATGATAGTGGGGCATTTTCACTGGTGATTGATGTTGAGGGAAAACACATTGGAATGGGGGCTCAATCCATTAACATTAGAAAGATACTCCTGGAGGCAGCTGGGTGGCTCAGTGGATTGAGAGCCAGGCCTAGAGACTGGAGGTCTTGAGTTCAAATTTGACCTCAGACACTTCCTAGCTGTGTGACCCTGGGCAAGTCACTTAATACCCATTGTCTAGCCCTTCCCACTCTTCTGTGTGTATTGGCTCCAAGACAGAAGGTAAGGGTTTTATTAAAAAAAGAAGAAGAAGAAAGATACTCCAATCCCTTGGGTGAGGGGGGGGGGAAGTGGCTCCTAAACCCTGAAAGGGAACATATAGCTGTATTTGAAGGACTCAACCTTCAGGTAGAAGAGGGATGCTCTGAAATGAAGAGCTGGGACCCTCAATTCTTTTGCCATCATTCCCTAGTAGAAGCGGGCTTTCCAAATATCCACAGAGGCTCCCATGTGCACATTCCCAGGACTAGGACCTCAACCAAGCCAGTTATATAGAGAGGCAAAAACTGAGACCCAGAGAGGTTAAGAAACTTGCCCAAGGTCACTCAGATGACAATGACAAAGGAGAGATTTAAATACAGGTCCCTTTACTGTATCATACTACCTCCTTCCTAACTCTTAAGCATCTCAGCTGCCAGTGGATTGTTTGGCTATGGGTTACTTTCACTTATGTTATATATTTATATTAAAGAGCACTTTTACTCAGACAAACCCCTTTTACATAAATGATCTAGTTTCATGATAAATGCCTAGCCTTCATGTGGTCATAGGATCACAAAATTAAAACTGAGAAGGATAGTAAAGACCATCTTGTCCAATCCCTTCATTTTACAGATGAAAAACTGAGGGACAGAGAAGTTAGGTGAATTTCCCAAACTCACTCCATACTGCCTTAGTAAAGGGACTTGAATTCAGTTCCTTTGGCTTCAAATCCAGAATACTTTCCATGCGCAACACTGCCTTTGCCCCCTTCCCTCCCTTCCTTCCTCCTGCCTCCCATGAGCTTTATGTATGGCAAAATGCTGTACACTTCTTGGCCAACTCAGTCCTTTACATAAAAGGTGACTAGGCCGGATATTCAATAATAAAGTTTATTGAGTAGTTCAAAGCTGATTAACTTGTGACCAGGAAAGCAGATAAAAGGACAATCTTAGCACAAGGTAAACACTTAGAAAGATATCCATATCTTGATAAAGTTAACATGACTTAAGGCACTATTGCATTTATGATTAAGCTCATTTTCTCCCAAACATTGCAAAAAGCATTTCCTAGATCCAAAGCAGAAAAGACTTCTTCTAGAGCAGAGGTTCTTAATTTTTCTGTGTGTCATTGGTCCTTTTAGCAGTCTAGTGAAGCTTATGGACTCCTCAGAATAATGTTTTTTAAAAATATTAAATAAAATACAAAGGATCAAAAGGAAATTAATTATATCGAAATATGATTTTCAAATAATCTCTCCCCCCAAAAAAGACTAGTTCAGAGTTTCTGGATTAAGAAATTCTGCTCTAGACTCTCTCTCTCTTCAGTATTTACTCCCATAATGCAGTTTGAGAATCTAAATGACTGGCAACTATTAGTTTTCTACAAGTATTACAAAGGAAGCAACCAGAGATAGGTTGGAAGGAAGTGCTGGGAACTCAGAAGGGTACAAGAGCATAAAGAGCTGAGTCACAGTCTAGTGGGCCAGGGTATGTAGGGCCACTCTTCTCTGCCCTTCTTTGAAAGAGATGGAAACAAACTCTCCCACTCCCTACATGATAAGCTCAAGCTTGTTTTTCCCCCAGAGCTTTATGAGATTGTAGCTCAAACTTTGAACTTTGAATAATTAATTGAGTAGAATATAACTAATTACGGGGTAGGGACTGGACATGTGAGTTCATTAATATAAAGAACTACCAAGGTAAGGGAACTCCTTTTACCAATGCAGGTTGGCATCTATCCAGCAACTTAAAGTCATAGAGAATTGCCTACAGAAGAAGTGTCAATGCCAAATAGAAAAAAAGCCACTCATCTGTACACACAGATCTTATAGATCTCATAGTGACTTTGTCATGTTATTTATGTTTTATTGGATTTTTATTTATTTGTTAAATATTTGTTAAATATTTCCCAATTACATTTTAATCTGGTTTGAGGGGCCGTAGGGCCTCATTGTTTAAGAACTCGAGCCCTACTGTTATTGTTCAGTCATTTCAGTTGTTTCTGACTCTCTGTGACCCCATTTAAGGTTTTCTTGGCAAAGATGCTGAAATAATTTGCCTTTTCTTTTTCCAACTCATTTTACAAATGAGGAAATTGAGGCAAACAGGGTTAAATAACTTGCCCAGAATCACACAAAAAGTAAATGTCCAAGGCCAGATTTGAACTCAAGAAAATGAGCCTTCCTGATCTCAGGTGCAGTGTTCCATCCACTATCCCACCTAGCTGGTTCTGGAGTACTGAGAAGTAAAGTAACTTGTCAGAGTAACATAAATGTGTCTGAGGCCAAACTTGAACCCCAAACCACAGAATTAGAACTGAAAGAGTTATTACATACCATCGTACCATAAGCTCTTCTTCCTGGTTCTGAAACCAGATCTCTATTGTATCCTCATTGCTTCTCAAAGTTATAAAGACTAATAATGATTAAAAAAAAACATCTGTGTGCCTGAGGAGGAATTTTATAAATGTATATTAATCCATCCAAAAGCATTTATTAAGTGCTAACTCTATACCAGGCATTGAGCTAGGCAGGGAAGAAATAAAAACAAAACTGAAATGCTTCTTGCCTGTGCAGACCTCTCATTATAGGAAAAAACTGCCTTTTGTGCTTCACCTCTGACCAGAGCCCAAAAAGACAACCTCCTCAGAGGCACAGAATTTCCCCAGAGTCCTGTGTGATATATCAAAGTCAAGAAGTTTTGCTAGGATTAAACTTCTGACCTCTGTAGTATGGCACATTGTTTTAATGAACACAGTTACTCAGATTCCCAATCTAAGTGCCAAAAAGGCACTGATCTTTTGAAGCTGTTTCAAAGTTAACCATTAAATCATTAAGCCATTTAGAGCCACTCCTAAGATTGTTTTGGAGAAAAGCAGCAGACTATATGTACACAATCCTCTTTCAGTATGGTGCTCTAGGAGCTACTTGCTCAGTGGAGCTCAGTGGACAGAAGGCCAGGCCTAGAGACTGGAGGTCCTGGGTTCAAATTAGACCTCAGAAACATATTTCCTAGTCATATGACCCTGGATAAGTCATTTAATCCCAATTGCCTAGCCCTTACTACTATTTGGCCATGGAACTTTATACTCAGTATCAATTCTAAGATGGAAGGTAAGAGTTTATTAAAAAAACAAAAACAAAAAAATGGTGCTCTATATCTATGTACCCAGAATGATAATATGATATTATTAAGGCAGAATAAACCAGAGGGATTACATACTAATGGGAGCCTTATCCACTCAATATAAATCTGCCCAGGCATGTATTACATAGAGTTCATTTTCACACTCTAATCCAACCTGTTAAAGGCAATGTAAATTCATCAACAACAAGCATTTATTAAGTACCTACCAAATATTGTGCTAGGCAAGGGGAGAACAAAGACAAAACTGAAATGGTTCCTAAATTGAAGGGTTTTTTTCTTCTTTCTTCCCTCTTCTATTTCCCACCTTTTTCTTTTAATCTGCCTCCTTTTCTCCTTCATCCTTCTCCCTCTGGCCCATACCTTGGGTCTTCAAGTGACCTTCAGTAACAGCTAGAGACATTAGCTTTGTTGTTTGTTCAGTAGTTTCAGCCACATCTGACTCTATGTGACCCCCTTTGGGTATCTGGGCAGTATCTTGGCAAAGAAACTGGAATGGCTTGCCATTTACTCCTCCAGCTCATTTTACAAAGGAGGAAACTGAGGCAAACAAAGTGAATTGCCCAAGATCACCTAGCTATTAAGTGTCTGAGGCCAGGCTTGAACTCAAAAGGATGAATTTTCCTGACTCCAGCCCTAGCACCTAATCCACTGTATCACCTAGACCACCCTACAGTATTGATAGCTAAAAAAAGCTATTGAAGGGCAGGTAGATAGGTGAATAAAGCCAGACCTGGAAATGGGAAGTCCTAGTTTTAAATCTGGCCTTAGACTCTTCCTAGCTATGTGACTCTGGCCAAGTCATTTAACCCAATTTGTCTAGCCTTTACTACTCATCTGCCTTGAAAAGAAATAAGAGCAAGAATAACAGCAAAAGGGAAGGAAGAGGAGGAGGAGGTAGATGAGGATGATGCAGAAGGAAGAGGAGGAGGAGGAGGAGGAGGAGGAGGAGGAAAAAGAAGAAGAAACTATTGGCTCTTGTACTTATTCATGTTGGATTGTTCTTTTCCTTCAACACCTACCTCTGGTGTCATGGCCTCCATGAGTCAATCTTTCCCTAGTCCTCCTGGCCAGTCAATCAAGACACATTTATTAGGCCCTTACTGTGGGTCAGGTACAACCTTGGGAGATAGATTCTATTGTTTTCCTGGTTTACAAATGAGGAAATGGAGGTAAACAATGGTTCAGTGACTTGCCAAGGATCACACAGCTGTAAATTACTATGGTGGGATTTGAACTCAGGTCTTCCTGATTCCAAATCTAGGACTCTATTTGTTACAATTCCTAGTCTCCTTTAAATAAAGTCAACATGAAATGGTGACGATCCAGCTAAAAATAGAATTGAATTTGAAGTGGACCCACCTAGTACCATTTATCAACTTTCTCCAGCACTATTCTATGACATGAGTTGGAGTGGAGAGGGCAGATGATAGAAATGACCCAGTATTGGATACTGCAGAGGTTGGGAATTACAGAAAGATTTAAAAAATGCAAGATATTTAAGGGTAATTAATAGTCCCATTAAACGATTGGCAGAAGAGAAACTAGTGAAACCAGAATAAGAATAATAGACTGAGAATATGGCAAGATTTAGACTGGACCTCCCTGGAAGATGCAAGTTTTAAGAAGTGTAATGCAGTTGGAGAAGCAAAAAGAAGAGAATTTGAATGAGGCGATTTTAAGAATTCTGGCTCTTGTGATTTAAATGGTTTCCGGAGATGGTCAAGCATAGGGTATGACTTAAGTGTACTTCAAAGCAGCTAGGTGGCACAGTAGAATTAAAAAGACCATCTTCCTGAGTTCAAATCTGGTCTCAGAAACTAACTGTGTGATCCTGGGCAAGTCACTTGAGCTGTTTGCCCAGTGGAAAAGGATATGGTAAACAACTCCAGTATCTCTGCCAAGAAAACTCCAAAAAGGGTCACGAAGAGTCAGAAGCTATTGAAACAACTAAACAACAACAATACCTACGACTACCTCAGTGGAAGGATGAGGTATACAGTGAAGATAGAGGTAATGGAAATAGAGAAGGTTAGCAAACTGGAAGACTAGGGTTTTTGAAGGGACATCAAAATGAAATCCAAAGACACCAGAGGGTGATATCCAAACCAATCCAATCAATATTTACTAATTGCCTACTACACACCAGATACTTTGGTAAACTCTGAGGATACAATTAATAAAAAGAAAGATAGTCTTTGCCCTTAGGGAGCTTAAAATGCAAAGGGGAAGACAACCCAAAAGGAGGCAAGAAAGTGGGGAGAGGGAGACACTTGGAACACCGGGGAGTAACATATTCTATAGAATTGAAACCCAGCAGGGTAGCAGATGAAAAGTGAAGATATGTGGGATTCTGTTAAAGAAGAAGCCAGGGAGTCAGGTGGTCATAAAAGACTGGGAAAGATGCCTTGAAGGTCAGTAAATAATGCCTATTTGAAAGGTTAAAAGGACAGTAATTTGTATGTTTGTCCTGAATCTATTTTTGCATCCCCCAGCTCCTACCACATAGTGAATGCTTTCTAAATGGTGGTGGACCAGAATTGTTGAATGAGAGTGGTAAAGCAAAGATCTAGAATTTGAAGTAGAGAGCAAAGAAGATGCTGGCCCTTTCTGGGAGTAGGGAGTGAGACACAATACAAGGAGAAGCCGGAAGTGAGGGACACTGTGTCTTCTTGGTTTCAATTAGTAATAAGGAAGGGAAGGGAGTGTAAGAATTCAAGAATGAAGAGGAGATTATTTTTAACAATAGATGAGGTAGGGTGAAGAGAACACAGTGGAAGGGCTTTAAAGAGCCATTGAGCAGAAGAGAAATCAAGAAGAAAAGATTTGTGTGTTTGTGTTTTAATAAGTTCAATTAAACTATTCTAACTCCTGGTGGCTTGGAGGCTGTTTCTCCCACTAATGAGCTAACTTGATGCTTTTTATGTGCTCAGAGTACACAGTGAAATCATTCAGTCCATTGGAACATCAAACAAACTTTTAAGAAAATTTTTTTATTCATAAATTAAGAAAATTTTGCCTTGGTTACATGATTCATGTTCTTTCCTTCCCTCCTCCCAACCCCCTCCCATAGCCAATAAGCAATTCCACTGGGTTTTGCATGTGTCATTGATCAAGACCTATTTCCATATTAATGATATTTGCCCTAGGGTGATCATTTAGAGTCTACATCCCCAATCAAATCCCCATCGACCCATGTGATCAGGCATTTTTTTTTCTTCTGTGTTTCCACTTCCACAGTTCTTTCTCTGGATGTGGATAACGTTCTTTCTCATAAATCCCTCAGAACTGTCCTGGATCATTACATTGCTGCTAGTAGAGAAGTCCATTACGTTCAATTGTACCATAGTGTATCTATCTCTGTGTACAACATTCTCAATGTTCTGCTCCTTTCACTCTGCATCAGTTCCTGGAGGTCATTCCAGTTCACATGGGATTCCTCCAGTTCATTATTCCTTTGAGCACAATAGTATTCAATCACCAGCATATACCACAATTTGTTCAGCCATTCCCCAATTGAAGGGCATCCCTCATTTTCCAATTTTTTTGCCACTACAAAGAGTGCGGCTATAAATATTTTTGTACAAGTCTTTTTCCCTATGATCTCTTTGGGGTATAAACTCAGCAGTGGTATGACTGGATCAAAGGGCAAGCAGTCTTTTAAAGCCCTTTGGGCATAATTCCAAATTGCCATCCAGAATGGTTGGATCAATTCCGACTCCATGAGCAATGCATTAATGTCTCTGTTTTGCCACATCCCCTCCAACATTTATTACTTTCCTTTGCTGTCACGTCAAACAAACTTTTTATTTCATTTCATTAAATGGCTTTCAGAAACTCCCCAAAAAGTTCAATAGAATTCAACATACATTTATTAAGCACACACATGCTTATGTGAGAAACTCCAAGATGAAATGAATAGAAAGGCAGTCTCAGAATCAAGAAGAGCAGGATTCAAGTCTCCCATAACATATTCTGCATTCCTGGGCAAATTACTTAACTTCTTGGTGTATCAGGCAGCTTTCTAAGGCTGAGGTGCAGAATTGTTACTGATATGCTTTGTTAGAAGGAGTTTCCTTATCCCTACACCAGGAAAATCACAGGGCTCAGAGAAAAAAAAATTTTTTTTTAAATCAGGCACAGTACTAGGTGCTGGGGTTACAAAAATGAAAAATGAAACAGTTCCTGGCATCAAGGAACTTACATTCTACTGGGGGAAATAAATATAGATGAGCATAATGTATATAATATAAATTAGCATAAAATATAATATATAATGTAATGGGAGGTAATCAGGAAACTCCCTCACCCCCAGTGTTCAAGCTAGAACAAAACTGATGGAATGTGTAAGGATATAAGCTGAGTTCTCTTGACTACTTCCAGAGACATATGCTCAGCAGCAAAAGATATTGGGATGATAAAGCCCTTCTGTAATTCCTTTGACAATAGATGGAGTCCAAGGGAGGATACAGTGTCAAAGAGAATCAGTTACCAAGTCCCCTGGAGCTCTCCCCTTCTATTAAGCTCATCAAGACTCCTTAATAATACCCCCTTGAATGCTATGTGAGGAAAGGTAGTGCCCTGGCAGCTATCAGTGACCCTATGGCAACCTGAGAAGAATGTTCCCAGTCTTGAAGGCAATTGTGTGAGTTTGAGAGGTGGCGAAATCCCTCTGTCCCTTTGTCACTGTTAGCTACATTCTGGGAGAGGCTCCTGGGAAGTCCAGTCAGCAGATGCAAAAAATATTTTATGAATTAGTATTTGAAGCATCAACCTCCTGGGAAAGAAAATGGGAGTTATGAGTTACTATTTTGTGCTCTTAAGACAAATCAGGGGGCAGCTGGGTGGCTCAGTGGATTGAGAGCCAGGCCTAGAGACAGGAGGTCCTAGGTTTAAATCTGGTCTCAGATACCTCCTAGCTGGGTGTTCCTGGGCAAGTCACTTGACCCCCATCACCTAGCCCTTACCACTCTTCTGCCTTGGAACCAATACATAGTATTGATTCTAAGGCGGAAAGTAAGTGTTTAAAAAAAAAAAAGACAAATCAATGAGTCCTTTGTAATTTTGGTATTTCTTTTGTGTGGAGGAAATAAATAGCTCTTCTCTCTCATAGCTGATACATTTTGCACCCTGAGTACATTTCATCTCCCTTTTGGGAAGATTCTAAACATAAGCCAACCTCAGCTCTTAGCTGTTTTCTCTGGAACTCTGCGGTATGAGCACAAAAAGGCATAGACATTTTTTTTTTTGGTTTTTTAATTTTTTAAACCCTTAACTTCTGTGTATTGACTTATAGGTGGAAGATTGGTAAGGGTAGGCAATGGGGGTCAAGTGACTTGCCCAGGGTCACACAGCTGGGAAGTGTCTGAGGCCGGATTTGAACCTAGGATCTCCTGTCTCTAGGCCTGGCTCTCAATCCACTGAGCTACCCAGCTGCCCCATAGACAATTTTTAAAAGACCCTGACTTTTCTTTTAGGATCTAGACTCTTCCCCAGGCTCAACCCAGTTAGTGTATGGGCACAGATAGGGGTCCCTTCATGGGAGAAGATATCCTGTGAACCAGCAGAATATGTAATTATATGCAAAGTAATTTGGGGGAGGAAAGGAGGAGAAGAGTACCAATATAGAGGGAGATCAGGAGGAGACAGTGCTTGAGCTGATTCTTGAAGGGAGCTAAAGAGTCCGAGTTACAGGTGAGGGAGAGCATTTTAAACATAAAGCACAGTTTATGGAAAGGTAAATCAGAGGCAAGATGGAAAATGTTCTAGAGAGCAGCAAGTGATGCAGTTTGGCTGGAATTACAAATGAATGAGAAGAAGTAGCAAGAATAATCTGAAAAGATAGGTTGAAGCCAGATTGTGAAGAATATTAAACGACAGAGACTCTCAGTCCATGGAGCCACCTAGTTGCTCCCAACTGTATGTCTTATTATATTGGGACACCAATGACAAGAGCACTGTATGGGATATTTAGGGAGGACTAGCACCTCTGGTGTGAGGGTCTGCAGAGCCCTTTTCAAAGCTACTCATTCACCTGTCACTTAGCTTTCACCCGTGACTCCAAGAAGCTATAGCATGTGCAGCAGCCACACTCTGGTAAAGCCCTCCAGACATACAGGTTAAACCAGGCTAAATCTGTTGATGAGATAGGAGGATGTCTACCCCAAGCAAGTGAAGACTACCTCCAGAGGAATGGGTGAATGAGAACAGGTTGTTCCAATGGCCTTAAAGGCAGCAGAAGCAGGTGCTTTGGAATACTTAGAACTTGGTCAGATATGAAAGAGGCCAAATGCAATCCACTGCATTCCAGGCCATCACTCATCATACTGACTTTTGTCTTGTTGCTAGATTTCAATGACACTGGGAGTGAGAGGGAGGCTCATGACTTTGTGCAACTCTACCTTATTTTAATCCACTTCATGAGGGAGTCAAGACATTACCCTATGATGCCACTGGTCCTCTTTGAAAACAAAGGAGAACAATAAACAATATTATATTTTGTGCTTGGAGTATGGGAAGATCCAAAGATAAATACTTGGTACCTGACCTCAAGGGCTTGGGAAATGTAAATAATTTACTAGTAGGTAACAGATTAGCAGGGACCTATCAATGAATCCAAAAGAAAAAAGAAGAAGAAAAAGAATCAAACACTGTGCTACATGCCAAATTCAAAGAAAAAAAAGTGACAGTCCCTCTCCTCAGAGGTTACTGCTCATCAGGGGACACTACATGTACATAGAAAAGGATAAAAAACAGATATGAGGTTTTTATGAGGTATTTAGAAGTGAGGCTCTAGAAGCTAGAGAAATTAGGAAAGCCCTCATGCAAAAGGTGGTGCTGGAGTTGAAGATTCAAGGAAGCCAGGGATTTCGAAAGGCAAAGGAAAGGATAAGATGTTTTCCCATCCTGAGGAAGGGAGAGAGCAAAGGCATGGAGATAGAAGATTAGTGACCCTTACTAGTGTGCCAGTTCTCATCTCTGAGCTTCAGTTTGCTGGTTTGCAAAATAAGGATCATAGTACTTACAGTGGCTATCCCACAAGAGGGTGTAGGGACCAGATCAAATGATTTTAGAATGTTTTGTAAGCTTTAAAATGTGATCTAAATTTGTAAGTTGTCATAATACTATCTAATTAATAATTGATGGCCACCAATTGTTACATAAAAACCCAGAGTGAATGGGCCACAACATGGAAGTTTTAATGGAAGGGAAAGATAAGCCAGTTCAACAAATGTCTGATGTAACCTACACTGGAGAGATATGGAGTCTCTGTTCTTCCCCCTTCAGTCTTTCCATAGTCTCCTTTGCATGTACCACAATATAATTTGATTTATGATTATCTACGTATTTATCTTCTAGATCAATGGTCGGCAACCTTTTTGGCCGTGAGAGCCATAAATGCCTGCGGAAGGAGGAGGATGGAGGTGGAAGGCGCTGGAATATGGGGCAGGGGTTGAAGGGCCCCCTGGGACACATCTTGGGGCACTGCCCGGACTGGCTGGTTGGGAGGTGGAGCCAGATATGGCTCGAGAGCCATACATTGCCGACCCCTGTATCTAGATGATGAACTTCTTGAGAGAAAGGACTAACGCATGAGGAATGGGGAGTCAAGGAGAGGCATTTCAGTCAGGGAAGGTACCACTGTAGAAAATCTCTGAACCTTTAAAAGGCAGAGTGGGGAAAGGCGGCTAGGTGGCATAGTGGATGGAATGTCAGGTCTAAAGTCATATAGACTCATCTTCCTGAATTCAAATATAGGCTCAGATACTTATTAGCTGTGTGATCCTTGGCAAATCACATAACTCCATTTGCCAAAAAGAAAAAGATGTAGAAGATGCTGACTCCAAGTGGCTTTAAATTTTAGGAGCAGCAAGGTAGGACAGTGGATAGAGTGCCAGGCTTAGAGTTGGAAGGATTTGAGTTTAAATTTGACCTCAGATACATCCTAGGTGTATAACTCTGGGCAAGTCACTTAACCTTAATTGTCCAACCCTTACCCCTCTTCTGTCTTAGCTTTGATACTAAGAGAGAAGGAAAGGGTTAAAAAAAGAAAAAAGAGTCAGAACGAGATGAAGTAGAAGAGAAGCAGAGGGGATAGTGATGGTTTTTAAAATAAACTATTTGGAAATTGTGACTAGGATCTTCACCCTAGTTCTATGTGCCTCTATCATCCTCCATATAATTTTAGGAATTAAATCCATTCAATTCACAGTTACAATGGATGTATTATTTACAGTAACTAAGAATAGTACAGTTGAGAAGGCATCATATCACAATCAAAACCAAGTTGATCATCTCTAGCAAGTCACTCAGTTTGCAACCAGTTTTCATATCTGAAAAATGGAGATAATTATATATCTGTTAATATTTACTTTTTAGGAATTTAGCAATTATCTCTATTCCAAAAAACTTTAATATATCATTTTACAATATCAACATGAAAAAACTATAGCATGGAGGGATGAAGATGGGTCTCTTCACTCCCATCTAAATGTTGTTCACCCCACAAAAAACCCATAGGATTGTGGGAAATGTTAAGAGCCCAAAAGAGATAAGTGACTTGTTCCAGGGTCACATAGCTAGTTAGGTAGGATGTGGTATTCAAACTCAAGTCTTCTGGACTCTAAGCCCAATGATCCATCTACTACATTTTTCTTGAAAAGAATTTACTTTATCCTTATCTTTCCCCAAATTGCCTACAGATATTAAAATGTATAACAAAAACCACCAGGAGAATTCGAGAAAAGAACAGAACATTTAGAATGAATTATTATAGGACTATAGCTCCACGTGCTTTTGCTGTCAGTAGAGTTTAGCTATGTTGATTCATAGATGTCACGTTCCTTCCTGACTCTGACCTAGACCCTTGAGATATTTGAGTGTCACTTTACCAGTCTTCCCAAAGATCAGGGGCCTAGGCTAGAAAAGTTTACAGTTACTCTTCATAGGTCCTTGGATAGAGGGCATTCAACAAATACCCAATAACTCAGTGGGTGATATTTGGATCCAACTATTTACATACCTGATGCCAAGAAAAGTCATCTCAACATCATGCTCATGTGGAAAGGATCTCTCTATTTATCTTCTTTCCTTCCCGGGAGACTCTAATCTCCTTGTTTTTATTTTTTTTTTAAAACTGTAAATATGACTTGGGATGATAAAAGAGATTCGCTTAAAGATACCTGATGGCAGTTGGATTCAAGTAGGAGGTGAGACAGAAAAGGCTTAAAGCTAAGAGTTTTGGCAGATGAAATAATCAGAATGAATTTGGAGTCTTAGGATGAGCAAGTAGCTAGAAGCTGATGATAGATGATGATTTAATGAGGAAGTAGAGATGGACATCCATTCTAGATTCCTGGGCTTTACAGAAACCAAAGGAAGGAGTGACTAGGAATTTATGAGACTTGGGCAAATGGTGCTCCAATGTAGAGGAAATCTCACCAGCTTGGTCTTATAATTCCTTCATTTATTACATTTCCTTACCTGCTCTTTGTAGCAATAAATGAAGTTTTTACTGATGGTTGACAGTTCTCAAGTAAGCCAAGACTTCAGTGCTTTGACTAGCTGGAAATACTTTTTTAAAAACTAAATCAAGTTGGGCAATGAGGTGGCTCAGTGGATAGAGAGCCAAACCTGGAGACAGGAAATTCTGGGTTCAAAACTGGCCTCAGACATTTCCTACCTACGTAATCCTAGGCAAGTCACTGCTTAGTCCTTACCACTCTTCTGCCTTGGAACCAATACTTAGTATTGATTCTAAGACAAAAGGTAAGGGTTTAGAAGGGGGGGAAATGAATCAAACAATCAGAACCAAGTATTAAAAAGGTCTATAAACCAACTTGACTCAATCAAAGTCATTATGTAAGAGACAGGTTCATATCTTGAGGAATTTATAGATTAAGGAAATATACCTGAAAGTAAGGGAAGAAATGATTATGAGCATCTGGATCTGGGAGGTTAGATCAAAGGGAGAACTGGGCTATTGAAGGAAAGGAGTACATTTAGAAAATTGGAGGCTCTCTATGTATTACTGAGTCCCAAGAAAAGGTCAGCTCCTTCTCCAACTTCCCTTCCAAATAACTATCTGTCTTCAAGTACTATAACATAACCTACTGTCTTATAACTCAAATGTTTCTAGTAAACTGAATTTTGCCTTAATCACAAAAAAGTCAAAGCTTAATTGGCCTTTTTAAGAAGTCAGCTAAAACTATATCTCAAAGTAAGGTGAGGCAAAGAATCCAACTTCTACCCTGACATTATGAATTTTTCCTAACTGGGAGCTTGAATCAATTATGATTAAACTCAGAATTTTTATCTAAAGTAAATTTACTGGGGGCAACTGGGTGGCTCAGTGGATGGAGAGCCAGGTCTAGAGACAGGAGGTCCTAGGCTCAAATCTGGCTTCAGACACTTCCAAGCTGTGTGACCCTGGGCAAGTCACTTAACCCCCATTGCCTAGCCCTTACCACTCTTCTGCCTTGGAGCCAATGCACAGTATTAACTCTAAGATGGAAGATGAGGTTTAAAATTTTTTAATTAAAAAATAAAAAATAAAGTAAATTTACCAAAGAAAGAGAAACCAAAGAGGGGAGCCAACAATAGTTTAGGGGCCATTTTATTGTCCTCTAGACTGAATTTGTATTCTAGGGTGTTACACTTATAATCAAGATGCCCAAAATTAAGTAGAGTGAAAACTAATTTCTAGTTTTCTGATGAACTTAACACAATTATCAAGCATGCAAAAATAATCCAGTAGATCTACATGTGACCTCATCAATGGGACTATTTCCTCCAGCAATGCAACTTGTGTCCCATCCATGCAACCCTTGCTTATGTCTTCCCATAAGCTCACTAGAGAGCAGGGGAGGGAAAGGAGAACCACACAGTATATTGACAGTCTTCTTCACTGTCTCCTGACATCATGAGGACCACCAACTTCAACTATCTTCCTGTTCTATCACACATTTCCCTAATTATATCTTTTTTCTTGAGCTTCTTTAAAGTTCCTTAAATGACAAACAAGATGATCACTAAAAAAACCTGGAAAGATTTCTATTAAATGATATAGAGTAAAGTGAGGAGAATGAGGAGAACATTGACACAGTAACAATAATAATGTATGAGGATCAACCAAGAATGACTTAAATTACTTTCAGCAAAGTAAAGATCCAGGATAACTTCAAGGGACTCAGGATAAAAAACTATGTCCACCACCAGAGAAGGAACACATAGAGTCCAAATGCAGATTGAAACATACTGGTCTTCACTTTATTTCCTCCATAAAATTTTCTCTGGTATAAGCAATATGTGTATTGTTTTGCAACATGATGAACAGGGAAATATGCATTATATGATAGCATATGCACAACCTGTGTAATATTACCTGCCTTCTTGGGGAAGGGAGAAGGATAGAAGGGGAGGGAAGAATAAGACATAGATTTTTGGACATAGTTAATGTAAGAATTTGTTTTTCTTGGATAGTTATTATATTTTATTGTGTATTTATAATAAATCATATGTAATATGTTATATTGTTGTATATTAAAAATAAAAATGGTAACAAAAAGGAAAGAAGTAGAGTTAATGACAATCATATCAAAAAAGAAAGAAAGAAAAGAACATTGATGAATCATTTAAAAATACAAATAAGAGAGCAAAAGAAATTAAAGAATGGGGCTTAGACAAGCAAAGCAGTATTGAAACTATACTGTTAAGTTTAAAATATATATGTTTTAAAAGCTGTATGTAATGTAGATTCACAATTTCATATATGGTCTTCTTTTTTATGTTCTTTGAATATGGAAATGCTCATATTCGTTAATTCTTATCAAGTTCATAATAAAAATAGAGAAAAAATTTAAGTTCCTTTTTGATTATATATTGCAACCTGATTGAAGCCACCTCTATGTGATACTGTTATTTTCTATTCTTTGGATATTGATGTGTTCCATGCCTTTTATAACCATACAACAATTCCACTAAGGTATTGGCATTACCAATATTAATTTTTGTTTCTGAGAAATGTATTAATCCTTAAAAAAGACTGATGCTTCACTGAAGGTAATCAAGTCTGTTCTCTTTCTGTTTAATTCTTTTTTTTTTTTAAATCCTTACCTTTCATCTTGGAGTCAATACTGTGTATTGGTTCCAAGCCAGAAGAGTGGGAAGGGCTTGGCAATTGGAGTTAAGTGACTTGCCCAGGGTCACACAGCTAGGAAGTGTCTGAGGCCAGATTTGAAGCTAGGATCTCCCATCTCTAGGCCTGACTCTCAATCCACTGAGCAACCCAGCTGCCCCTCTTCCTTTTTAATTCTGCATCCTACTCATTGTTGTTTTTTTTCTGTCTGTCGTAGATATATACACAGTGAGAGACCATTAAGAAATGTGCAAATATAATCATTCTAGTATGGTTAAAGGCAAGAATTGAGTAGGGCTTGAGTATGAATGCAAAATCTAACTAGTTAAGAAATTTTGTTTCCTATGACCTCTCAATAAGTTCATCAATTGGTGGTGTGATTGTCTTTAAATAGACCACTGAATAGTTAAATTCAATTTTGTTGTTGTTATTCAGTCATGTCCAACTCATTTTGACCCCAGTTGAGATTTTCTTGGCAAAGATATTAGACTGGCTTTCAATTATTCAAACTGAGAAGTCAAAGTAGTGTCAAAGTTTGTATCTCCAATCCAGGTTCTCAGAGAGTTAAGCAAAGGTAAATGAAACACCTTCTTTGAGAGAGGCAGCCCTGAAAAATCTGATTATTAAGCACAGTCTGAAAAAAACACCAGGAAATGATAGGAAGTAAAATACTGAAAAAAGAAAGTTTTAGTAAGTCATAGAGTAATAAGTTCACAATGCGCCCATTTAATTGAGCTTAATCTTGGATGCTGACCAACTCACTAATTAAAGAATGATGTACATAGCACTTGAGAGGTGGGGTGATTTTTTTTCCAACCCTGTGATATATCAACAACATATTTCCCTCAATGGTGTTATACAAGGCAAACATATAGATAGAAAGAATGGGTAGGTAGTCTTCCTAATCTGTAAAAAGAAAGAATTGGACTTCTTGATCTCAAAAGTCACATCCAGCTCAAAAATTCTACACTATCTCTACCTCATTTCACTTTTCTCCTGTGGTCATAATATAAAAATACATACTGTAGTTCTAAATTTGAATTCTCCATAAATTAGAGATGATTTCATATTGGCTCCAAAGGGGCCTCAAGATATACTGACTAATTAGTTGAATTCCCACTCCTGGCCAAATTAGAAGAATAAAATAAAAGATAGTGTTGGGAAATATGACATAAAGAAGAAAGGCAATATGCTTTATATGACTTCACGTTGTTTGAAGGGATAAATAAGAGAAGATAGGAGAATTAAGAGCCAGGGATTTGACTTTTTTTCAAATTTTATTTTATTTCTATCAATTAACAAAAATGATTTACTCTCTTTCCTCCCTCCTACCCCCAAAATGAAGAAAAGGAAAATGCTTGTAATGAATATACATAGTTAAATTAATTCAGGAATTTGTTTTGCTTGCGTATACATATTTGTTCCAATTATATGTTTCATTTTGCACCTTGAGTCCATGAGCTCTCTGTCAGGAGACTTGTAGCAGACTTCCTTATTAGTTCTCAGTGATAACATTTGTATAACCCAGTGGAAGTGCTTATTGAATCCGGGAGTGGGGAGGGAAGAGGGGAGGGAAAGAAAATGAAATATGTAAACATGGAAAATATATTTTTTTAAATCTCTAAGTTATTAAGGCCTTTTCTGATTCTCAGATTCTGTGATTATCCTTTTTTGGATCTTAGTGTACTATTTATAAAGTGATGAAGCTAGACTAAATGCTTTTCCCCCCTGCCCACTGGAACAACTCTCTCTTCTCAAAACATCTCCCTCCATTTCATATTTTATTTTTTTTTCTTTTAAACCTTCTATCTCAGAATCAATACTAAGTATTGGAAGGCAAAAGGGCTAAGCAATGAGGGTTAAGTGATTTGCCCAGAGTCATAGCTAGGAAATGTCTGAGGCCAGATCTAAATTCAGGTCCTCCCAACTCTAGGCCTGGCTTTCTTCTGTCTTTCTAACTAACCTCCATGCTTAAAATCTCATTGGTTTTCTTGGCAGTCATATCATGCTCATGATTTATATTGTTTGCACAGTCCACCAAAATCCCCAAATATTTCTCAGCCAAATTGTTGCCTACTCTTATCTCCTTTATTTTTGTACTTTTAAACTTGACTTTTTTTAAGTGAAAGAAGACGGCAATCTTTAAGATTGTTTAAGATTACATTACATTGATTGGATTGTGTATAATAAAGAACCTCATGTTGTAGATGATTTCCACAGGAGCTAGGTGGTTCATTTGAGCCATCTAGCTGTCCCTTTAAAATGTTTTAAACCAAAGACTTTTTAAGAAAATTGGTATGGAAATTGGAAGAATATTTTGAGAACCACAGGGAGCAATATTAAAGAAAGGAATAGTGCAATTTAATAATAAAATAATAAATTTAAGGAATAATGCAAACTCCTTGAGGGAAGGAATCTTGTACTTGCCTTTGTCTATATTATTCAGTGCTTGGCAAAGTGCCTGTTATCTAGGAGGCAAGTTATAAATAGTTGTTGATATTTCGACTAAACAATCAGGAATTTCTATGGATGAGAAAGGACTAGTTTCAAGATCACAAAATCTTTTTTTTTTTTGGAAGGGATCACAGAAACCAGCTAGTCCAGCCTGTTCCTAACAGAGAAGCTCTCCAACAGAGAATTGCAACAGGGGATCGTTCAGTCTTTCCGTAAAAATCATAGGTAAAAGGAACTCTCTCCCTCCAAAGACAGCATATTCTAGGGATAGATGGAGCTTACTGGTAAGGAGTTTTTTCTTATGTGAACCAGTGATCTGAATCTTTGTAACTTAAACATATTACAGAAAAAATTGAAGCCATATACTGAGAGCTCCCTCTTCTCCCTCTGTTCCTCATTGCATATCATCATTTACCTTCTGCCACTATTTCCTCTTCCTTCACCCTTGTCTCACATCATCCTTAATCCTCACCAAAGCTAACCCTTCTACCTGCTCAAACAATCCCATTCCATCCTATCTCTTCCAACAAATTGTCCCCTTTGTCATTCTCATGCTATCATTTTTTCTTTTTGAAATTTATCTTCTATTTTAGAATCAATAGTAAAAATCGGGTCCAAGGCAGAAGAATGGTATGGGTTAGGCAATCAGGTTAAGTTTCTTGTCCAGGATCATACAGCTAGGAAGTGTCTGAGGTTAGATTTGAACGCAGGGCCTCCTTTTTTCAGGTCTGGCTCTATTCACTGAGCCACCTAGCTGTCCCTCATAAGGATATATCTGTTTTTTTTTCTAAATTTTATAAAACGAAATAAAACAAACTTTTCCATGTCCTCACCCAAAAGGAGATAGTACATAAATGAAACCAGAAATCTCTTAAATGTTTAGCTTACTTTTCTTCATATCTACATAATAAATTCTATCCACAAGTATCCCAGGCCTTACCCACATTATAGAAGGTATCATCCAGGAGACCAGCATGTTCATCTAAATTAAGTCTTTCATGTTTTCACATTAAAAAAATACCTTAAAGTGCCATGTAAATAGCAATTACTTTTCATTTGGGTAGCTTATAAAGTAGGACCTCGTTTTATAGCCAATATGTTTCAAGACTTCACGTAAGTTAAAAATCACACACAAAAGTGAATTTCATTATTTAAAGAGTAATTCTTAAGCAAACATACCTAGGCACTTTATGATGACTTTTCTTAGGCTTGTCAGAGCTATAAGCATCCCTACTCTACTTTAGGGCCATTTTAAATAGCTAGAGTTAATGAAACAAAAAAGAAGAATCTCATGGGGACACAATTAGTTACAAGAGAGAACTCCGATCAAAGACGGATATCAGATATAATGTTTGGTGCAAAACAATGTAACTAACACTTCTCAGAGTGAAAATGAGTATGGATGGGTGAGCTGCTGTGAGGTAATGCTGCTTGGGAAAATGGCGCAGGTTTAGGACATAATTACACTTTTTTATTTTGTGTCTTTTGCTACCTTTATTTTTTTGATTGCCAATCACATATACCAGAATTTATATGTGTTGAGTTTGAGTAAAATAAGGTCTTCCAGTAGTCAAAATGAAGGATGAAACTGATACATTCAATTCAATAAGAACATTACAAGATAGAAAATAATAAAGTATTAAATTGAGTAAAGTAAGTTCTATCTAAGCAAATTTAGAAAATGCTTAAGGATTTTTTATTTGTCTTTGTATACTCAACACGCAGTACGGTGCCTTATACCGAGCATGCTCCTAATAAATTCTGGTTTGTAAGGGATATTTTTGTTAAGGTAGAAAATCTCTGACAAGCACCTGTGAGGCCTTTGCTTGAAAATCTATGGCTACAGGGAACCTATTATGTACCAAGACAGCCCCTTCCATGTTTGAATGCCACTAATTATTAGAAAGGTCACACAGCTAATGAGGATTTGACACCAGATTTGAACTCAAAATGAGTCTTCCTGACTCCAGACCTGGTACTCAATCCACTGTACCATCTAGCTGTGGTACCTCAATCATCCATTCTCTTTGTATTATTAAACCCAAGAAGCTCTCCTGTTCCTCTTTTGGTTTCCTGCTTTTCCCTTGGCAGTTTAAAAATTATTCCCTCCAAGGTCTACCAGCCCCATCTCAAACAATTTCTCCTATTTTTGAGAAACCTTATTTTGGGGATGAAAAGACACTTCGTTGTCCCTGATAATTTAAGAAATGGATAGTATTCCTTTATCCTCATTTATTATCTGTGTGGCCTTAGGCAAATCACTCACTCAACCTCTGTCTATCTCAGTTTCTTCCTCAGTGAAATGTGGCTAAAAATAGCACCTACCTCCCAGTGTTGTTGTGAGGCTCAAAGGAGATACTATTTGTAAAGCATGTAACAAGTGCCTGACACATAGTAGGTGCTTTATAAAGGCTTGTTTCCTCCTTTCCTTTTTATGGGACCTTCCAGGACAGAACCCTGCACTATCATTTAGCAGTGGCAGACACAGAAGTATCACCCATTCTCTTCAGGTCACACAGCAAAATTCCTCTAGCTCGCCATAACTGCCAAACCTTAATCCTTCATCATTTGGATTAGATTAGCTTCCAATCAATTTTAAATTTGCCCTTCCATGGACCCTTGTTAATTATAATTTTTATTGCATTATGATCTAAAAAGTTGCATTTATGATTTCTGCTTTTCCGCATTTGTTTACAATGTTTCTATGCCCTCATACATGGTCGATCTCTCCTTTGTCATTTGGGGGGAGAGGAGTAGCAGCTCTCATGAAGATTTTATCCTTATCAAATCATAGGATCATAGACTAGAGCTGGAAGGGTCCTCAGAAGTTATGAATACCAACTCCTTCATTTTACAGATAAGGAAAATGAGTCATAGAGAGATTAAGCTACTTGGCTAGGGTCGTTCTCTGAGGCAATATTTGAACCCAGGTCTTCCTGCCTCCCAGTCTAAAATTCTATTCACTGTCACAATACTGTTTCCCCTCCTTTGCTTCAAAAGTGTTTTCCTTTCTTATTTCCCCAGTCCTTCATCTTGAGTCCTCCCAATTTCTCCTTCCCCAAATTCAACCTCTGTTCTTCTTTAACATTATCACAAACTTGCCAAAACAAACCCAGAAACTATATGAACGCAATTACAAAATACTTTTCATACAAATAAAGTCAGACCTAAATAAATGGAAAAAATATTAATTGCTTGTAAATAGGTGTGAACGTGAGGCCACCTATCCCCTTCATGATTATAATAGCATTAGTCTTTACGATTATTTTTATAACACAATCATCAGTTTTAAAGTAATCGTCAAATAACATAGCTTCATGAAGCTATTATAAGCATTAGCTAAGAAAAACAAATCATAGGGTGGTATTAAAACTTACAGACAGGCACTTTGACCTTAAGCCTGTAACCCAAGGGTTCCTCCCAAGCCCACCACACCCTGCTGCCTGTAGAACATGAGGCAGTCAGTCAGGAGTACAGGATGCCCATTTACTAGGTGCAGTGGCTTAGGTCAGTCAACCTTAGGTGCCATCTTTAGGTCAGAGTACAGGAAGTGACTGATTCCTGACAGGGATAAGAATTGTCAGAAAAAATCAGACCCTGTCCCCTTATTGCAGAGGCCTTGCAAAGGTCAAGCCTACCAATAGATATTAGTTACCACCTGTTGTCATGGTTTCTGTACTTTGCAGTGTATTCAGCACTTGCATCATTAATTAAGAACTGCCCATGTGGAAGATTTATGTTCATTCTATTTTGTTTTTAACTGTATGTTCTGTCTTTAATCTGACACTGTATCATCAGCTTTCTGCACATAAAAGAGGCCATTTCCTAAGGCTCGGGGTCTTGGTCTTGACCAGAGTCTGGCTTTATTGTGAGAGACTCTCCCAATAAATCTATTTCTTTTTGGCTTGAAGAGTTTGTTTCCCTTTTTGGTATTTCTGCTAATTGATCATTTTCTCCACATAGGCCAAGCCAATATAATAAAAATTACAATCCTACCTAAATTAATTAGCCTATTTGGCACCATACCAATCAAACTACCCAAAAATTATTTTATGGAACTAGAAAAAATATTAAAAATGTTTAAAAGTTGAATGAAAATATACATACATATGAAAGAGGTCTAGTCATACCAAATCTCAAACTATAGTAGAAAACAATAATTATAAAAATAATCTGGTATTGGCTAAGAAAAAGAATGATAGATCAATGGAACAGATAAGGTAATCAACACATAATGGTTAATGTCCATAGTGACTTAGTGTTTGACAAATCCAAAGATCCAAGTATTTGGGGGAAAGAATTCACTATTTGACAAAAACTGCTGGGAAAATTAGAAAACAACATGGCATTAACTAGGCATAGACTAACATCTCATAGTATACACCAAGATAAAAGTCAAAAATGGATGTTTAATTTAGAAACAAGGGGTGATACCATAAACAAATTAGGGGAACATGGAAAAGTTTGCCTGTCAGACTTATGGATAAGAGAAGAATTTATGACCAAACAAGACATAGAGAACATTATGAAAAATAAATGTATAATATTGATTAAATTAAATTTAAATTCTCTGTACAAACAAAACAAATGCAAACAAGATTAGAAGGGAAGCAACAAATTGTGGGAAAAAATTTATGGCAAGTTTCTCTGATGAAGGTCTTATTTCAAATATATAGAGAACTAAGACAAACTTATAAGAATACAAAGCATTCCCTAATTGACAAATGGTCAAATGATATAAATAGGCAGTTCTCAGATGAAGAAATTAAAACCATTTATAGTCATATGAGAAAATGCTCCAAATCACTATTTAAAAAAATTGTATATTTTAAAGTATTTTTCCAAAGTTACATGATTCCTGTTCTCTCCCTTCCCTCTCCCCACCCCACCCCTATCAGAGTTCCACTGGGTTATACATGTATTATCACTAAATACCTATTTCTATATTATTCATTTTTGTAATAATCTTTTAAAACTCAAACCCCACCTCCTATACCCATGTTAACAAGTGATAAATCATGTATTTTTCTTCTGCATTTCTACTCCCATGGTTCTTTCTCTAGATGTGGATAGCATTCTTTCTCATAAGTCCCTTGGGATTGTCCTAGATCATTGTATTGCTATTAGTAGTAAAGTCTATTACATTTGATCGTCCCATAATGTTTCAGATATTGTACACAATGTTCTGCTGGTTCTGCTCATTTCACTCTGAATCAGTTTATGGAGGTCTTCCCAGTTTTTATAGAAATCAAGCAGTTCATCTTTCCTTGTAGCACAATAGTATTCCTTCACCATTATACACCATAATTTGTTCAGCCATTCCCCAATTGAGGAACACTCCTTCATTTTCCAATTTTTTGCCACAACAAAGAGCATGGTTATAAATATTTTTGTACGAACTTTTGTTTTATCTCTTTGGGGCACAAACCTAGTAATGATATTGCTGAATCAAGGGGCATGGATTCTTTTAAAGCCCTTTGGGCATATATCCAAATTGCCTTCCAGAATGGTTGGATCAATTCACAGCTCCATCAGCAATGC
This sequence comes from Gracilinanus agilis, assembly GCF_016433145.1. Taxonomy (NCBI): domain Eukaryota; kingdom Metazoa; phylum Chordata; class Mammalia; order Didelphimorphia; family Didelphidae; genus Gracilinanus; species Gracilinanus agilis. Next base: position 149,857,337 of record NC_058134.1, read on the forward strand.
ATTAGTGTCCCAATTTTATTTTTTTCCTTTACTGTCATATTGGCCAGAATTGTTTTGATTTGCATTTCTCTAATCAGGAGGGATATAGAACACTTTTTCATGTGATCATTGATAGTTCTGCTTTCTTCATCTGAAAACTGCCTATTCATATCCCTTGGCCATATGTCATTTGGGGAATGGCTTGATTCCAAACCACTATTGATTAGAGATATGCAAATTAAAACAACTCTGAGGTACCACATCACACCTATAAGAGTGGCTAATATGAGCAAAAAGGAAAATAATAAATGTTGGAGGAGATGTGGGAAGATTGGAACACTAATGCACTATTAGTGGAAATGTGAAATGATACAACCATTCTGAAGAGTACTATGCCCAAATGCCCATGAAACTATGTATATCCTCTGACCCAGAAATACTACTCCTGGGTCTATATTCCAAAGAGATCAGAGATAAGAGAAAAGGGCCTACTTGTAGCTCTTTTTATAGTGGGGATGCCCACCAATTGGAGGATGCCTGAACAAGCTGTGATATATGATTTTAATGGAAAACTATTGTGCCATAAGAAATGAAGAAACATAGAATAACCTATATGCACTAATGCAAAATGAAATGAGCAGAACACAGAGAACAGAAGATATAGTAATAAAAATATTATACAATGATCACCTGTGAAGGACTAAACTATTATCAGCAAAACAAGGTTCCAAGATAACTCCAAGGGACTCATAATAATTTTTTTTAATGCTATTCATAGTCAAATAAGGAACTTTTGGAATCTGATTGCAAATCAAAGCATACCATCCTTCACTTTAATTCCTTTGTAAGTTTTATATTATATACCTACTATGTGTCTTCAGTCATGACATGGGAAATTTGGAAATATGTATTACATGGAAGCTGATATAACCTATATTAAACTATTTGCTGCCTCAGGGAGGAAGGAGGAAAAAGAGATTCTGAATCTCTGACAATGTGTCAGAAAACAATTGTCAAACATTGTTTCTACATGTAATTGAAAAAAGGAAAATTCAGTTAAAAAAAGATAGAAAAAATGATTACAAACTCTCCTCTTCCACACTGGATGAAGCTCTATGAAAATTAATCCAGGAAGGAGTGAAGAACATATTAGAAAGGAAAGAAATCTGATTCAGGAAGATTGTCTAGGAAGAAGGGATTGCAATATAATCTAGGCAAGAAGTGATAAAGACAGGGAGCAAGCTAATGAGAGTGGGTGAGCCACTTGGCACCATACTACATTGGGCTTGATGCCCCCTAGGAACCTCATCATCCTTCAAGATCTAATCATTTGTACTCACATTTCAACAATATCCTCTACTTCTGGGAACTCTCTGAATTTTGGGTTCAGCAAAGAGCTCCTTTCAAAGCCTCCATTTAAGGAGGTTCTCTATATCTTTATTCTCCACCTGGCTATATTACTTTGGACTTTATCATCCCCTTGACTCGTACTAGATACCTTCTCTTCCTCCCCATATCTCCTTTTCAGCTTGTTTTATTTGGGTTGTTTCCCCCTTTAAATTGTAAGTTCCTTGAAAACAGGAACTGTCTTTCTTTCTCATATGTGTAACCTCAGCATTGAGCACACTCTGACATATAATAAGTACTTAATACATATTTATTAAATGATTGATTAGGAGAAATGAATCTGAGCCATAAAAAATGGAAAATATACATGATTAGCTGACTGGAAATTTAAGATGAGAGAAAGTATGTGTGTGTGTGTGTGTAAGAGAGAAACAGACAGAAAGAGAGAGAGAGGGAGAGAAAGAAGAGAGAAGAGTGAAGAATGAAAAGAGGAGGAGTTGAATATGACTTTAAGCCTTTGATGTTAGTTGCAGGTTGGTGACAAACTGATCAAAAACAAAGCAAGTGGAAGGGAAGCTAGTCTGGAAAGGAAAGTAAAAAAAATTGAACAATAGAAATCTACATAGAGATAAAGGGATAAAGGCAGCTGGAAATATGGGCAAGAGCTCTATGAAGGATTATAGCTGAAGATACAGATTTGAGAAGAAGGATGATAAAGAAAAAGGAAAAAGGGAGAAGAATGAGACCTGGGGAACCAGTTTGAGAATGACTAGGAGAAAAAAATACAGTGAAGGAGACAAGAAAAGAGTGATCAAAGAGAAGTTGGGGTATAAAGTGATTGGGAAACTTAGGGAGATAGTTTCAGGAAGGAAGTCAGCAGTGTCAAATGCAGCAAAGAGTTCGAGGAAAATGGGTAGGAAAAAAAGGCCTTTGGAATAGACAATAAGAATAAAGACAGAAAAAATCAGTTCATTTCTAAAAGTACAAAAATCTTTAAATACATAAAAACCACTCCTTTATGTAATGAGAGTCCAAATAAAAATGTACATCCCTCAGAATATGGTCTTTAAATGACCATTTCAATCTTCCTAGCCCGTTGTTGCACATTCATTGTTTTACCAGTAGTTCTGCCTCCCAAATGAGTAATGCAGCATTGGGAGGGGAAATGTAGCTATTTTAAAAAGAATTGTACTTTTGAAACTATGTTGTTATGTCTTAAACATATAAAATTTCTTCCTTCATTCCAATATTGCTGCATGAAATAGCATCATACTTGAACAAATAGTAAAAGGAATTGGAGCAGCCATAAGCAATAAAAGAAATGTGACTTATCCTTGGGATCATATCAAGAATACTAGGACATAGTTTTCAACCTGTACATGTTGTACCTGAAGTAAATGTTTAAGAATCGAGTCCTACTGCTCCCCACCACACCCACTTGTACCTATAAAAGATTTCCCCTCCATCAATTGACATTATCCTAATCTCTTCTGATGGTTGGATAATTAGTTAGCCTATGTTTTAAAACTCTATTTGTAATGGGTCTTTTCTTAATTTCTCTTTATATTCTTCCCTAAAAATCTTATGAGTTCTAAGTTTGACACCAGACATTTGTTTTGTATATTTTTCCCCAATTATATTCTGTATTTTGGGTTGCCAGTTCATCTTCGTCCATCCTTCTCACTAAGAACCTTTAATAAAGAAATGTGGCCAAGAGAGAGAATTATACTTCTTGATAGTTAGGATTTACTCCAGAGTCAGGCCTCATGGTATAGACAAGAGTAACGAACTGTCATAGACTCTAACAGTAGTGCGTAGAGAGGATCAGATATTCTTTTTTGCATGGCTCTTTAACCTTTGAATTTGGACTTTTAGAAAGATTGTTATTTGTAAGTCAAAAAACAATGTTATTCCTGATGAAATTTTGTCTAAAATAGTAGCTATTGGCCATTTATTCTTCTTAGCCAAGTCTATCAAAGCACAAGGAATCTGACTGACAACTGCACAAATGATTTAAATTAAGCAAGTCAAACTCAAATAGAAATGGGGACCACCAAACCATACATAAGAATCCCTGTAGGCTGAATATTGACTAACAAAACCACATATTAATGTAATCTGGGCTCTATTGTATTTTATTTTGCTAAATATTTCCCATTTCCTACATTTTAATCTTGGAGTCACTCGGGAGTATTGTGGCTATTTTTTGATACCTATGCCTTAGATAATCAAAAGCCATCAATTTAGTTACATCATGTAAGTACATAAAGGCCAGAATCAAATCCACTTAAATAGTGGAGCAGACATTATTGATGAATTTTGAATTCAATGATCTTGAAAAATAATGTAGAATGGAAAATATGCTAAAGCATTAGAAATAGGTAAATGAGAGAGAGAGAGAGAGAGAGAGAGAGAAGAAAAATTCTCTAAACTATAAACTAATGAAGTTGACTTTGATTCTTGGTAAGATTTTAGAACATTCTGGAAGTATTAAGTAACATTTTTAAGGGAAATAGAATGGTAATCATCATGAGCCTGTAGAGGTTCTTCAAGAAGAGGTATTTTTTTTTCTATTGAGGAAATATAATGGTTATAATATGCCTTAATTACAGCAAAACATTTAACAAAGCCTTTCATGATAACTTTAAGGACAGGATGTAGCGATGTGGGCTTTATGACAGTGTTGGCAGGAAGATTTATAACTGGTTTAGTTAATAGATCTAAAACTCATGATTAATAGCTCAACATGAGATTGGGAGAACCTCCAAGATCTCCAAAAGATTTAACCTTAATGCTTTTCTGTTCAACAGTTTTTAATCAGCATTTTGTATGAAGCCATGGATAGATCTTTATACATGTACTAAATGTCTGTTGGAAGAATCAATAGACTTGCAAATGAGACAAAACTGGGAGGGTTAGTTGATGAATTGGACATCTAGAATAACAGACAATCTAATAAGTTGAAATTTAATAAAGTAAATATGTTAAAAAGCGACTATATAAGATTGGAATGGAGGAGATATGACAAGAAAAGATGAAAATCATCTTGGGAAGTAGTAGATAAGTAGTTCCAGGTATTACATCTTATTTATTTTTATTTTTCCCAATTTACAATTTGTACTATTGTCTTTTTAAAAATCAGACTCAAACACCAATAAGCCATCTCCATTGAATTCTCCCTTCTAACAGAGAAATATTTGAATTCCACCTCAGCCAAAAAACTGATTTTATCTGCCAAGGACATCATTCCACATTTAAAATTTCTTTATATCTCTACTAAGAGAGTGTTTTTTTTTTCTAGAATTAAGACTGATCTTGCAATTAGTCTGAGTTCAGCAGCATTTTAGTGGTGGACTTGTAAAATTGTTTAACTATTCTAGAAAACAATGTAGAATTATACAAGAAAAGTCACGGTAACTGTCATGTTTATCTAGCCAATCCACTATCAGAAACAATCCCCAAGGAGGACAATGACCAAAAAATGATTAGAAAAAAAATATCATATACATAGCACCTGGGGTCATCTACCAATTCACTGGGAGGGTGGGAGAACAATCTATAAGGAGGGCAGTGACAAAAAAAGAAAGAAAGAAAGAAAGAAAGAAAGAAAGAAAGAAAGAAAGAAAGAAAGAAAGAAAGAAAGAAAGAAAGAAAGAAAGAAAGAAAGAAAGAGAAAGAAATCATATATAGCTAATAGCTGGGGTCACCTACTAACTCACAGAAGGCAAGATTCAAGTTTCATATATCCATTCCAAATCAGAGCTCAGCAGTTCCCTCCAAAGTATTTACCTTTATTGGTCAGCCAGCCAGAGGATACAGTTAGTTCAAAGCAGTCATTTAATGAACTAGTATAGATAGAAAAGTACCTATAAAACATTTCCTCTATAAACTGGGGCACTTTCCCCCAAAATATACATACTCCAGGAGGAAGAATGAATGTACATAAGGAAGATATGCAACCAGAGGATCCGGGTAGAGAAGCACACACATAAGGAACAGTATAGCCCAGGCATGGAGAGGCAACTCTTGCCTCTAAAGATAAACAGCTAATGTCTTCTAAAGTTGCTGTTCCCAACACAGAAGAACTGCTTGAACACATGGATTGATGGGGGTATGATTGGGGATGTAGACTCTAAATGATCACCCTAGTACAAATATCAATAACATGGAAATAGGTCTTGATTGATGTAAAACGCAGTGGAAATGTGCATTAGCTACAGGAGGTGGGGTGGGGGGAATTTGAGGGGAGAGAAAGAACATGAATCATATAACCATGGAAAATTTTTCTAAAAAAAAAAAACACCAAAATAAATAAATAAATGAAAATAAAAAAAAAAAAAATAAAGTTGCTGTTCCCAGGATGTTCTTTGCCAGACATGTTGTTCCATCAAATGATAACCCACAGGGAGCAGCTGGGTAGCTCCGTGGATTGAGAGCCAGGCCTAGAGATGGGAGGTCTTAGGTTCAAATCCAGCCTCAGACACTTCCCAGCTGTGTGACCCTGGGCAAGTCACTTGACATCCATTGCCTACCCTAACCACTCTTCCATCTATAAGTCAATACACAGAAGTTAAGGGTTTAAAATTTAAAAAAATAATAAAAAAATGATAATCCACTGAATTTGCAGTTAAATACTGCCTTCCTTAATATATCATGTCCATTAAATGCTATTGTGCTCTATGCATCGTACATATTAGACACAATCAGCTTTTCATTTCAGCTAGAGTTCTTTGCCATAATGCTTTTTCTTCAATAGAAAAGTGGATTCTGACATCATATTTTAGTGTAAGATTCCAAATCTTTACATGGCTCTTTAAGAAAAGTAGCAATCCAAATAAATTGTGGTATATGTTGCTGATGGTATACTATTGTGCTATAAGAAACAATGAGCAGGATATTTCGGGGGAAAAAAACTGAAAAAAATCTACATAAACTGATGCAGAGCAAAATAAGCAAGACCAGGGGAACATTGTACCCAGTAGCAAAAATAACATATGATGATCAACAGCGGAAAGACTTAGCTATTCTCAACAGTACAACAATCCTGGACAATTCTGAAAGACATGACAAAGAATGCTATCCACCTCCAAAGACAGAACTGTTGGAGAAAGAATGCAGATTAAAGCATACTATTTTTCACATTAGTTTTTTTATGGTTTTATTTTGGGGTTTGGGTTTTGTATGAGTATTCTCTAACAACAATGACCAAAATGGAAGTATGTTTTACATGATGATGCAATGAATAATCCAGATCAAATTGCTCACCATTTCCAAAGGGGAAGAGGGAAGGAAGGGAAACAATTTGGACCTTATAATTTCAGGAAACATATATTGAAAATTGTATGACATGTAACTGGAAAAATAAGATATCTGAATAAAATAGAAAAGAAAAAAGCAGTAGCCATTATACCTATCTAACCAGTAATGTGGAATGGAGTGAGAGGGAAAGAAGTAAACCTTTACAGATTTCCATGCACATCCCCACTGCTCATTCTCCTCCCCTTGTACCCAACATCCTTTCTGTTCCTTCTAGAGTTTTTTCACCATTTTATTCACAATGACTTTTTCAATTCTAGCAGTAGATTCCTTGTTCCTATAGTCAACCTCCTTAGTCACATACCTAGTATCCATCCTTAGGCTCATTTCCTCTTTAATTCAACCTTCTACTCAAGTGGTAAATCTATATGGCTCCCATTTAAATTTATGCTGGCAACTTAGAGACCCCCAGATTTATCTCAATAAAACTCTGTTACAAAACCCTACAGATTTGTATGTCTGATTCCGAAAACTCAGCAGACCTTGGATCTTTTTGTTTGCTTTTTAACCCTTACCTTATTGTCTTAGAATCAATGCTGAGTATCAGTTCCAAGGCAGAAAAGGAGTAAGGGCTAGATAATTAGGGTTAAGTGACTTGCTCAGGGTCATACAGTTAGGAAGTATCTGAAGCCACATTCAAACTCAGGATCTCTCATCTCCAGACCTGGCTCTCTAACCATTGTGCAGCCCAACTGCCTCTCCCTGCATTCATTCATTCATTCATTCATTCATTCATTTATTTGTTTGTTTATTCATTTAGTTATTTATTTGTTTATTTTTAAAACACTTACCTTCCATCTTGGAGTCAATACTGTGTATTGGCTCCAAGGCAGAAAAGTGGTAAGGGCAGGCAATGGTGATTAAGTGACTTGCCCAGGGTCACACAGCTGGGAAGTGTCTGAGACCAGATTTGAACCTAGGATCTCCAGTCTCTAGACCCGGTTCTCAATCCACTGAGCTACCCAGATCACTCCCCTCCCCCGCCCCCCACATTTACTTTAAAAATAAATCTAAGCCAGCAAAAAGCTGTGCCCAAAAGGCCAAGGTCATTGCTTCACAGATCTAGCCACATTGCTAGCCTTTCCTATGTATATAGTGTAGCAAAGCTTCTTCAAGCCATCAGCTCCCATGTTTATATCAAAATCGTTAAGGCAGCACTTTTGTGTGAGCAAAAAATATAAACAAAATTCATCAATAAAAAATGGCTGGACAAATTGTGTTATATGTATATAATGAACTTTTATTATATCATAGGAAATTATAAATAGGAAGTAATTTCTAAAAACATGAGACCTTAGAAACTAATGAGGTGCAAAGAGAGTGGAACCAAAGAAGAATATATTCACAAAGGGCTACATGTTTTAGGAAAGTCATTTACAAACTAGAGCATACCATAGGAAGAACGTGAGGATGTTTTTCTTAGAAAAAGAAAAGACAGAGTAGGGCTGTGATCCATTGCTTTTAAGGATTTTAGTGTCTATCATGTGTAAGAGGTATTAGACTTGTTCTGCTTGGCCTCTGAAGATATAACTAGAAATAATTATTTGAATTTTTTGTAAGGCAGAAAAATTTCCTACCAATGACAGCCATTCAGAGGCAGCTAGGTATGGAGTGGAAGGAACACCAAGCTTAGAATAAAGAAGGCTCATCTTCATGAGTTCAACTCTAGCCTCAGATACTTTCTAGCTGTGTGACCCTGAGCAGGTCACTTCACCCTGCTCGCCTCAGTTTCCTCATCTGAGAAATGAGCTGAAGAAGGAAATGGCAAACCACTCCAATATCTTTGCCAAGAAAACCCCAAGTGGGGTCATGAAAAATTGAACATGACTGAAAAAATGACTGAAAAACAACAGCCATTCAAATGTCAAATGGAGTGCCTTGAAGCATTCCCTAGCACTTCAAGTAGATGTTTATCAGTCACTTATCAGGTTTTATCATAGGATCTTAAATCTAGTTGGAAAGAACCTCAGAAGCCATCTAGTTCAATTCTGTTTTGTACCGATTGACCTGTGAAATCTCCTCCAATTTTTGTGAGGAGACTTCAAGGAACTACCCAAATTCTTTTTTTTTTTTTTCCTGAAATTAGAGTGTGTATGTCAAGATGTCACTCCATGATATCAATGGTCCTCTTGGAAAACAAAGGACAAAGAAGAGCAATGTTGTCATCATTAATGAAATAAGTATAAAACTGAATGAGATATCTGCAAATCATTTTACTATGCAGCATTTGTTTTAAGGGTAATTATTACACTAGAATCTGACCCGTGTACCACTGGGTATCTCTGGAGTATTCCACAGATAGTAATAGCTGTGGAGTGGAACAAGAACTAGGTTGCAAATGAGAAGTCCCAAGTTCTATCTAGCTTGCCTCCTTAATAGCCATACGCCTTTGAGCAAGTCACTTATCTGTTCTAGGTCTCAATGTCCTCATTTGTAAAATGAAGTAGTGTCCTAGATGGCTCTATGGTCCCTTCCTGCTCTGAAATTCTCTGATCTTAAGCATCCCTTCTGAGCTTCTAACTTAATTTGTGATATCAGGCAGAACCACACAGGGCAACGTATGATGAATCTAGAACCTCTCTTCTGAGCTTCAAACTTCTGTATAGACATCTGTTCTATGAATGGCTGAAAATTAAAGAAAGCCATTGGCAAAGACATATCAACCTTCAGTTTCACAGCCTCCCAGGGAAGTCAAGGAGACCAATTGTCATCATCTCTACTGACCAGAGTCTCAAAGGTCAAGACCACAGTGCAGTCTTTCCATTGTTGTAAAAGTTAATGAAAGTTAGTTATTAAAGCTGATGGCAAGTTCATTTCCTCACAGGATTATGTAACCTATATATATATATAAAGTTTGATTCGTGTAGAAGCAAAGTGAGCGGACACACATCGCTATGTACTGTGTCTTCCAGAAACACTGCTCCTTCTTTATCATGAGAGCATTGCCCTGGCTTTTATGACTTTCACCGAGGAAGTAACAGGTAGGGAGAGAATTTCTATTTTACTCATGCTTGTCCTCTAGGTATGATATGCCTCTTACTGAAGGCTGCAAGTTTTAATCTTTGAAGTTCCTGGAAGAAGAAAGACAACCAGAAGGAGAAACTTTTTAAAAAAAAAAATAACTTTCTGGTTGCTTCACCTCTTTCTTCTATGCAGGTTTATATGTTCTGTAAAATTCAATTAACTGTATCCTGATGGACAGTGCTTGAGATAGTCAGTATGTATCTGTCAAAGAAAAGCAAATATTTGAACAATTATCCTGCAGACTGAATCTGAGAAAACTGATGGTTGGGATAGTTCATATTTGTCTGAATGACTTTTTAAAAAACCTTTACTTTCTGTCCTAATAACAAGTCTAAGACAGGAGGGTGAGGGCTAGGCAATCAGGGTTAAATGATTTGCCCAGGGTCACACAGAGGATCACACAGATAGAAAGTATCTAAGGTCACATTTGAACCCAGGACCTCCCATCTCCTGGCCTGGCTCTCTCTTTACTAAGCCACCTAATTGCCTCCTGCCTGAATGATTTAGATGGCTCTCTCAACCATCCACTTCATTTTGCTATGAAAGAAAAGCAAATTAATGTAATGAAAAATACACTTGACTTGGAATTAGGAGACCTAAATTTGTGTCTCACTTCTACCACTCATTAGCCTTGCAATTGTAATAATTATTTATGTTTGCCACATTACTTTATTGTTCTGTAAAATGGGGTTAATAAGTATTGATTCTTGAGCTGCCCAATATTATGTAAATGAGAATGGGCGCTAGTATTGCATTTGTTCCAAGTGCAAAATAGCAGGTTCTTATTCTCCTGGAAAGAAGGATTTTAAAGAAATCCTCTATTTCAGAATTCATCCATCTTTTTGAACCCTGACAGGTACTGTCCTTGGATGCTACTGACAGTCTTAATTCACTAGAATTCTACCCCAATAGAATGTAACTGAGGTGGTGTACTGGCTAGAGCTCAGATCTGGAGATAAAGAAGACCTCATCAGACCTGAACTCAGACACTAACTGAATAATCTTGAGCAAGTCACTTACCTTCTGTCTCAGTTTCTTCATCTATAAAATGAGGTTAATAATAGTATCCACATTCCAGGGCTGGTATGAGGATAAAATAAGATAATAATTATAAAGTACTTTTAGCACAATCCCTGGCATAAAGTGCTATATAAATGTTAGCTAATATTATTATTATCCTTGGGGTAGAGGATGACTATTCCATTTCTGCCTTTGTGTCCCCATAGCTCCTGAAACATAGAGGGGCTTAGTAAATGCTTGTTAATTGATTGATTAGATGGAAAAAATAGAGAAGAAAAGAAAAGAAAGAAGAGAAGAGGAAGAAGAGAAGAGAAGAGAAAAGAAGAGAAGAGAAGAGAAGAGAAGAGAAGAGAAGAGAAGAGAAGAGAAGAGAGAAGAGAAGAGAAGAGAGGAGAGGAGAGGAGAGGAGAGGAGAAGAAGAGAAGAGAAGAGAAGAGAAG
>NC_058134.1:149873400-149892217 GCF_016433145.1 Gracilinanus agilis
AAGGAAGGAAGGAAGGAAGGAAGGAAGGAAGGAAGGAAGGAAGGAAGGAAGGAAGGAAGGAAGGAAGGAAGGAAGAAAAAGAGGTGGCACAGAGTATAGGAGGAGGAAATTTGAGAAGAGAAGTTTGTTCAAGTGGGCAGGGACCTTAAAAAGCATCCAGTTTATTACTTCATCACTTTGTAAATAGTACACTAAGATCCAAAAAGTTTCATCACAGAATTTTAGAACCAGAAGAGATTTAGTAGCTTAGTCCACCCTATATATGAAAAAATATCCACTATAACATACTCATTATAACTGATTTGCCCAAGGTCACAAAAGGAGTGAAGTTCAAAGCTGAGACTAGAATCTAGAGGCTATTTCTAAGCTACTGCTTTTGACTACACACCATGAAGCCTCCTTCTTCACTATTTAGTCACAGAGGTAATAAAAATACAATACAGTGCAATATAACAATGCAGAATAAATGTAGACAAGGTCAGGAAATACAACATAGGGAATAAAGAGTAGAGATACTTAGATTCTTGGGTGAGGTTCACTTTTTAAACCATAAAACAATATAAATATGAGCTATTATTACTATCATCTATGGATTTTATTGATGTGTACTGAATGCAACCCCTCCTCACCTTCTAACCTGCAACATTCTTGTCTTTGTTGTTTTCAAAACTTGCCATAAAAGATCCATTCAATTTATAGGAAAATTTCTTCTAGTTCTTATATCTCAGTATTAATGTACCATGTTGGTTGGCCTTTCTTCTCATTATATGATCAATTCACCTCTTTTTTCCAGCTATTTTTTTTAATTTTTAAAAAATTTTAAATATTTTTCCATGTTTACATGATTCATTTTCTTTCCCTCCCCTCTTTCCTCCCTCCTCCCAGAGCCAACAAGCTAGGTTGTACTTGATACCTATATTTCCACATCATTCATTTTTGCTGTAGAGCGATCTTTTAAAGCCTAAACCCCAAATCACATGCCCATATATACATGTCGTGAGTGATGTCATATGTTTTTCTTTTGCATTTCTACTCTAATAGTTCTTTCTCTCAATGTGGTTAGCATTCTTTCCTATATGTCCTTCAGGAGTGTCCTGGCTTGTTGCATTGCTACTAGTAGTGAAGTCCATTACATTGGATTGCTCCACCATGTTTTACTTTCTGTGTACAACGTTCTCCTGGTTCTGCTTATTTCACTCTGCATCAGTTCATTGAGGTTCTCCCAGTTCATTTAGAAATTCTCCAGATCATCATTCCTTACAGCACAATAGTATTCCATCACCATCATATATCACAGTTTGTTCAGCCATTCTCCAATCAAGGGATAACCCTTCATTTTCCAATTTTTTTGCCACCACAAAGAGTGAGGCTATGAATATTTTTGTACAAGTATTTCTCCTTATTATCTCATTGGGCTACAAACCTCCAATGTAGTGGTATTGCTTTTACAGCTATTTGTGTCCTTGGTAATGGCTTTTATGCCATTCATGTACATGTCCAGGTTGTCAATTTACAATAGTCTACTTTTGTCCATCATGAATTTTTTTTCATGGATCAAAGTACATGTAAAGGTGGTGTGTTATAGTGGATAATGGACTGACACTGGAAAGTAGATGATTTGGATTCCAAATGGACTCAGCCTCATACTAGTTCTAAGTAATCACTTACTCTTTCAGATCCCTAAGCAGCATCCTACAACTATAAGTTACTAACCTATCAGTGTTGGTGTAGAAATTTCCCAAGTGATGATATCACTATCTAGATTAAATGAAAAGGTACTAAAATAATGGGGGAAATTAGGATTATAAGGAGCTTCTTATATTAATAAATGATAAACATAAGAAAAAAGTGTACAATGGGAGAAGGGATGAAGATGAGAAGACAATTGTTAAACATTTCTGCTTTGTGTTAGAATCAGAGTGGCCTTTATGCCTATTCTGTTCTGTACCTCAACACCACAACTTTTGCAAATTTTCTACTCAAAAAAAAAAAAAAAGTCAGGAACTTTCCTTGATGAAAAGGTAAAAAATTGACTCAGTGATGAGCAAACTGAGTCAAATCTTTGTGCTTTTTGGCAGTCTTTTTCAAAAGGACCTTGTTTGCTTATCCCAGAGCAGCGAGGTAAGCACTGCTCACTGGAGTAAAGAGGAATATCACTGTGCAAAACACAATCTCAGTTCCTTAATCCAGCCTCTTTTGATCTCAAAAGGTGGTAACATTCAGTTCGGAATTCACTCATCTGTAAATTGCATCACATTTTCTCCGAGTTATTTAAAAAGCAGGTTCTGTTGTTTTTCTTTTTTTTTTTTTTCAGGGCTTTTAATCTGCTAAAAGTAAAGAGAAGCATCTGAGACCAACTTCCAGAGACATCTGCCCGTAGCACAAGACAAGAAAAGCAAAATGATTGAGCCCATAGGGAATCAATATGTTGTGTCCAGACAAGTATATTCACAAAATGCTTTTAGTGAAGAATACAAGAAGATGAAAAGAAGCCATAAGACTATTTGGAACAATATCGGGATGTACTTTAGGTAAGGAATATCTTAAGTACTGGGCTTAACGATGGATGAGGGACTGGCTCCAAAATTCCTGAACTTTCAACCTCTTTTTTTTGGCTCTGATCCCAAGCTTGATTGGTTTCCTATGATTTTTTTTAGTTTAGGGGCTCCCAACTCTCCTACCACCTTCCAGAGCTGCAAGGAGAGCCTTTAAAATGAAGCCCTTCTTGACTCTCAACACAATCTATCCAAAAAGAGACAAACCAGTTGTAAGAGAACGAATATCACCAGAGACATGTTTCACTACCAAGAACAAATGAAGTCTTGCTGGAAGGCAGGGGAAGGGAGGGTTAGGATATGGGAGAGAGCAGAGGATAGTACCTTCTGCTTCAGCTTTGGCATATTTTCATCTTTGCTAATATGTGTGGCCTTCGATTTGCCCAACTGTGATTAGTGTTAGCTATTACTAGACTCGGAATTTAGATGCACTCTTAGCTGACTGACCTAACTCTGACTTTTACAAATATTTTCAGGTGCTCCTCACAAAAGGCCAAGAATATTGCCCTTTCTTTGTTCCCTATAGTCTCTTGGTTACCATCATATCGAATAAAAGAATGGCTGCTCAATGATATTGTTTCTGGTGTCAGCACTGGGCTGGTGACTGTACTGCAAGGTAACCTCTGATGTCTGAATATCAAAAACAGAAAGCATTTGATGAGAGCCAGCCTACGATTCCAGCTATTTCATGTAACAGGGCTTCTACCTGTTGTGTGCTTACAGGTCTGGCTTTTGCTTTGCTGGTAAACATCCCCCCAATTTATGGACTTTATGCAGCCTTTTTTCCAATGATAGTCTACCTCTTCTTAGGAACTTCTAGACACATATCTGTTGGTAAGTGAAACCATCATGGAAACTGAGTCTCTTTATTGCTGTCTTGTATCACATTAATCATCCATTTGAGTAGCCCCTAATCAAGAACTGGAGTTTCAAATGATCTTTTCAAATTGTGTTTGAATGATAATTGAATTTTTAAGAAGCAGTTCCTAATTAGAATTCACCTCAAATGTTCATTAGGTCCCTTTCCAGTTCTGAGCATGATGGTGGGAGCCGTAGTTGTGGCTCAGCAAGGCAACAGCAACATAAATGGCACCGAAACTACTGGGAATAATAGTTCATCATTAGATGATGAGAGAGTAACCATATCTGCTACTATCACCATACTAGCCGGAATTATTCAGGTTAGTATTGCCATGTGAAATCTTCTGACCAATCAAATTGCTTTGAAAGAGAGTGATCTGGTCACCAGTAGCCAAATGGTTTTGTTTTGATTTGTTTTCCTATGACCAGTTCCAAAAACTGTCTATTCTCCTTTACTTTTCCCCTGTGCTACTTAATAAAATAATATTAGAGAGACCGATATTTTCAAAAGCTGAAGGATAAGTTTGCAGATGTTATGAAAAAAAGGGATAACTGGCAATTCTGGCACCTGGAACAAATTTAGAGTAGGGCACACAGAGAATAATCCATCTCAGTTGGGTAGAATCCTACAAATCTAGGAAGAGACAAATGAGGGGAGGCAGTGGTAGAGTGTGGGAAAATGTTGGGGTAGGAAGAGGTGTGGGACTCCTGTGGAAAAAACTGAGCTCTGGGGAAAGGGCAGAATTAGTGTGGAGCCAGGAGGCTCAAAGACAAAAGGAATAGGAAGCCAGAGGACGACCCCCGGGGAAGAAGTATCTCCTTTCCAAAGAAAAAGAGCTGGTGCCCTGGGGCAAAACTCCAGTTAACCCAGTCCTAGTAGGAATAGAAATGAGGTCTGGCATATGATTTGAAACATATTTTTTCATTTTGAAGTTTGATATCTGTCATTCAGTAAAAATTTCCAGGTAAAAATCAATGAAACAACTCACAAAGAGCCAAATTATGAAATCTTAAAGATGATATAGAATCATTGAGACTTTGCCCAAGTCTTGGTTAAGGTATTAGTTGAGAGAGTCAGTGTTCTTTGAAAAAAGTAAGTTTCTGTAAACACATAATAAGCAATGTAGCCTAGAGGGAAACAAAGTCATTTGGACAACAAACAAAGACCATATTCACAAAAAAGTCCCACCTTTCTTTATTTTTGTTACATGCCCTCCATACAACTTTTCAGGGAAGTAGAAGAGATTTGATGTAGATAGAAGAGAGTATAATGAGTAGAAGAGAGGGTGGAATCATGGCAGGAATTGAGAAACTCTCATTGGTCTAATGCTCAATATAGATACTTTGAGGACATTAACCCTGGCAATCTCCAGTTAAGATTGGGCATTCCAGATGCCCTAGGTCTAGAATATGTAGCTTTGTCCTTTTCTTTTATTCAAAGTCATTGGCTCAGGAAACTTTAAGAGATGTGTGCCCCGAACACAGGAGCACATACATATCTGACAGCATCACACCCAAGTTCTATGAGTATCCGAAAGAACTAAGGATAAGGATAAGTCTGTCAGCTAAGTGATACAGTGGATATTATTGGGTTTGTAATCAGGAAGACTTGAGTTCAGATCTCACCTCAGCCATTTACTAGATTATGACCTTAGGTCACTAAATTTTTGTCCTGCCTCAGTTTCCTCATCTGTAAAATGGAGATAATAGCACATACTTTCCAAGGTTGTTGTGAATATCAAATGAGAAAACACACACAGTATTTGGTAAACCTTAAAGCATTATTTAAACACCAGTTATTATTATTAAAAATTATTGACAGAGGATATAAAGACATAGCCCCTAAGTAAAATCTGTTATCTTTTAAAGCATTTTTTATCTATTATTATTAGCATAATCATCAGCAAACCTAAGATTTTGAAGAACAAAAAAGGGAATTCTATGTGAAGCCATGGAACATTGGGTCTAGTGTTTTAAAGTACAAATTAATTTTAATTCCTATTATCTCTTGAGAATGCTAAGGTTATACATCCCATTTGAAAAACCAGGTGAAGAGGCAGCTGGGTGGCTCAGTGGATTGAGAGCCAGATGTAGAGATGGGAGGTCCTACGTTCAAATCTGGCCTCAGACACTTCCCAGCTATGTGACCCTGGGCAAGTCACTTAACCCCATTGCTTACCCTTACCACTCTTCAGCCTTGGAGCCAATACACAGCATTGGCTCCAAGACAGAAAGTAAGGATTTAAAAAAAAAAAAAAAAAGGAAAAAAAAGAAAAACTAGGTGAAATATACCAAGAGAGGAGGGAAGCCTGGATTGGTAGCGCTCCCTGTAGTCAGAACACCTGGCTTTGGATCTTTTGTTTTAATTCATAACTTTGTACATGATGATGTTTGTTGAACCTTTAGGCTACTGGGACAAGCTAATATCTAATCCTGACAAAGGCTTTGTGACTTCCTTTACAGCTGATCATGGGAATATTACAGATTGGATTCATCGTTAACTACTTTTCTGAGTCACTAATCAGCGGCTTCACAACAGCTGCAGCAGTTCACGTTTTGGTGTCCCAGCTGAAATTTATGCTCCAGATCACAGTCCCTTCACACACTGATCCTTTTTCAATTTTCAAAGTAAGTATTTCCTCACTCATTTCTTGTTGTAAGATATTTTACCCTATTTGAATTCCTCATGTTCCCCTAACCTTTAAACTCCTACCTGATCATTGTGATTCCTTTCTTTCCCCACCCACCCCATACAAATGGAAAGCTTGAGGAGTTCATCTAGACAAAGACACAGGAAGTAGTAGAATAAACAGGGATAAATTGGCTTCTCAAATCATACTAGACTAGATACTCATGGAAAAATGAGATGTATTGGAAGGAGCACTGCAGTTGCTGGAGTCAGATGACCTGCATCCGAATCCTAGTTTTGATACTAACTTCATGTCCATCGTTTAGCCCAAGTCTCTAATGGTGATAATAATATTTGACCTGTCTACTTCACAGAATTGCTGGAAAGCCCTTTGTAAATCTTAAAGTGTTATATAAATGTGGGTTGCTATTATTAGAATAATAAAAGAAAAATCAGAGCCTAAAATTTCTATTTAACCCTTAGTGGAATATTATATTATTATAAATGCAACCCTATTCATTAATTACTAATTTAAAACCACATCTCTTGACCTCAATTCTTGAGTATTTTTAAATGGGGGGGGGTTAATGTCATTACTACAATTTTTCAAATTCTTATAATCTCCTCCATGTTCTCAAATTTTTATCAGACTCATGTAGTCAGTTGTCTTTTTTTCAGTCATGTCCTAATTCTTCATGACCCCATCTGAAGTTTTCTTGCCAAAGATATTCCAGTGGTTTGTCATTTCCTTCTCTAGTTCATTTTGAAGATGAGAAAACTGAGGCAAACAAGGTTAAGTGACTTGCCCAGGATCACATAACTAGTAGATATGTCTAAGGGTGGATTTGAACTCAGAAAGATCAGTCTTTCTGACTCTATCTACTGCACCTCCTAGATGATCTATCAGAACCATACTGCTGGTTTCATCAGATCAGAAAAATTTCCTTCTGAGTATCTAGTTTCTATTCACAAGTCAAAATGGATTAGCTTTGAGAGATATGGTTCGACCGCTTTGGAGCACAATTGAATTTATTCTTGAATCATCCTTTATACTCAGTTAAGTGTTAGGGATTCAAGGGTAAAGTTTACTTTCAGATGTCATTTTACTAACTTTTACTTTTGGTCAAGCACTACCTCCATGAATTAATCCAGCCCCTCTCCCACCATCAGAACTAGAAGCCAAAGGCTTCCCAGAAGTAAGAGATGTGAGTTTCTACTTAACTGTCTGCATTTGGCTCAGCAATGGCTCATACTCTATCATCTAAGATACTGGTTTCCAAATTTTGGAAACTGGAGGATGGGGAGAAGTGATGACCTGGATATATTAAGGAGAAGAACAGGAGAGGATACATTCTAAGAGGAGTTGGTTGGGACTTCAGTTTTTATAGGAAAAGACAGAGTCATTGAATAACAAAGAAATATATTTGCGAAGCTATGAAAGCAGATAAACATAAAAATGTTGAGGCTTATCCATGGAATTTGTTATGTCAAAATGATCGTCAACAAAAATTCCTAAAGCTCTGCTATAGGATGCTGATTTAGCTTCACTTTGTGTTGGCTTGTCTTCTCCTGCCTCTCTACATAACAATTGTCATCCAGATGAGTTCCTAATTAATGTGTAGAGAGTATATTGTCTCTTTCCTCAAATGGCTTGTTTTTTCTCTCTTTGGAAAATGTGTTGGGTTAAGGTGATGTGTTAATATAATTTTAGAGATGGGTTTTTCTCTAACTTTTTAGGTTCTGGAATCTCTCTTTACACAAATCGAGAAGACTAATATTGCAGATCTTGTGACATCCCTCATAATCTTGGTAATCGTGTCCATAGTTAAAGAAATAAATAATAGGTTCAAAGATAAACTTCCAGCACCCATTCCAATTGAACTCATTCTGGTAAGTGTTTATCTAAAAGCTTCCTTTCTTAGACCTAAGTGCTTAATATTGCTGTTTGTAGTTTTTATAGATTCTCTATATCCTCTACATGCTTGCATAATTTTGAGGTATCAGTAGTCCTTGGGTCCCATGAGTTTCCCATATATAATAGCTAATATACTGAAAGAGGCAGTGGAAAAAGATTAATGATCAGACTTGGGTTCAAATCCCAGCTCTGTGTTCTCTAGGTGGTTACTTCATCTATAAGAGGAGAAAGTAGTACTAGATGACATCTAAGGTTCCATCAGGGTCTAAATTTATCATCCATGCACAATTCAAAGTTTAATAAGTTTTAGCATGATTTTGGACTCACTGTTAGAAATATGATTGAGAAAATTTGGAATTAAGGAGAAAGTTTGTTTCCATATCAATTCATTTTTCAGTTCTCCAATTTCAGAAAAGTTCTCTAAATGATTCTCTGTATATGTGCAAAGTTGTCCTTTTTAAAAAAATACATCTTTTACAATTGTAGTTTTAGGTTTAAAAGAACAAAATTCTTGATTCAGGCATCTTTTTCATGATTCATATTCTATTAGTTCTATTGATTGTTGCTTTTATTTGGGGCTTTTTTGGTCCCTTCAACCTATTTCTCTATACTGAACTGCTAGTATTATCCATCCAAATGCTACAAATAAATCAAAATGTGAAAGAACCATCTGGTATGCAAGTTTGCCCATTTCTAACTTTTGAGCTTCCTTTGCCCTATAAAACGTCATCTCTTAGAATTTAGAATTTGTGTCTTTCCAATGTCCTGTGGATAGTAATTAGTGCATTGTGAACATCTGATAAAAATACAAATCCGTGAAGGATCTGTGATTTCAGCAGTGTGAGACTCCCAGTATAGGAACTCCCTCCTACCAGCCCAGATTTCAACTCTCTTGGACATAGCAATGTCCTACTGAATTGATAGAGGCCAAGGGACTTGGAGCTGATCACATGGCTAATAAGTATCAGAGATTGAAGATTGAAACCCAGATATCCTGACTGTCTTTCCTTAGAAAGATATATATGTCATATGTGCATATACATACATATTTCTGGTTTTATTTTTAGGTATACCTAATCATTGCCTCTTATTTAATAGATATTAATAATAATTCTTGCTGTAGTAACCAAAATCAAAGGGCAAAAGGAGAAGAAAGGGATTTTGATTGAGTACTCCTAAGAGATTTCACCCTGGGTGGCTGAGAATTGGAGTCTCATTACAAGAAAGATGGTTTTTCTGACTTTCTGAGCATCAAAGAGAAAAATACAAAGAGGAGGGTAGATAGTGAAGTCAACTGAGATAAAACCTCTTATTTGGTTGTTTTTGGTTTTTTTTGTGGGGATTCTTTTTTTCAGACAGTCATTGCAGCAGGTGTGTCCTATGCTTGTGATTTAAAAGGCAAATTTGGTGTGGCAGTGATTGGTCAAATGGAAAGTGGGTAAGTGATTTTCTTTTTTTTAAGAGATCCTTTCCACTCACAATTCTTGACTTAAGCAGTAGGAATATTCACAGATGGGTTTAAAAAAATAAACATATTGTTAAAGCCCTGTCACCAGGAATTTCCTTATCACAAGATACTCCCCTTGACCTCTTCCTCAATTGACTATAAGGGTAGAGGAAGCAAAGGAGGGAGACATTACAAGTGTATTTTCAGAAAATTCCATTTTTCATACATGAAGATTTCTCCTTTCAGGAGGACACATTGACCAGCTGGATAGGAGCCTATCCAGGGACCCATAAACAAGTAAAATTTGAAGTCATCTAAGGAGTAGGAATAGGCAAAATAAACCAGCTTTTCATGAAGAAGAATCAAACAAAACTAGGTCCCATTAATCAATTACTATAAACAATATATAATGTTTTGGTTAAGTTGCCACAGCCAAGTTCTTCAAGTTCAAAAGAGACAAGTAAGAAACAATCTGTATGCTGCTTCAATAACAGGCACAAAATGTCCTTTCTTATGTTCCTTTTGAAAACACTGGCAAAATCATTCCAGAAGATTAAGGAAGGCCCCACCTCTAGACAGAGCGGTGCTGAGTTCAAGATGCAGAATCTGTTTTTGGATATAGCCAGGAGAGGAATTTGCTTTGCTTAACCATACTTTTTGGTTAAAGGCAGGGACAGGGCTGTCTTTCTGTTCATCTTGGGGGAGGGAGAGAAAGCAAATTTTTCTTGAAAGAAAAGCAAAAACAACCCTAAAACATGGGGAAAACATTTGCTATCATTGGAAAAAAAAAGTATGGAAGATAAGTCACAAGAATATATGGAATTTAAACATGTATTTTACTGTGTTCATTTTATTAAGATATGTGTGGTCATCCATCTGAGACATTTTAAAATAATATTGAAGGTCAATCTTGGCATGATGGCAAGACTCTTGAACTCAGAGTCATAAATCCGAGTCCACTTTTTTGGCTCTTTGACTTACCAGCCATGCAACTTTGGGTAAATCTCTTTACCTTTCTGAGACTTTTTTCCCATCTAAAAAGTGGGGAGGGTCACATGATACAATATATGTAAAGTGCTTCGTAAACTGGTAGAACAATATAGAAATGTAAGCTAGTTAGGAGAAGGAAAAACATTCAGCATGCATTCTGCTTTTTGCTTGCTATCTTCCTTTCCTAGTCTAGCATTTTGGGGTTTGCACATCTATCTATCTTGCTATCTCATTTGATCTCACCACAATTCTGTGAGGTCATTGCAATTGGTATCCCATTTCTAGATGGAGAAACTGAGACGTAGAAAGGATTTGACTTACCCAGGGTTGGACACAGCTAGTAAATATCTCAGGCAGGGTATGAGTTGAGGTCTTCCTGACTCCAAGTTTAGCACTCTCTCCATTATGCCACTTAACTGTCTACAAGTTTGATGTAGCCTTTGCTTTCTGTTCTCACAAAATACAGACTGATCTCCCCTCCCCATCCCTTTATCAAGTAAAACTTTCTTGTTTCTCAGAATTGTGTGGAGTTTGGGGGTTTTTTTAAGTGTCCCTCACTCACCATGCATTCTACTGTAGGGTTTGCAAGCCTTACATTCAAAAGTGAGAGACACTATGCTGTAAAGAATAGAAAAGAGACCTTAAAATCAGAGATCCCTGAGTTCAAGTTCTCTAAGATGCTTTGTGAACCTTGAGAGTTACTTAACCTTTCGCTGCCTAAAACTGTAAACTGAAGAGAAGGCATTGACCTGTATTTATTGTAAGTGTCCCCTCAACTGGGAAGTCCCTATACTCATAAAAATTCTACGTCTGGTATTTTTTTTTATTGACCCAATAAGGATGTACATTTAAGATGCATATTGCTCTGTTTATACCAGTTGAAAATTATACAAGATTATCTCCTGCCTTTGGGCCACATTGAGAATCTTGTACCAATTTCCGGTAGTACTTTCTGTCAATAAAACAGCCTATTCCAGGGCTTTCAGCTTTGCCAAATTCTCATGGACTCATGCTCAAAAGCTAATACATATCTTAATGCTAATCTCAATTTCAGATTTAAGGCACCTATTACACCTTCTTTGAAGGTATTACAAACTGGAATTGGTGATGCCTTCTCCATTGGGATCGTTGCATTTGCTGTGGCATTTTCCGTTGCGAGCGTATATTCTATTAAATATGATTATCCCATTGATGGAAATCAGGTAAACCTAAAAACCTAAAAAAATTTTTTTAAAGACTTAATTAAGACCATTTAAAAATAGTTTGCTTTTTCCAGTAGAGCCCTGGTCAATCTTGTAAAAAAAAAAAAAAAACTCTCCTTGTTTTCCTGGCAGGAGTTAATTGCTTTTGGAGTGGGAAACATCCTTGGTGGGGTATTCAGGGGATTTGCTTCAAGCACTGCGCTCTCCAGATCAGCGATTCAGGAAAGCACAGGAGGCAAAACTCAGGTATTTCGAGATCTATGCTACCAAGATTGTCCTGCACCTTGGTAACTACAAAATCAGAGACTAGAAGATTGTGCAAGTTTATGATGAGAACCTTCTACTTTTCTAGATCGCCGGGTTAGTGTCATCTGTGATTGTTCTGATTGTCATGTTGGCCATTGGATTTCTTCTGGAACCAATACAAAAGGTAGTTCTTTCACTCATTCTCTGGAAGCTTACCAGATCCCTACTACTGTTCATGAGCAGTAGTAGTAGTAGAGTCATGTTCCTAGATCTTCAACACAAGAATCAAAGGGGAAGAGGAGGTAGTTAGAAATTATCTTTTCTCAACAGATTCCAATGTTTCAATTGACCAAATAGTTTTCATTTTTCCCAACAACATTTTATAAATGTCAGGAATGCAAATGCCCAAACTACCTTATCATGCATGCCTCAGCATGTCAGCAAGGACCAAGTATAATAGGTTATGTCAAGACAGGAGGACAACTTGGTACCTTCTCTTGATTAAGAACTGGTTGAAGTGAACTTTTGCCAGAGCTGAAAGCAAACAATCCCTCTAAATGAGAGAATGATGCTGTCAGCCACACAACTGTCTTTCACAGATCTTATATCTGAAACTCTCATGCCCATCTAGCTCTTTCACCTAGGCTATCATGCTGCCCAGACTGTTCAGGCTCACTTCCATTTGATGAATATTTATCAAAGGGCTACTATGGTCAAAGAACCATGCTAGGTGCTGGGTAGACAAACACATAAGTAAAATTTCCTTGATTTCCAATTCTTTGCCACCACAAAAAGAACTGCATACAAAAATGTCCTTTTCTGTTTTCTTCGTACTCTTTGGGATACATACCCCCCAAAAAGTTTACATTCTCCTGGGAAGATACATGAGTATACACTAAGCCCAGACAAAACAATAGAAAACAATTTCAAGGAAGAAATTTCCACCAGAAAAAAAATGACAAAAGGCCATAGAAAATGCCCAATCTGTAGCCTACTATGCAACATCTAAATGAATTGCTGGCTATTTATGAGCCTTCTAAACAGAGCCTGCAAATACAGTGCTTTGTCACAAGCAATGAGAAGTTAAATGGTACAGTAGACAGAATGCTACACCTGGAGACATGAAGCCCTTATTTCAAATCCAGTCTCAGACACGTACTAGCTGCAACTTTGAGGAAGTCATATAACCACTGTCAGCTGCCTCTTCTGCAAAATGGAGAAAAAAACAGTTTTTTTATCTGTAAAATGGTAAAAAAAAAATTCCCAGGATTATCATGTGATTAAGATGAGAGAACATTTGTAAAACACTTTGCAAATTTTATGAGACATACCAACAAATATGGATGGATTTATAACTAGAAATTTTTCATCTTTTATTATGCTACTACTGAAATGTGGACCTGATCTCAGGTTCTTGTCCTTTCAGTATAATCCAAAGAAACTCCCAGTAGATTAGTCTGTTTTAAAGGAGGATGCTGTGTAAGCTTTTACTGTGAGGAGATGGTACTCCTCTCCATATGCTATGCTTGTGGAATCCTATTGATTTCTAACAGGGTAACAAATAAGGAAGAGAGATGATAGAATAAGGCACTTGGACTTCTAATGCATATTAAAGAAGAGGAGAGAATAAAATCACTGCAAAATATAAACAAAAACAGAAAAGCTTTGCAAGGCCAGAAACACAAATGTATACCTACAGATATACACATATGTAAGCGTACAGAGAAATTCAAAGCCATATTGTCTTTTCTACCTACTGTATGACTCGGATCTAGTAACCCCAGAGAACTGGTCTCGTTGGCATTAGCTTTGGAAAAACTGAACAAAACCTAGCTAAAAATATTTCATTTTTCTTCCATCTTTTACTGAACAAGTGGAAGACTCCCTTCCAGATCTACCATTCATGAGATTCTTTGATATTTGATCACCTAAAAAAAGAGCATCCTCCTCTTGCATCTGATGGCATTGAGGTTTGTTTTATATTGAGGGCAAAGAATAACTTATTACAATGAAATTTTAAATGGCTTCAATTTTCTTCTTTTTTACCATGGAAGTAATTCAATTTAAGCCATTTATTAACCATTTATTAACCATTACTATGTGTCAGGTGCTGTGTGCATGATGCTGGGAATATAAAGACAAAAATGCAGTTAACCTCTTCTTCCTAAAGGAATCTATGTTCTGCTGGAAGAAGCCATAACATTCTAGGACAAACAAATACAAAATATGCACAAAATGATTTCAAGATGACCTCTATTCTAAGTAACTTATGAGCCAAAATAAGCAAAACCTGAGCCAGCTACATTACTCAAACAATCTTCTCATACAGTATAGCTAGTTTGCTTTCTAAACATTTTGAAATGTAAATGAAGGGGTACCTCAACAAAGACTGCTTGAGCAGGTTTCTGTACCATAGCCATGGACCACATTGCTTCTAGAGAACTGTGATGACTATAAGTGGCTGTTAAAAATTGTGAGATCTTTGGTTGGAATCTCTCTGGAAATCTCAAAGAGTGGCAAAGATAGAGCTATTATATTCAGAGCAAAGCCTTAGTATGGCTCAATTTATATTGGAAAAGCTATTATTCTGTGTTCTCCATCCCTTTAAATTTTTTTCTTATCATTAACCTTCACCTTTGCATCTTGAGAGCTTATTTGTTCAACAAACCCTATCTCTTGTTTTTCTTTTTACCAGTCTGTGTTGGCAGCTTTAGCTCTTGGAAATTTAAAGGGGATGCTGATGCAGTTTAAAGAAGTGCCCATTTTGTGGAGAAAGGACAAGTATGACTGTGTGAGTAGAAAATAACTTTGTATTTAAGTAAATGATGGCAGCCTGTTAGGTTGATGTATACGAAATGCAGGCAAACATTTATGATTAAAGGGAATTTTCATTTTGTTTTGCTAGCTATCTTTAAGTCACTAACAGTCATACATCTGAGTACTTGAGATTTGTATTTTATTATGGGGAGGAGCCATATGTCAATCGAGAAATCAGTCACATGAAACACTACTAGATATGTGATAAATCAGATTTATCTATGAGGCACATGAAAAATATGTTAAAATATTTGAAGGACTGGTGCATAGAAGAAGGATTATAATTATTCTGTATATTATGGTCTTGTAGGAAAGAACCAGGACCAAGGAAAGGAAGTAACAGAGTCAGATTTTAGGTCAATAGAAGATTAAACTTTATGGCAATTAGAGCTGTCAAAAAAAAGTGGAATTGCTTTATTTTATGAGGTAATGAGTTTCAAAGGCTGGTTGAACACTTGCCAGCGGTGTTTCATCATGGGTACTTTGGAATTGTCTTGATTAGAGTAGCTAAGACTTTCACAGTTGATTATCTTATAATGTTGCTGTTACTTTTTTACAATGTTCTCCTGGTTCTGCTTGCTTAACATTGCATCAGTTCATATGTGTCTTCCCAGGTTTTCTGAAACCATCCTGATTGTTGTTTTTTATGGCACAATAGCATTCCATCACAATCACTTACCACAATTTGTTCAATCATTTCTCAATTGATGGAGATTCCCTTGATTTCCAATTCTTTGCCACCACAAAAAGAACTACTATAAATATTTTGATATAAATATACCCTTTTTCTATTTTCTTCACTCTCTTTGGGATATAGACTCGGTGAAAGGGCATACATAATTTTATAGCCCATTGGGTGAAGTTCTAAATTGTTCACTAGAATGGTAGGACTAGGTCAAAACTCCAACAGTGGATTAGTGTCCCTATTTTTCCCCATCCCCTCTAGCATTCATTATTTACCTTTCCTCTGGTAAGTTTAAGGTAATATCTCAGAGTTGTTTTAATTTGTATTTCTCTAATCAGTAGCGATTTAGAGCATTTTCCTTTGACTATTCATAGATTTTATTTCTTCTTCTGAAAACTGCCTGCCCATATGCTTTGACCAAACTGGGGAATGATTCTTATTTTTATAAATTTGTCTCATGTTTTTGTTTGATAAATGAGGCCTTTATCAGAGAAACTTGCTATAAAATTTCCCCCATTTTCCTGTTTTCCTTCTAATTTTGGCTATATTAGTTTCATTTGTTCAAAAACTTTTACATTTCATGTAATCAACATTATTCATTTTACTTCTCATGATCCTCTCTATGTCTTCTTTGGTCATATCTTCTTCCCTTACCCAGAGAATTAACAGGTACTTTCCCATGCTCCCCTAATTTACTTATCACACTTTAAGCCTAAATCATGTATTATTAAAGTTAACATTATGTTATATCACATAATTATAACTATGCATATGTCATTATATGGAATTAACATAATATTACATACAATTTTATCACCTTTTATGCCTAAATCACTTATCCATTTTTACCCAGTCTTAGTATAAATTGTGAAATATTAGTCTGTGCTTAATTTCTGTCAAGTTACTTTCTAGTTTTCCCAGTAATTTTTGTCAAATGTAAGTTCTAATAGATTAAGTGTGGTTATTTACTACTGTATGTTGTGTACCTAATTTATTCCACTGATCCCTTAGGTTTTTTTTAGCAAATGTCAAAAAATTGCTTTGATAATTAATGCTTTGTAATATAGTTTGAAATTTGGTACTGCTATGCTGCATACCTTCACATTGTTTTTCTTTGATTCCCTTGATATTCTTGACCTTTTGTTCTTCCAGAGGAATATTTTATTATTTTATTTTTAAATTTTAAAAATAATTTTATTATCATCATATTATGTTATTTCATAAAACATATAATATACAACATATTTATATTATATACAATTATTTTATATAATATATTTATTATTTAATATTATATTGTATTATTTTTAATACTTTTTTAAAATTATTTTTTCTAGCTCTAGGAAACAATTCTTTGGTAGTTTGATAGGTATGGCACTGAATAAGTAGAACTTGGGTAGAAATGTTATTTTTATTAAATTGGCTCAGCTTATCCCTCTGTCTTCATGTGAAAAGTATTTTGTAAGTGTATTCACATAATCCCTAGGTTTGTCTTGACAGTATATTTCCAAATATTTTCTTTGCCTGTAGTTATTTTA
This sequence comes from Gracilinanus agilis, assembly GCF_016433145.1. Taxonomy (NCBI): domain Eukaryota; kingdom Metazoa; phylum Chordata; class Mammalia; order Didelphimorphia; family Didelphidae; genus Gracilinanus; species Gracilinanus agilis. The sequence continues at coordinate 149,890,286 of NC_058134.1, forward strand.
CATGGAATTCTTCTATCTCTTTCTGCTGGGCTTTGTTGGCAATATATAAAAATGCTAATGATTTATGTGGATTCATTTTATATCTTGCTAAAGTTGTCCATTGTTTCAATAGGTTTTTTAGTTGTTTCTCCATAGTTCACTAATATCATGATATCTGCAAAGTGTGATATTTTCATTTCCTCTTTGTTGGTTTTATTCTTTCAAGTTCTTTCTCTTATTGCTATAGCTAGTATTTCTAGTACAAAACTAAATAATAGTGATAATGGACATCATTGCTTTACTCCTGATCTTATTGGGAAGGCTTCAAGTTAATCCCCATTATAGATAATGCTGGCTCTTGGTTTTAGCGAAATGCTATTTATTGTTTCTTGTTTTAGGTATTTTTTTTAATTTAGAACATTTTCCCATGGTTATATGATTCATGATCCCCACACAGAGAATATCTTCCTTCCTCACTCTCAGAGCTGACAAGCAATTCCACTGGGTTAATACATGTATCACTGTTGAAATCCTATTTCCATGTTATTCATATTTGCAGTAGAGTGATCATAGAAGAAATTTGTTTAAATTCTTATAAATAGAATCTGTATTATTTTAGATATATAATTAAAAATTCTACTTTATTGATATGTTTTATGCAAAAATTCTTTTCCATCCTATTAGAACAAGTAGCATAAAAATGTTATAAATGTTAGCATATGGCTTAGTATTTGTTGAGCTTGACAAAATGAGTAATAATTGTATTTGTTCTCATTCCTAACACTTATTGGTAGAGTATTATCACTCTTTTAATACATAATTTGTATATTTTCTTTTTCCAGGTAATTTGGGTTTTTACCTTCCTGGCTGCTGTTATCCTGGGGCTTGGATTGGGGCTAGCAGCTAGTGTCGCATTCCAGCTCCTCACCATTGTGTTTCGAACTCAGTTGTGAGTAGATATTGGGCATCATGATCATGAAATCTTTCAGGCTTTGACTAGTCTAAATCAAAAGATAATGACTTTACATTTTTTTTGGAGGAAGAAAGGAGAGTTTAATTGATAAAGATATGTAAAAATAAGATGGGCCATTACATTTTTTTTCAGATTATTTAGAGATAATCTGCAAAGAATAGCAGTATTGCATGATTTTGTAGCTCTAGCCTCCCCACTCCATTTCTACTACAATCTTTGCCATGATTTCAAAGATATTATGTAAAATCCACAAGCTCTTGTTTGCCCACCTGTATAATACAGATAGATTGAATGCAAGTGGAGTAGTGGATAGACAGTATGTCTTAGAGTAAGAAAGACCTAGGGTTCTAGTTCTATGTCAGAAACATTGACTGTGTGACCCTGGGCAAATCATTTAACTTCTGGGTGCCCTTTGCTAATAATATAGATTGTGGAATGATTGCTATTGAATGAATTCATAGGTCCAGACAAGTCAACAAACCATCATAAAGATAACTGCCTTTCAGCAATGTCTAAGAGCTTGGACTGAGGCATGTTAAACTATAGAATATTTAGTTTGAATTTAATTAATTTAATTAATTTAAGTTTAATTTTTTAAAGTACAGTTTTAACTCATTACTGGACAAATTTCAACAAAAATTCTTCTTCTCCTTGGGATTTAAATCATTCCTGCACACAACCAGGTGGTTGGTTCTTAAAGTCTTTCCTTCCAAACCTAATATTCTATAGAAACCATTTATTAATCTTTAGGAACTAAGTAGCTCTATTACAGAGTACACTATCCCCATATTTAAAGTTATAGGAAAACACATCCATAGTAGATGCACATATTTTCATTTAAATATTCCCATACCTAAAATTCCATTAATGAAATTTTATTGGATGCCTCCAATTTGCATGGTAATTATTGGAATAGCAGCTTGCATTTTTAGATAGAAGACTTCTGACTGAATGTAATCTCCTTGAGGGCAGGGACTATT
>NC_058134.1:150194148-150370620 GCF_016433145.1 Gracilinanus agilis
TTCAAAGCTGTCTTATCTAGGGAGGAAGGGTGACCCACTGGTGCATGCATTTGTAAAACTCCCTTACTCAACAGGATATGCTAATTTATGGATGTTGTAAAACCCCTATGCTTAATGGGATGCTGTTAGGCTGTTAGTTAAGGGTCTCTGCTTCTCTGCTACAACACTATAAGTGCACAGAGTGTCTATACTATACTATAGCAAATGTTTCATCCTCAGCATGCGGCCCCATACTTCTCTGTATGTGGCTGCACAAAAATGGCTATGTGTGTCAGTGCTGACATGCGTGTCATAGGTTTGCCATCGCCATTCTAGGACTATCTTATGATCCATGGTTTTCCAAAAGAGATCACCTAATTACCCAGGCATGAAAAATCAAAAGGATGAAAATACCTGGCACCCAGACTATTATGTAAAAATTAAAATGTAAATCTTTTGAATTATACCAGTATATTTATCTTTAACAAGCACTGCAAATGGACAGTAGATTGATTTGAGAACTTAACAAAAGTGAGGAAATAGGCTAGAATGTGTTCAAGAAATTACTCAGTGCTTTTAATGATCCCAAGCTGCTTTCTGGTACAGAAACCCAGTTTTTCAACAAATATTTTCCTGGCAGTTCTGTAGTATTTCAAATGTTGATTTCTGAAGAATCAAAGTTACAGATAATGCAATAAAGAGATTTATTTTAGGTATAAATAGACTGCAGCATATTTTCAGTAATTACTACTTTTGAGAAATGGCATATGGGGGAAGATAGGGATACTCAGATCCATTAAATTATTTTTTAAAAATAAAAAGCTTAGAGGAATTTTTTCCAGCATGTTTTGTGTAGACTCTCTCAGATAAAACTAATACAAATTATGTTATAGGTAAAATAAACACAAGTTGCAAATTGTATGACAAGGCATGAAGGGCATACTGTCTGCCTTGATGAAGGAGAATATCTATATTGATGGGATCATAGATTCATTGACAGATGTAAGAGCACATACTTGTTTTGAATTACAGGTTTTTGTTTTTTTTTTTGTTTGTTTGTTTTGTTTTTCCCAGTATGAGGACTTTTTCAAGTGAGGTATCTAAGTGACATGGTGGATAAAGCTCTGAATCTTAAGTCAGGAAGACTTGAGTTTATGTCTTAGGTACTTTCTAGTTGTGTGATCCTGGGCAAGTAACTTAAACCTCTCAGCTTTCCTTCCATCCTCTCCTTCCCCCACTCCCTGCCCTTTCCAGTAGATAAGTAAAGGGAAGTGGGAGGGAAAAATAAATAGGTGATGGATAAAAAAAAAATTAGAAAGATAAAAACAAGGATCCTTTTAGTGGACTATGAACTTAGGAAAGTTCAGAACATTAAATGCCCTCTCCCTCCCCAAAATCATCTTTGTAACATATAGAAGATCTTAGAAACTCCTTTTTGGAGCAATATAATGTAGATTCTGCAATGGAAGTGCCAGTGCCAGGAAAAAGAACCAACTTTCTAAGAATAACAGAGCTTTCAAATACTCTATAAGCATTAAGTTGTAGTGGTTGTTAGAATGCTCAATGTGAGGTTCTTATCCAGTGACCCACAGTGACCCACAATTAGACATACTTCTAGAGGAAAGGAAGTGTCAATCTGGACATTCTCAGAATGAGAATGAAGTTGTGCCTAATTGGAACAGTTCACATTTCCTTTGAAGCACAAATAAAGTGGTTGATTTGATTGTAATAAGAAATATCATTGCATAGGATATTTGGTCATTAGATACAGAATTTATCTTTAAAATTTTGCAGAAGGACCACCATGAAAATAATTTCAGCCTATGTTCTAGCATTTGTTGTAGAGTCTGAAAAGTCAGTCAGCAAGCATTTATTAAATTCTTACTTTTTACCAGGCAATGTGCAAAGTCCTAGAGATAGAGAACATTCTACAAAGTACTCATTGATAAACCTTAAGTTTAAGTCTGTATATATTGGTACTTATTAACCTCAATGCAAATACTGGGCATAGGGAAGGAGAGGAAAAAATATATGTTGAAAAAACATGGTTCAGGAGTAAGAAATGGACAAAGAATAATAAGAATATTGGCATTCATTCTTATAAGTCATGAATAGTTTCTTCAAGTAGAGATTTGGAAAGTGCTAAACATAGTACTGAATAACAATACAAAAAATAAAGATGATTCTTTTTAATGAAAGTTAATGATTTGTTTTTGATGCGGAAATTATTTCTAAATCAGTTGTCACATTAACAACTTGTTAGGGCAATGATGAAAATCAACAACAAATTGTATGAAAGAATAAAAATACAAATATACAGTACCTAATTATATGGCAACTCTTATTAAACCTTTTTAAACTTGCTGAAAAATGAGAAATGGATTTTAAGAAAACCCCAAATTTGACATAAATTACTTTCATTTCCCAAGTAGTTTAATCCAGGGCAACTAGGATCATGAAGGGCCCTGAGTCAGTATCATGTCAGCGTTGGTTGAAGGACCTGAGGAGGTTTAAACTGGAGATGATTCGGAGGGGAACCTGATAGCTAGACTTAAATCTTTGAGAGGAGAACCAGAAAATGATGTCAACAAAAATATTCTTGGAATTAGAGCTTACCAAAAGTGGAATGGATTGATTTAAGAGATGGTGCTTTTTTCTCTTTACTGTTGTTGGTTATGTTTGACTTTATGACCCTGTGGTTCATAGCATACCAGGCTACTCTATTCTTCATTATTTCCTGGTGTGTCCAAATTCATATTCATTTTTTCCATGATACTTCCATTTCATCCCTCTGCCATCCTTTTAGCCTTTTAGCCTTTTAGCCACTTTTAGCCACTTTTAGCCTTTAATTTTTCCCATTGTAGGGGGGCTTTTCCAATGAAGCCTATCTTCTCATTATGTACCAGTATTTAAGCTTTAGTTTTAGTATTTAACCTTCCAGTCAAATGTCTGAAATAATTTCTTTAACTATTTTTTAAAAATCCTTACCTTCAGTCTTCAGTTTAATACTAAGTATCATATCCAAGGTAGAAGAGTAGTAAGAGTTAGACAATTGGAGTTCAGTGACTTGTCCAGGCTATAGCTAGGGTATAGACATAGGTAGGAAGTATGTGAGGATAGATTTGAACCTAGGACCTCCTGTCTTTAGGCCTGGCTCTCCATATACTGAACCACCTAACTGCCCTACTTTCTTTAAGTATTGACTGATTTGATCTTGCTGTCCAAGGGACACAGAAGTCATCTCTAGCAGCACAATTAAAAAGCCTTAATTCTGTAGTACCAAACTTTCCTTATAGCTCAATTCTAACAGCCATACATTGCTACTGGAGAAACCACAGCTTTTGACTGTATAGACCTTTATGGCAAGGTGATGTCTTTGTTTTTTAATATGATGCCCAGATTTGCCATAGAGTTCCTTCAAAGGAGTAAGTCTCTTTTAATTTCATGGCTGCAATTGCTCTCTTTACTGATATTTGAGACAAAGAATATAAAATCTGACACTGCTTCTATTTCTTCTTTCTCTGTTTGCCAGGAAGTGTTGGGACCAGTTGCCAAGATCTTAGATTTTTTTTTTTTAAATGTTAAGCTTCAAGCAAGCTTTTATACTTTTCTCTTTTGCCCTTATCAAGAGACTTTTTAATTCTTATTCACTTTTTGCCATCAGAGTGGTATCATCTGCATAGCTGAGATTGTTCTCTCCCTAGAGATCTTCAAATAAAGGCTGAACCGCCATTTGCCAGATTTATTGGAGTAGGAATTTCTTTTAGGTGTGAGTTGGACTAGATGGCTTTTGGGGGACCTCGTAACTCTCCAATTCTGGGATTCTGTGAAGATAAGTTGATGTTGGGGTTTCAATTTGAACTAGTAGAGGGAGCACATAGATGAATGTAATTACTGATTTGTTAAAGTACCAAAGATATGAGATGCATTGTGGGAAGATGGCAGAGCAGGGGCATGAAGTTTCCTCACCCTCCTTATACCTCTTACCAATAACTAAAAGTAACTCCATAGAATCATTGCTAAAAGCAGCAGAAACAGACAGGAGTGGGGAGTGAAGCTAAACAACCAGGAAAATCTAGGGAGAACTTCCTTGGCCTCAATCCCACCACGGTAGGCTCTGGGTATAGGGACAGAGCAAACAGAATGAAATCAACAAAGTAGCCCCTGCAAAAAGGGTTGGCAACCTCACCTTGTTTGCTGAGCTCTAGAATATCAGTAGGACAGGAAGAGTGAGGAAGGAGAACACACCAGTGAATGTCATTGTTAAGGGACTGAGGCCTTGTCAACTGTGGTCACTCCTAGGGTAATGGGGTCCCAGGCTGCTTCCATAGTGAGAGGCAAACTATTTGCTTGCAGTCACAGTGGCAGAACTGCCAGTAGGTGCTGGTTGGAATACCTGAGGTTAGTTACAGGCTGGGATTTGAGTGGGGAACTGGGAGTAGGTCTGGCTCTGACCTATAAAACGTGCAATAATTAAATAAGATCCAAGAAAAAACAAACAGAAAAAAAATTCTGAAACCTGATGTAACATACTTCAACACTTAGAAACCTGGGGCTCCATCAAAACGCCAATAAATAAATTGATTGACCTGGCTGCTAAAATTACAAAAAAAATGAATAAAAATGAGCATCCAAAGCAAAGGAACCCAAATATTGATAGCTATTTTGAGGATGGAGAAGACCTTGGCTCACACTCGGAGGAGAGTGAAGGAAAAGCACTTCAAAAACAGCAAATAAACACAATACTGGCCACAAGTTCAAAAAGAACTTTTGGAAGACCTTTATAAAGACTTCAAAAATCCAATGAGAGAGGTTGAGGAAAAATTGGGGGAAAAAATAAGAGCAATTAAAAAAATCACAAAAATTATGAAAGATCATCCAAATGGAAAAAAGGCATTCAGAAACTCATGGAAGAAAAGAGCCTTTAAAGAAATAAAATTGGACAAGGGGAAATTAAAGATTTCCTAAGACAACAAGAAATAACAAAGCAAAATCAAGAAAGAAAAATAATAGAAGAGAATATGAACCATCTTATCACCAAAGCAACTGATCTGGAAAATAGATTAAGCAGAAACAATATAAAAATAATTTGACTCTTGGAAAGTTATGATGAAAAAATAAAAATGACTTTAAACACCATACTTCAAGAAATCATCAAGGAAAACTGCCTAGAATTCTAAAATCAGAGGGTAAAATAGAAATTGAAAGAATGCACTGATCACAACCTCAGAGACCCAAAAATGAAGATGCACAGGAAAATCATCGCCAAGTTCTATAGTTCTGATGTTAAGGAGAAAATACTACAAGCAACAAGAAAAAACCAATTTAAATACTTTGGAGCTTCAGTCAGAATTACACAAGACTTAGCAGCTGCAACATTAAAAAAACACAGGACATGGAACATAGCATTTTGTAGAGCAAAAGAACAACCAAGAACAACATCTAGCAAAGATGAGTGTAACTGTAAAAGGTAAAAAATAATTTAGCAAACAAATGGAGTTTCAACTATTTCTGGAGAAAAACCCACACCTTGGCAGAAAATTTGATCTATAAGTAATATACAAAGGTAAAAAGAGTCTAATCATAAACAACCCAAAAGGCCAAATTCTTTGATTCTTGCATGGAAAAATGCCATCTATGGGCTCTGGGAATGGCATCACTGCCTGGGTTTGAAGGGGTTTGTATGGGTGGAAGACTTGAGTTCAAGGTGAATATAATAGAATGAATCACAATGACAGTGGAACAGACTAGGAAGAAGTGGGGTGGAATGGCTATATCATATGGAAAAAGAATGAGTGAAGGAACTGCCACAGAAAAGAGGAAGAAATAGTGGAGGACTGGTAGTACTAGACCCCTACTCTTATCAGACTTGGGATAAAGAGAGAACAACATGCACAATTAGAAGGCTAATAATCTTCTTAACATGCAGAGATGCAGAAGGGAAGGGGGATGGGATAAAGGAAAGACTGGGAGTTCCCTTGGGGGACTGAGAGAATAAGAAAGAAGGACAAGTTAAGAGAAAGGATGTCAAGGGTATTAGAAAAGAGAACAAAGGGATGAATACCTAGAGAGGAGTACATATCAAGAGATAGGGGCGTAAGGTGAGGGACAAGGGAGGGACTTGGGACTCAGAATAAGATAGAGGAGGAGTTTTTGGAAATAAATTCATATCAAGAAGTAGAGTTGGGTTAGGAGGATAAGGAAGGGATTTTTTGAAAGATGGTTAGACTAAGAATTAAAAGGTAAGAGAGAAAGGACAAAGGGGGAACTTTGAAAAAGATGGGCCAATTTGGAAGTAGAAGGGCAAGGGGAGAGAATAAGGGAGGTTTTTAGGAAAGGGTGTAAATTGGAGAGGTATTGGTCAAAGGAAATTGAACAAAGCAGAAGGGATATGATGGAAAGAAAGGAAGGGGGCAGACAAATGGTAAGAAGGAACTGAGTGGATGGAAATGCCTAGGTAGTAACTCTGATATTGAATGTAAATGGAATGAATTCGCACATGGGAAGAAACTGGATAGCAGAAAAGAGAAAAAACCAGGACCTGACAATGTGTTGTTTATAAAAGCACACTGAAAATGAGAGACACACATAGGGTAAAGGTGAGGTGATAGAACGTAATATACTATGCCTCAGCTGATCCAGAGAAGGTGAAATAATACCTTGATCTCTGACAGAGTTGGGCCTAATCTGGATATAACTGGAAGTATAACTATATTGTATTGGGAGGTATTATGGGATAATAAAGCATTATCAATATTCAACCTATGTGCATCAAGAGTTATATATGTAATAAGTGGATAATGTAGCTAATAATATGGAGCTGATGGTACAAGTGAGTCACCTGGGGCCTGGGAGCCTGTAACTACAGTAGCAGAAGATTTGGAGCTGTCAGTGATGTATAGCCTGGGCTGTGGTGCCCAGTCAATTCCCACTTCTAGCTATAGGCTCCTTTAAGGTGGTGAGTGAGGGGCCCCTCCCTGCTGGAGTAACTGCCTTCCTATTGGGTGAAAGCAGAACTTGACAGGAAGTGTAACTAACACTTCCTGGATACAATGGAGGCTTAGTCCAGTACTTTCTTTAAACTCAACTAGTTGATATTCTCTCCCCTCCTCAGATTCAGGCTAAGGGTTTTATTTTAACAAGAAAGTGGAAACCTGAGGTAAAAGGGTTTAGGGCCTTGAAAAGCTGTTGCTAGGGGTGACTGGCAAGTGTTGGCAATAGACCTAGAAGGTAAGGTCAGGCTGAGGGAACCAGCCCTCAGCCAGAGATAATCTGACACTGCCCTGATATTATATGATCCACCAGCTAAAGAGATGTAGATGTTAAGTTGGTTTAGGAGTGTCCCTATTGCTAGGCTACTCTAAGCTAAATTCCTGTCCACGTTCCACCTCCCTCAACCCCCCAGGGTCCCCAAGGGGAAGTCAAGGGGTAGCTGGGTGTCTGGGTGAGGTCAAGGAAATCAGAACCCCCAGGTTGGTTTTGCAGGGGTTTCTATAGTCCCAGCTCAACTGTCAGCTCCTGGGACTGGCACCTGCCAGGCCAGAGTTCCATTCTGCTGACAGGATTGCCTAGGGTAATATTGCAAGTGCAAGAAATCTTGCATAAATCCTGCATTACATATAGCATCAAGATTTTTAAAGGAAAAGCTAAATGAACTACAGATGGAAATAGATAACAAAATAATAATAGCAAAGGGCATTAATTTTCTCCTCTTAGGACTAGATAAATCTAAACAAAAAATAAATAAGAAAGAAGTTAAGGAGATGAATAGAACCTTAGATAAGTTAAGTATGATAGACATCTGGAGAACCCCACACCCCCACACCCTAGCCTGCATGCAGCTAGTAGTAAATCTAAGTCTGAGCATATATGTAATCCAGACATAGTTTCTGAGGCGATAATAAATGATTTAGAGAACATAAATATTTTGAAAAGTCTTACTTTAACTATCATCTTATTGTGGAAGTAATCCTGCATTCTTGAGGGATTGTAGCATTGGAACAAAAGTTTCACTGGGTATGACTAAGCTAGAAAGTCTTTGTTTTGGAAAGAGTATGGTCCTGGCAATAGATAGTGTCTGATACCCAAGGACCAATTAGCTAAATATGCAGTTGTGAATTGTTTTTTTAGAAAACAAGATAGAAATATATATTAAGAACTGTAAAACTATTTATGCTTATTGAACTAGGGATCCCATTACTAGGATTAGTCTATAAGGGCATTATTGAGAGTATAAAAAGCTATGCATATATGAAAATATTCATGGAAGTTTTCTTTGTAATGGCAAAATAATGCAATGATTGGAAGAAATGGCCAAATAGATGCTGGTATTTGAATGTAATGGATTGTATTATGTTATTAGGATTGATAAATATTGGAAATGTAAGGAAAATAAGAGGAATATATTGAGATATGAAAAGAGAAGAAAAGAAAAGCAGAATAATAAATACTATGATTGCATTTTAAAAAAGCTATAAAATCAAAAGAAAAAAGTATCAAAGTAAAACAAATTCAAAGGGAAGGCAAAAGTAGGGAATGTTTTTTATTAGCACACATATAATTTACATTTTTAAAAAAAATTGTAAATTCTATGAAATTTTTGGTTTTGCATGTAGTTTTTTCATGTATTTGTTTATTTAAATGTTTTTTTGTTGATGGTGGTAGTTACTAAGTATTTAATTTTTGAAAATTGAAAAAATCCCAAAGTACCAAAGATTTACAGGAAAATTAAAAACATATCCATCTGAAAATCTTTTTGAATTATTATGTTACTTAGAGAAGTATAATGATAGACCTGTTGTTAATGCTTTTTTAAAAAGTTTTAATAAAAATTTTTTCTTCAATGTCATTTCTTTTAGAGCCCTGCTCATACTTGGTAAATTAAAATTTAACTGTTTCTATTTTATAGGTGTCCTTCAAATGATGCAGACCAGAATTGGGGCCCTCCAGGGTGCTGTCGACAGGTAGGTTTTTGTGCAAGAATATTGAGGAATAGGAACCACATTTTTGTACTGTGCTGTTTTAAAATGTTATTATTTTCAACAGGATTAAAGCTAAAATTGTTGATCCTTACAACAAGATAGTAGCACGCACAGCACAATTGGCAAGGCTTCAGGTAAGATGTCAATCATGTTTTTTCTACTCTTTGTTATTCAAAATTCTTAACTACTTTGAATTATTAGTGAAAAATAGACAATGACACAAGATTAAAGTATTCGAAATGTGCTTTTAATAAATGTGTTTTGTGGATTTTAACATTAATATCCAATAACAAAATATTATATTTAATAAAGTTTTATTAATAATAACCAAAGTAAGAGATCTAGCTATTCAGCCTGCTTGCCAGAGCAAAAGAGCTGGAACAAGGCGGAACCTCAGAACTTCTACAAACCATGCAAACGTAAACAAAAGGAAAAGCATTCTAGGTAATACAGAAAGGAACTCTGGGCAATGCAGTCTTTAGGGGTTCAAGATTTTCCTACCATACAATTATAGAAAATGTAGGAATGGCAAGAGATTATAGAGAGAAGGAAATAATATACTTATTTCAGAGCTATATATATCTGGGCAAAAAATGGGATAGCCAAATGATCTGTTAAAAAAAATCTTATTCCTTTTAGTTGAGTATTTAGTCATTTATGGAATTACCAAGATTCATACTGATTATGTCTAAAATACATTGTTATGTGTTTGGACTCCATAATCAATTAGCTTTATGATGCTACAATGAAGATTATTATGACTTATGTATCAAAATCTGCTGTAGTGGATAATGAAGTAGAGAAATTCTATGAAAGACCTGACAAAATGGTCAAAATTAGTTTGACATATACTTTTGCTATTCTCTGACTATGATGTGAAACATATTGGAGCCACACAGTAATAGACTTTGAACTGCTTGTCCTCCAGACTTGGAGTTTTCCTTTTTATAGAATCCTTCTATCCTTTCAAAACTTTGCTTAATTGTGATCCTCTTACCTCCTAGTACCCTCCTTCTCAAAAACTTACCTTATGTTCATTTTGTATGTATATTTTGAATATTCTTAAATCTATACATATTATCTCCCCTGAAAGAATCAGAGATAGGGGCTGCTTCATTTTTGCCTTTGTATTTCCTGCATCTACCACAGGGCCTGGCAAAAATGAACAAATGCTTGTTAATGGATTGATTTAACTGGGAGAGCTATATTGGAAAAAAATGGCTTGGGATTAGGAAATTGAAGATATTATAGGAGTATAGAATACTCAGATGTATTGTATGTTAATATCATGAAAATTATCTTCAGAAAGATATTTGGAAAGTGATAGAAGTTAAGGAAAAAACAAGCTCTTTATGTTTTTGTAAGTGGAAGAAAGAAAAAATTAGTCTTGTGAAAATTTAACATAAAATGTGTGACCTCTATTACTTTACTTTGGCCAAATCTTATCTTTCTCTCATTTTAAATTGAGAAAAAAACATATACATGCTTAGAAGAGGCTTAGTGGGACTTAGTGGTAAAATCTTATTTTATAATTTAAAAGATCTTTGATGGATAACAGTCTTGATATGTGTACTTCTTTTTTTTCTTTTCTTCTTAAACCCTTATCTTCTGTCTTAGAATTAATACAATATGTTGGTTCTAAGGCAGAAGAATGATAAGGCTTAAGCAATTGGCATTAAGTGACTTGCCCAGAGTCACCAAGCCAAGAAGTGTCTGAGGCCAGATTTGAACCTCTCATCTCTATGCTTGGCACTCTATCCACTGAGCCACTTAGCTATTCCCCTGTGTATTCTTAAGAAAACTTTTATGAATATTTTAGGTATTTTCATATTTTTATAACTATAGACTTTACCATTACTTAACCAAGACCCTCTATTTTCTGAGAACTTCTGTTAACTGATATAATTATAAAGGTTTGTAAAGTATTATTTTGAAAAAATTTTTACTTTAATGAAGTTAGTTACTTCTTTCTGCTTTTTAAAAAATTTAGCCAAACCTATGATTTGACTGTGATTGGGAGCACTTGGTGAAGAACTCCCTTTACCAGTGCAGACCAGTACATTCTCAGCAACATAGAGACTTAGATAATTACCTGAAGGACTCCAAGGTTAAGTGAATTACCCAGGGCAATATAGCCAGTATATGCTTAGGGTGGACCTGAACCCAAGTCTTTTGACTCTTAGGACAGTGGCTCTCTATCCACTATGCCAGTTCCAGAAAACCCAGGAACTTAATTTTTTAATGACTTATTCACTTAAATTTTTAGCTACTTAATCTCCTGTAGTTCACAAATAAACTTTGACAAGAGAAGCATCAGTATTATAAATCAAAAATAAAAACATTATGTTTCAAAACTGAGGATTTGATATAAGCCACTGTAATATTCAGTACCAAAATACTTATTACCTATTGCCTTTGTGTATTTTTTGTTATGTTGTTTTAACTTGTGAATAAATTTTGTGTATTTTGGTAAAGTTTGAAAATAGATTTGGGAAAATTATAAAATCCCTTTATGGACCCTTTATAATTTCTTTCTTCATGGTGTGGCAAATAGGTACAGTGGTTAGTGCTGGCTTTGGAGTCAGGAGGATCTAAATTTGAATTCTATCTCACTTTCATGGGAGGCAGGATGGTAGAGTAGAAAGGGCTCTGACTCTGGATTTGCAGGACCAGGGTTCAAAAGCATCATTTCTTGTGCTTTACTTCCTGTGTGAGCTCAGGTAAATCACTCAACCTTTCTAGTCTCCATTTCCTTATTTGTAAAATAAATGGGTTGGAGGAGATGGTCTCTTAGGTACATTTCAGCTCTAAATCTAGGACCATAATAAGTCATTGTTCATGTGATTTGGTCATTGTGACTGAGTCACTTATTTCCTCAAAGCCCTACATAGCTTCTGCTTCATTGCGAGGATCACATTATATAACAAAGATGACATATAATAATGATTACCAGGGGGCAGCTGGGTAGCTCAGTGGATTGAGAGCCAGGCCTAGAGACAGGAGGTCCTAGGTTCAAATCTGGCCTCAGACACTTCCCAGCTGTGTGACCCTGGGCAAGTCACTTGACCCCCATTGCCTACCCTTACCAATCTTCCACCTATAAATCAATACACAGAAGTTAAGGGTTTAAAAAAAAATAAAAAAAAATAAAAAATATAATGATTACCAGTATTTATAGAGCACTTGTGGTTTAAAAAGCCCTTTACAAATATGTCATTTTATCTCCAACAGGTAGATGCTTTTATTATCCCCATTTTACAGATGAGTAATTGAGTCAGGCATAAATTAGATGACTTACCCAGATCTTCCCAACCGCAAGTCTAGGGCTCTAACTACTGCACCATTTAGTTGTCCAACACACATACACACTGACTTTACTATTTTGGTTGTTCTGTTAACAAGTTTTTAGTGATGAGTCATTTCCTAGTCATGGAAGAAAAACTAAATCTCTAAATTTTGTTTTCTTTAAAACATATGACTTAGCTAGGAGATGATAATGAAGATATATTTTGATTTCACTCAAGGATTAGATGGAGCCTCACTAATTCTGAACTGGAGTCCTTGTTGCAGGGCTGGCCTTATGAGTTTTTTTCATATAAGTCTTTTACATAAGGAGTTTCCAAGACTCATATAAAGCTGGATTTTTCTCTAATAAAATTATTGGAGTATAGTTCTAGTATAGTCAACTATTAATTTAACTAATAATTTAAGAAAACTTGGAGAGTTTTAGCTTCTTTCAAATATTAACTTCTCTTGTGTAAGAATGTAAGGTGATGGTAGCATATTTTTATCAACTTATTAAAATAGCATATCATTTATTGCCAGCTATTTTATTCAATTCTATATTTAGATTTTAGAATAGCATGTTTTGAGCATGTGAGAATACTTCCCATCCTACCTTTTTTTTTTTACCTACATATATTAACAAAACCTTTTTTGTTCTATTTTCATAGAAGTTTCCTGGTTTAGTACCAAAAAGTTCTTGAATTTATAAAATATCTCTATTAGTTAACTTTTTCTATTTTACATATGTAAAAATGTTAGAACATATGATTACATTGAAGGATAAATAATGGATATCTTTTCTTACATTTTTACATACCTTTGTTTTGTAATAAAGTTGAAAAGGAAAATATCTTATGCATAATAATGATTTTTTCACATTGTACTTAAAAATAGACCATGTGATTGGCAAGATGAATAGTTGTTTTTTATAAATCTCTGAAACTTAAAAGTTTTAGAAAAAGAAATTATGGTAAGAAATTATTATAAGGTAATTCAGTTTGGATCCAGAAGATAAGAAGATAGTGAACAAAGTAAAAATCTCATGAAATAACATCAAGAACTTAAATACATTTATTAGTCATTTATTAAGTGCCTACTATGTATCAGACACTGTGCTAAGCATGTCTGCACAAAAACAAAGCCAAGAAATTGGAAGTTTGAAGACAATAGAATATTCTTCATAACTGAAGCTTAAGGTGAAAACCAAAATAACATATACTATAAAGCTTAGGCTAATCGTAAAAAAAAAAAAAAAGGTGGACATGAATAAAAGAGGCATTCCTGTAGAAATATTAAAAAGCTCATATATGAGCAGAATAGTTGACTTACCAAGACCCCAAACAAGAGAAGCATAAGCAAGGTATATACAGTATAAAAATATTGTTATCAATAAAGACTTTCTTGAGTTAAATTTTTAAAAAAAATGAACTAATAATCATAAGAAAAAACAAATAGGAAACACCAAAGGCCAAAACTATGTGAGGAGGTCAGATTTTAAGAGGAATTTTAAAAATCAGAAATAAGGAAGAATAACTAAATTAATACTTCTTGTACTAAATCCCATTGTCTTCTGTAAGTGAAGCGATTTCTTCAGTGGAATGGATACCACAATGAGAAGTTTTCATGATTGGAGAGAGGTAAGAAAATAGGGGTGCTAAATATATACCCCTAGCAAATCCATAGGTGACTAGAAAAGAAATTGTAACTTTCTTTTTCTTTCAACATAAGTGAGGACTTTCAAAAAATAGTACAAAAGCAATAGAAGGAAGAGTTAAGAATGTGGGGAATGGAAAAGGAATATCCATCCTAGAAGGGAAAAGAATTACACTTAGGCTACTGTTGAAGAGCCTTTTAGAGATGGAGTGCCAGCTCCTACCCCCAACCTACCCCCCAGACCGAGTGCTGTGTCCCCCATGTTGAGTATGTCCTGCCCCCCCTTACCTCACATCAGGGAGGAAGGGCTCCCATTGGGCTGCTGGGCAGAGGGATGGGTGAACTGAGGAATGTCCTCAGGGAGTGTAGAGAGGGGAGGAGAGCAGCTCTGTCCAAGGCCCTCTGCCTTTCTAGTAACAAATACTTGAGGGGGCGGGGAAGAGTAGGGCAGCTGTGTGCCCACAGAGAGCTCTCTGCGTGCCATCTTTGGCACCCGTTTTATAGGTTCGCCATCACTGACTTAGACATTACCATGATGGGATAAAGTTTAATTCTGTGGTTGAGACCAAGAACCTTATAAAAAATTTCACTGGGGGTGGGGTAGAGAGGGAATGTGAACTAACACTTTAGGAGACTACTCTCTAAGACAGTGATGGGCAAACTATGGCCTGCAGGCCAGATGCAGCCCCCTAAAATGCCCCACAACATTATTCCTAATCTGATGAATACACTGAGTAGGATACAATACAATGAAATTTCAAAAGAGTTGCCTTAGAAACAGACTAACAGAGGAGCATTTCCTTTCCTTTGGCCCTCTCTTTAAAAAGTTTGCCCATCACTTCTCTAAGAGATGGTTATTTTCAATGTGTCCCACTGCAGGAGTTGGGATGGGGACATATTAGCCCAAGGAGTTGAGGCAGAGGGTGAAACATATAACCGAAGATGGTATAATTTGGCCTTAGGTGTGTTGAGTCATAATCTTAAGGGCAGGACTAGGTCTCATGCATGACATGGGGCACAGAATGGCTCCTAGCACACAATACTATGTCCTTATGACACCATTTCTTTCATTGAAGGGTAGTTTTGCATTTGCCTGGTTTCAACTCCATAGAACAAGTTGCTACTTCCAGGAAAAGGTCATCACTTTGTTGTTTAGTCCAGTCCCAACTATTCATGACCCCATTTGGGGTTTTCTTGGCAAAGATACTGGAGTGATTTGTCATTTCCTTCTCCAGCTTATTTTACAGATGAGGAAACTAAGGCAAACAGTATTATATGACTTACTTTGGTTCACATGGCTAGTAAGTGTCTGAGGCCAGATTTAAACTCAGGAAGATGAATCTTTCTGGCTCCAGACCCAGATCTCTATTCACTGTGCCACCTAGTTGCCTTTAATCTTATCACCATGTTGCTAAGTCAGGCTTTAAATTTATACCACCTTACTCACCCTTCTCACTCTCTGTACAAAACTCCTCCCAATGCCTTCCTTTATAGAGAGCAGGAACTTTGTATATACTGTGCTGCTTCGTCTCAAATTCACAGAACAAGATGCCCCTGCGCCCTGTATCTCTTGCTCTTCACTTCCCCCTTTCTGCCTTTCCCCCACCACTTTCTTGTCTCCTTCTGTATCTTGTCTCTCCCTTTAGATTGCAAGTTTCTGGAAGGTAGGGACTATCTTCTTATTAGTTGCATTCCCAGTAGTTAGTACATTGTAGATGTTTACTAAATGTTGATTGGATTGGATTAAAAAGAGGTACAAGCAGCCAAAGGAATACTTAGGGGAAACTTTATATTTCTAAATGCTTACATCAATAAAATGGAGAAAAAACAGATTAGTGATTTTGGCATGGAACTAAAAAAATTAGGCAAAGGACAAATTTAAAATAATTAAACACAAAATTAGAAATCCTAGAAATCAAAGGAGAGATTAATAAAACTTAAAGTAAGAAAATGATTAAACTAATAAAAAGGCAAGGAACTGATTTTTATTGAAAAACCAATAAAATAGATAAATGAGCAGTTAACTTGATAAAATGAAAGGAAGAAGAACCAAATTACCAGTATCAAAAATGAAAAGGGCGAATTCATAACCAATGAAGAGGCAATTAAAACAATTATTATGAGGTATTTTGTCCGATTATATGCCAATACTTTTGATACTCTGAGTGAAATAGATGAATATTTAAAAATACTAATTATCCATATTAAGAGAATAACTAAAAGAGGAAATAGTATACTTAATCTCATTTCAGAAAAAGAAATCGAACAAGTCATCAATGAATTCTCTAAGAAAAAAACCCCTGGACCAGATAGATTCACCAACATTTAAAGAATAATTAATTCCAATACTATATAAACTATTTAGAAAAATAGCTGAAGAAAGAACTCCTTTAAATTCTCTCTTATGATGTAAATATGATAGTAATACCTAAACCATAGACTAATCTTCCTAATGAATATTGATACAAGCATTTTAAATAGAATAATAGCAAGGAGATTACATTATATAACAAGGTTCATACTCTATGACCAGATGAGTTTTATACCAGGAATGCAGGGAAGCTATCAGCAAAATTGACCATATCAATAACAAAATCAACAGAAGTCATGTGATTTTTTAAATAGATGCAGAAAAGACTTTTGACAAAATACAACACCTATTGCTATGAAAAACACTAGAGAACATTGGACTAAATGGATCATTCCTCAAAATAAGATGCAATATCTATTTAAAACTGTCAGCAAGTATTATCTGTAATGGGGATAAACTAGAAGCCTTTCCAGGAAGATCAGGAGTGAAGCAGAGATGCCCATTATTACTACTACTATTCATTATTGTACTGGAAATGCTGGCTACAGCAATAAGAGAAGAAGAAATTGAAGGAATTAGAATAGGCAAGGAGCAAATAAAGTTAGCACTCTTTGTAGATGATATGATGGTATATTTAAGGAATTCTAGAGAATCAACCAAAAAACTTACTGTTAACAACTTTAGAAAAGTTGCTAGATATAAAATGTGTCAATATAAATCATCAGTATTTGTTTACACTACCAATAAAGTCCAACCACAAGAGATAGAGAAATCTCATTTAAAATAACTGTACACAGTTATTTTATAAAATATCCGGGAGTCTACTTACTGAGGTAAAACCCAGGAACTATATGACCACAACTACAAAGCACTTTTTACACAAATAAAATCAGATCTAAACAATTGGAAAAATATTAATTCTCATGGGTAGGCCTGGCCATAATAATGAAATGATAATTCTACCTAAATTAATTTACCTATTCAGTGCCATACCAATCAAACTACCCCAAAAGTATTTGATAGAGCCAAAAAAAAATAATAAAATTAATCTGGAAGAACAAAAGATCTAGAATATCAAGAGAATTTTAATGGGAAAATTAAGGAATGTAGCTTAGTTGTATTGAATCTCAAACTATTTTATAAGATGACAACCATCAATACAGCCTAGTAGTGGTTAAGAAGTAGAGTGATGGACTAATGGAATAAGTTAGGCCCTCAACACGTAAATGATCACAGTAACCTAGTGTTCAATAAACTCATAGATCCAAGCTTTTGGAAGAACTCACTATTTGACAAAAACTGCTGGGAAAACTAGAAAACAGTTTGGCAGGAACTAGGCAGAGATCAACACCTCATCACACCTAGGTGTGTGTGTGCGTGTATATATATATATATACCAAGGTAAAATCAAAATGGATACATGATTTAGAAATAAAGGGTGATACCATAAACAAATTAGAGGACCAGTTTAGCTGTCAGATCTTTGAATAAGGGGAGAATTTATATCCAGATAAGATAGACATTGTGAGATATAAAATAAATAACCTTGAATACATTAAATTTAAAAAATTTGCACAAAAAATCCCCAGTGCAACCAAGATTAGAAGGAAAATAGCAAACTAGGAAAAAATCTTTGTGTCTTTAACAAAGGCCTAGTTTCCCAAATGTATAGCAAATTAAATCAAATTTATTAGAATACAAAGCATTCTCCAGTTGACACATGGTCAAAGGATATGAACAGGCAATTCTCAGATGAAGAAATTCAAACTGTCTTTTGTTATATGTAAAAATGTTCCAAATCACTATTAGAGAAATGCAAATTAAAGCAACTCTGAGATACCACTTCTCACCTGTGTAAAGAAAAATATCTAGGAGACCTCCATTCTAGCTTTGACCCCTCACACCCTAGAGGTGAGACATAGGAGTCACAGAATCTCCTGCGACTGGTGTTCCCTGGCATCTCTGTGTCTAGAATGTCAACATACCAGAGACACTGCAATGTCACCAGGGAGGGAGGAACTTGTGGGGTTTAAAAGGTGAACTGAGGAAGGAGAAGGGGCTTTTTATTTTTGTTTTGGAACTAACTGACTCCCTGGGCTGGCACTTTGCTCTCTTATTTTACCTGACAAGTGGAGGTCTCAGCCATATAACAAAATGGAGATTCAAATCTAGAAAGGCTGAGATCTCTCTCTACCTCTAACAGTCTCTCTCTCTCTTTACTAATAAATGCTTATAAATCTAGAAATAAGCCTCCAGATCAATTTTTACTTATAACACACCTATACAGAAAGGAAAACAATAAATGTTGGTGGAGATGTGGCAAATTTGAGACAATTATACACTGTTGGTAGAACTGTGAACTGATCCAACCATTTTGGAGGACAATTTGGAATTATAATCAGAGTTATAAAATTATATACCCTCAGACTCAGCAATACTCTGACTAGGTCTGTATCCTAAAGAGATCAAAAATAGGGGAAAAAACCTACCTGAACAAAAAAATCTATAGCAGCTCTTTTTGTGGTGGCAATGAATTGTAAACTGAAGGGATGTCAATAAGTTGGTGAATGGCTGAACAAATTGTATGATTGTAATGGGATGATGTTGTGTCACAAGAAATGACAAAGATGATGATTACAGAAAAACCTGGAAAGACTTCTATAAAGTGATGCAAAATGAAATAAGCAGAACCAAAAGAATGTTATACACAGTAAGGCAATCAAGTATGATGTTCAATGTTAACAATTATTAGCAATGTAAAGATCAAGGACAATTCTAAGGGACTACTTATGATGAAAAAGGCTATCCCACTGCCACAGAAGGAACTGACAGAGGCTGAATGCAGATTGAAACATACCGTTCTTCCCTTCATTTCCTCTGTGAAATTTTTTCTAGTGTAAGCAACATGTGTATTCTTTCAGAGTATGATGAACATGGAAATATGTATTATATGATAACACATGTACAACCTATATCAAATATTACCTGCCATCTTGGGAGGGAAAAGTGGTGGGAGGGAGTGAGAGAACATGGATTGCAAAGTGTCAGAAAAAAATCATCAAAAATTGTATTAATATGTAATCTGGGAAAAAATAAAAAAAAAAAGAAGTGTAACAGTCAAAAAGGGAAGCTGGGGTAAGATCTGAAAATGCAATGACAGAAATGAGTGTGTGGGAGAATAGGCTAGACAGCAAGGGAAGTAAAGAGGACAAAATATGTATATGAAACAATTTTAAAAAATGAAGGACTGCAATAAAACTTTATCAAACCAATGAATAGGAAATAAATAGCAGAGGGAGGACACTAGAATTATTTTATTTTATTTTATTTTTTATTTTTATTTTGAATATTTTCCCATAGTTGCATGTTTCATGTTCTTTCTCTCTCCCCCAAGTCCCCCTAACCCCCCTTAGCCAACGCACAATTCCTCTGGGTTTTACATGTATCATTGATCAAGATCTAATTCCATATTATTGATAGTTGGATTAGTTATTGTTTAGTGTCTGCATCCCCAATAATATCCCCATCAGCCCCATGTGTTCAAGCAGTTGTTTTTCTTCTGTGTTTCTCCTCCCACAGTTATTTCTTTGAATGTGGCTAGTTTTCTTTCTCATAAGTCCCTCAGCCTTGCTCTGGATTCTTGAATTGCTGCTAGTAGAGAAGTCTCTTATGTTTGATTGTACCACAGTGTATCAGTCTCTGTGTATAATGTTCTCCTGGTTCTGCTCCTTTCACTCTGCATCAGTTCCAGGAGGTCATTCCAGTTCACATGGAATTCCTTCAGTTCTTTATTCCTTTGAGCACAATTCCATCACCAATAGATACTGCAGTTTGTTCAGCCATTCCCCAATTGAAGGACATTCTTTCATTTTCCAGTTTTTTGCCATCACAAAGAGCACAGCTATAAATATTTTTGTACAAGTATTTCCCCCTATTTTCTCTTCGGGGTATAAACCCAGCAGTGGTAAGGCTGGATCAAAGGGCAGGCAGTCATTTAAAGTCGTTTGGGCATAATTCTAAATTGCCATCCAGAATGGTTGGATCAGTTCACAACTCCACCAGCCTTGCATTAATGTCCCAATTTTGCCACATCCCCTCCAACATTCATTACTCTTCCTTGTTGTCATTTTAGCCAATCTGCTAGGTGTGAGGTGATACCTCAGAGTTGTTTTGATTTGCATTTCTATAATGATAAGAGATTTAGAACACTTTCTCATGTGCTTTTTGATAGTTTTGATTTCTTTATTTGAGAAATTGCCTATTCATATCCCTTAGAAGGCACTAGAATTAAAAGAGGTTGAGGAAGGCTTCCAGGATGGGAGTAGATTGCTTTAATATCAGTTCTTTTGAAATTGTGGTCATTTCATTGATCAGACTTCTTAAAGTCTTATGAATTTGTTTTTCTATAATATTATTATATATGTTGTTCTCACTGTATTCTGCATCAATTCCTATAAGACCTCCCATATTTTCCTGAAACCATCTCTTTTATAATTTCTCATGGGTTAATAATATTCTATTACATCCATATCCCATAATTTGTTCTGTTATTCCCTCACTGAGGAGCACTTCCTTGGTTTTCAGTACTTTGCCACTATGCAAAGAGCTAATGTAAATCTCTCTGTAAATCCCTTTCCCTTTCCCTTTTCTTTTGTTTCTGTAATATAGTCCCAGTGATGATATCATTGAATAAAGGGAAATGTACAGGCATAGTTCCAAATTGTTTCCTAGAATTGTTGAACTAATCCAGAGCTCCAATAACGCATTAATTTGTTTATTTTTCTTCTTATTTTCCTTTTTTCTCCTTATCTTTGTTAAACTGATGAACCTCAGAATTGCTTTGATTTGCACTTCTCTAATTATTAGTGATTTGGAACACTTTCCTCCCTCCCCCTCCCCCAGTTTTGACTATTTTTCACTTTAGGAATGGTTGTCCTGTTTAATTTGAGGCACTAGACAGACATCCAGGAGGAGATCCCTAGAAAACAATTGGAAACTTGGAAGCTGAAGAGAGAGATCATGGTTGGATATTTATATTTTAGAGTTGTTTGTAGATAAAGGGTAATTGAAACCATGTTAGTTTATTAGGTCACCAAGGAAGAGATTAGCGAAGAAGACTTGAGGACAGAATCTTGGGAATATTCATACTAAGTGAACTGGAAGAAGGATGAATTAGTTCACTAAAAAACTGTGAAATAGATAGGAGAATCATGAATCTCTCTCCCTCTCCCTCTACCAACATCCATTACTGGCCCCTTATTATTACAGTTGTGGCAAGGCAGGTAGTATCTTTGAAGCCATGTGAAAGGAGAATTGAAAAGAATGGCACTTAACATCAAATGCTGCAGAAAGATGAAATACTATGAAGATTGAAAAAAGGTCATTATGTTTGGCAATTAAGAATTTACTGTTAATCCTGAAGAGACATTTCTGTGGAGAGGTAGAAATAGAAATTGGACTGCAAGATATTAAGTGCTTATGTATGTACATCAAATAGAGGTATAGGCAGGCAGTAGGCATAGGGTCCCTTTTCCAGAAATTGATCAAGAAGAGGAAAAGAAATATAGAATAGTAGCTTAAATGGGCATCAATATAAAGTGAAGTTTATTTTAGAATAGAGGAGCTCCAAGCAAGTATCTAGACAGAGGAAGGAGCAGATAGAGGCAGAGAGATTTAGGGGAGGCGAGAGTGAAAGGAAATGGTCCAGAGAAAGGATGCAGAGGATGGAATAGGCATAGTTATAAATAGAGTTTTCCTTGGCAAGGAGTTCTGCCTCATCCTGATGGGAATGATGAGAGACAGAGTAAGGACACAGAGAAATTTTGAAATGTAGAGGAGATTAGGAAGTTTATGGCAGGTTTTCTCTGCAAAGTCAGAAATAATCACCTGATGGAAAAGACATAGGGTTGAGGAATGAAGAAAAGGTTTGACACAGTCACTGTGGAGCATAGGCTAAGGATTCAATACTTATTTGGAGAGAGGGTTATAGATAGCTAACAGCTTCCATAAGAGAAAACTTGATATAAGGAATTTGTCAAGGAGAATTGTGTTACTTTATGTCCTGGGGTCAGTGATATGTCATGCTTTTTACATTCACAAAAAACAAATCACATTGATACTATGCTTTAAGGTTTACAGAGAAGTTTCCTGTGACATGGATGATGATGTTTGTATCAGTTATAAAAAGGGACTACAGTTAATCACCAAGTGCCATATGAGCCTTTCTAAGGCAAGGAAAAATTATATTCAGTATAGTTTTAGTTATAATTTATTACATTATAGTTATATGAGAATTAGTTATAAATCATATGTAGCAACTTAAATTTATCAAAATATTAAATTGACAGTGATATTACTCTTCTTTCTAATCATTATACATAAGTTCAATTTAATTCAGCAAATAATTAGTATATACTGTGTGCCTACCTAGTAGTTCTTGCTACCCAGCACTAAACACAGTGCCTGGAATGTGCAAGGTGTATCTAGGAGTTTGGAATACAGAGATTAAAAAATGACATTTTCCCAGCTGTGTGACCCTGGGCAAGTCACTTGACCCCCATTGCCTATCCTTACCACTCTTCTGCCTTGGAGCCAATACACAATATTGACTCCAAGACGGAAGGTAAGGGTTAAAAAAAAATGACATTCTCAGAGAGATCACATTTTCCTGGTAAAAACTGGTATTATACAAATTAAATATTTTCTTTCTTTGTGCTAGTTTGTGATAATAATAACTAGTATTTATAATAGCCCTGATGTGGGAGGGTCAAGATTAGGATCTCATCTAAAGAATTTGACATCTCAGACTGACTCCATGAAGAGGGAACAAGCTTTATTATATGAGTTTTAGCAAGAGAGATGTGATAGAGAGAGTGAGTGGGGAGAGGAAGGAAGGGAAGGAGGGAGAAAGGCATCTGAGAGTTTTTCATGAATGTTTTTAATCTTGATTCCTTACTAAGGAAGGGGTCATTTCTTTGGGTGATTGTTGCCCTACTGTTCCCAAGGAACTGATGTCATTTACCAATGGTTCACTTGGGTCTGCTAGGCTTTACCCATAATTCACCTTGGTTCTCCACTGGGAGGGGGGAATCAACAATGTAAGTGGGTGCTAATGATATGTTAAATACCCTGGGGCAACTTCTGGTAAAATTTGCTCTTACTATCCAGGCTCTAAGGAAGGCAGTGATTGTGGAAATTGAGCACTATTTGTACCTAGTCCTGTGTGACTGGGAAACTGAACCCCCTTAACCAAGGGCTTAGGTTATATCTAAAGATCAACGTGAGGAGTTTTCTCATAATCATAAATCTAAGCAACCCATGTGTCTTACCTGAAAAGCAGCCCCATGCTAATCAACTGGTCATTGTTTCCATGGTATTTTGATTGTTGGTAGCTACTTGGCAGTGTTAGGGGGACACTTCACCACACATTGGCCCTTTCGGGCTTTCAGAATGCTTTACAAATATTATCTCATTCAGTAAATGTGAAAGCTTTAAAAAGATTTTACAGGCTTCAGAATTAGCATTACTGGTTGATTAAAAATTGTTAGTCAGAGAAAGATGTATCATAAGCATTTGGAAGGACTTTTGAAAGATGTTTATTTGTAGCAGTGATGATGAAACTTTATTCTTTGAATATACACATCTAATATCCTGATATTTGTGCAGGTAGCCTGTGATTTGCTTCGGAGAATAATACGCATCTTGTATCTCAGTAAGAGACTCCAAGGACAGCTGCAGGGAGGAAGTAGAGAGATAACAAAAGCAGCTCAGAGTCTAAATGAACTTGGTAAGTTCTTTTCCTCCACTAAAGCTAAACACATCTAGTAATTTTCTTGGCTGTTTAATTTATTGTGAATTTTTGGTAATGTATATTAAAATTAGTTAAGTTGGTTTTATATTTTGCCAAAATGATAGATAAGGGGAAGAAGTATGATGTAGTGAAAAGAGGAACTGTGCAGGAAGAAACTTCATGGCCATATTTTGCAGCTTACTTGTTTGATCTTGGACAAATTGCTTAACCCTTCTAGGCCTTATTTTTGTCTTCATAAAATGTGAGAGATAGATTAGTTCAGTGATGGTCAAACGTTTTAAAGAGGGGTCCAAAGGAAAGGAAATGCTCATCTGTCAGTCTGTTCCTAAGGCAACTCTTTCGAAGTTTCATTGTATTGTATCCTACTCATTGTATTCCTCAGATTAGGAAGAATGTCAAGGGGTGGCTAAAACATTTTAGGGGGCCTTATCTGGCCCATGGGCTGTAGTTTGCCCATCACTGGATTAGTTGATTTCTGAGATTTTTTCACTTCAAAATTCTGTGATACCGTAATGTATTTATGATCTCACAAGACTTTAACTTGCCAGACCTTCAGATTGATAAGATGACATGATGCTGATATTTTACAATATAGCATGTTATCCAAACCCCAGATAAAAAGAATTTTTTGTTATTTAAATTGGAAGTCATTGTGGCAGTGGAGAATTTTAAAAAATTAGGTAGTAACCTTCACCTGAGGATTTCAGTGAAATAATGAATATACTGTTATGCTTGCATAATAATACTTGTAGATCTTACCTTATCAGGTAGTTGTGAGGCACAAATGAGTTCATGTACGTAAATCAATATTGCAAACTTTCAAGAACCATGTAGATGTAGAATATTTATTTTAGTAAATAAAAATTCTCGTTTACATGAAGTTAGATTGAAACTATTGGGACAGGTCCTCTAATATACAGCATAGTCTTCATAATAAACTGACATTTGTTATGAAGTTCATTAAAGGTATTATTCTTTTATATTGTACAAGTGAGTAAAATGATTGCTTTTTTTTTTTTTTTTATAAAGCCTTGTACTTTGGTGTATTGTCTCATAGGTGGAAGATTGGTAAGGGTGGGCAATGGGGGTCAAGTGACTTGCCCAGGGTCACACAGCTGGGAAGTGGCTGAGGCCGGGTTTGAACCTAGGACCTCCTGTCTCTAGGCCTGACTCTCACTCCACTGAGCTACCCAGCTGTCCAAAATGATTGCTTTTTGTTGTTGAACAGAAGCATCAAGGTTTATTAACTTGACTTCTGTATCCTCCCTGAAAAAATTTGTTGTACTCCCTTAAGAGAAAGGGCTGTGTATGTGATATATTCCTCATTGTATTCCAATGTGATTTTCATTTCCTCTATGTGTTATGTATTTTGAAAGCCTTTTGTACTAGGTAGCTTGGAAATTCTGAGTATTTGGTAAGGAGAGATCAATTAAAAATATTGTTTTTAAGTTTTTATTAATTATGTCTGGTGTTATGTCTGAGACATTGTGGGCAACAATTCAGTCTGCGATAATGTTCCAATTCCACTTTAGTTTATTGCTTGAATTCACAAGGATATGTTGAGGCCTGTACTTTTGTAATGGAGATTTGGATGTTGATCTAGGCAGCAAGTTTCTGATGAATTATTCTAACTATTAGCTTAGGTCGGGGCAGATATTTGGTAGGAGCTAAATTTCTGCAGTTTTCATTAATATGTTACATATTTTCTACTGATATCTTGCATAATCTGTATTTGTTACTAAGTATATGATGCTCAAAGATCACTTTCCTCTAATTTTTAGTGGCTTTGACTTCGTCCAAAGTTGCCATCATAAACTCCTCCATTTACACAAACACATCCAAGCCATTTGTTCTACATGACTTTGTTTACATGTTATTGGCTAAGCTCATATGTAAGTTGTTCATGGAGGATCATTTGAGTCCACTCTTATATCCTTGCTGTTTCATAGACTCCTTCCAGAGGTGAACCATGTTTAGGAACATTCTACAAATCCAATGGGATTGCTGTTTGCACTTTTTACTGTTGCTTGGTAAAATGATATATTTGTTCCAAAAGTATTTCTAAAGGCTTTTGATTTGTTTTTCATATGTTGTGAAAATGTTTGTCAGTCCTCTACCTTCTTTTTGGTGATGAAGTGCTAACGTTTCTGTAGTTGGCTTAGGCTTATGATTTTGCTAATATTACCTTTTTGTTTGTTTGTTAAAAGACTTCTGAAAATTGTTGATTCAATTTATAGTTCTATAAATTATATTTTCACTGTTCTTTAGAGGTATTAACTGATTTAAATGGCCTTTTCTCATCAAGCTTTGATATTAGCATGCCTTTAACTTTCTTAATATATTTAGCCACAACTATCTTCTTGAGAACTTTTATGCTCTCTATGCCTTGCCTGGAGAAGACCAAGATACTTACAATTATTACCTTTGTCTACTTATTCAACTTGACCTCCACAGTTAAGCAGGAAGCTTTAAGTTTCTATCTTTCCTTGGTATATATTAAGAACTTTATATTTAATACTTCCAGATGACATTTTGAAATCATTGAAGAAATATTTCACTAAAGAAGCAATTTGATGTTCATTTTAGTGGAGAATTATAATATGATGTTGATGATAGACATCAAATGACTAAAATTTTTTAATCCTTTAATTTAGACGCCTTATTCATATTTTGGAGAAAGTATAATAGATTTAAGGCTCGCTAGAATGACTTAAGCTGCCTTTGTGCCTTCCTGGAAAAAATACTATGATTTTATGCCATTAGTTTTGATATTCTTTTCTTGGTGGTGTGTTTAAATAGTTTTCTTTGTGGTCATCACCTACTTGAGTGTTATCACAACTCTTGGATCTGTTAGATATATTTGCAAGTCATGAGTATGGAACTGAGTCAACAAGCTTTGAGGCAATTATTAAAGATTGTATAAATGTAATAGCACTTCTGGATAGCTTGTTTAGTAATTGCTGTTTCAATAATAAGCTGCTCTTTATACCATTGGGACTTATTGGCATACTCTTTTTCCTCAGAGAATATATTATTTTCTAATGTTTAGACATATACATACACTATGTATTATTATATGTATGTATATATACTAATTCATAGTATCTATCTGTATGTGTTTGTATGTTTGTGATATAACCTTTGAGTGCTTTGCCTAAAGCATATAAATAGAATTCTATATTTGGACTATATTTGGACTCCTATATTTGGAGGGGTCATTTGTGGTTAGCCATAGATTGACTGAGGTAGTGGTCAAGGCCATCTTCATTGAAGCATTTCTACTAAGAATGCTACTACTGATTTGTTTTGGTTTCTCTTGCCCATTTGAGTTACCAAAACATGAAAGAATGTCACTTGTTCCTCTTTCCTATATGTCAAGATGTTTGTCATGGTAGTTTCTTTGTCTGGCTTACAATCTCATTTTGCTCTATTTTCTTTGATGCTTTGGAACAGTTACATCCTTCCCAGGGTTTTAATCCTACTCACTGGCATCAGCAGAGTCCCATTCTACTTGGATTTTAGGGTTCATGAAAGGCTTTCACAGTTATCATAAATTCTCTCTGCCTGCCTTTCCCCTGCTTTGCTGTTGTCCTTACTCATGGCATGGCTGAGGGATTGCTATTTTTAAGGGTTTGTTATTGTTATTCCTGGGTAGATTAATATTTGCAACTTTTTTCAGATTTTTGCTTTTAAGACAGAAATATCAAACATGGGGTCTACAAGGCAGTTTTGCAGACCTGTAACACTCCTGATCACTTTATATCTGCATTAAAATTGAAAGATATTTAACAAAATAAATAAAAACACCACAGAACATAATATTCTAAGTCCTTATGTGTAGTTTAGGGAACAAATTTCTATTTGAGTTTGATACCCCTGATCTAATAAATGCTTCTTCACTGAAGTTTTAATTTGTCCCTTATTCTAGTTATTTTGGACAGTGCATTTTACTTGTATATTTCTTTAAGAATCTCTTTAAACTTATCACTTTTTGGTAGTTTTTGGAATATGTTATTCATAAAGTTGCCTTTTAAAAATGAGTAATGCTTGAGTGTTGTTTTCACAGTAGATGCTAAAGATAACAGTGCAAAAATCAGAGAATCAGCTGTTATTTTTGCTGTTATCATATTTTAATCTTACCTTCCAAAAATAATTTGAGAATATCATTATTAAAACCAATAAAAATTACTCTGAAATTTTTATTACGTATTTTTTCTTGAATATCTCCAGTCAGAAATTTGCTAGGTCATGATTGCAGTTTCTCTCAGAATCAAGAGATGCTGTGATATAATTGGTAGTTTTTTTTTTTTTTTTTTTTTATAGCAAGCGGGAGTATCAATCATAATATTCTGAGTTAATGCAATGTAGAGTAAAACCTTATGTGTTCTCCAGCATGGTTTTAGCATTATTGAGTGCTTTTATAAATAACAAAATACTTAATTATTGAGACAGTGTCATTTATTTTGAAATCATATGTGAATGAACTATATTAACATTTCTAAGTTCATAAAGGTCTTTGAAGTTTCCAACACAGTGAAAGTCTAATCATTCTGGGTAGGTAACATCAATGTTACCTTAGTGGAACTTCAGACTTATTGACAATGTTACATTGTGGCACAATCAAAATGATCTTATTGGCATTTAAGACTTTATTGATAATGCTATGTTGTGGCACATCAAAGTTACCTTTTGGCACTTCAGACTTATTGACACATTTCTGGGAAAGAATCTTTCCTTTATCAGAGTTTCTGGTGCAGGCAGTTAATTCCCCCTTACTAGAGCACTTGAAAAGGAAGCTGCATAAGCATTTGTGATAGAACCAATATCCTAATCTCTCCCCTTGTGAAAGATAAACTAGTTTTTCCTTAAAAGGTACTGAGTTCTAGTTGCCTCAGAAGTCCCCAGCTGTTGACATCATTTCTTGTTTGATTCCGTCTTTCAAAAAAGTCAGCTAGGAAGAGTTCTGGAAACTCTCAGATATATATGACTGATGAATTGAATCATAATGGGTAACTTAGGCCAGGGAGCTTTGTTCAATTGAACCGACTTCTGTTGTCCTTAATCTAGCTTTGCTCAATTCTTTCTTCTGTCAATCTCCTTTTGTTAAGTGTTAAATGGCCTACAAGTATTTCATTTTGTTCCAGTATTGAATGTAAACTACCAGGAGACTGGTGCAAGTCAGGCCCAGCCTAGAATATTATTTGTTGGGTAGGTGAAGAATTTCTCTTCAGATATGACTAAAATAAAATAGATGGCCTCTAAGGTTCCATCCAGCTCTTTGGTTCTAAGAATTATTTTAATGTCAAACAGATTAATTGCAATTTTCCTCATAGATAATGAATCATTCATGGAATGTAAACTATAAGGCTAGATTACAGACAGAGCATACATATATTTCATATATAACATGGGTAACTATTTAAATTGTCACTTAAACTTAGGGTTTTTTAATACCGAAACTTGAGGCTAGATGAAAATTTGAGTTCTTATTTGCCAAATTGCGTTTCTGGGTAATACAGAAAAATGAGCCTCCTCTCCATCTAACCATCTATTGTTTTTAATAAGTATTGAGCTACTATTTTACTATTAGCACAACTAAGCTACAGTAGGAAAGGATGCAGGTCCTACCTCAGAGGTTTCTCCTAAGAATTCTTTGAACACTATTATAATGAACCAGGGGAGTACAACAGTTTCTCTTCTATCTAATTCTTGTCAGAAAGCATAAAATTAAGGTAATTTAAAAAGCTGAAAATGTTCTCACTGTTGGTCCAGGGTTATCTATTGTGCTTACTCTTTGTATCTGATGAACTGAGGCATTTTTATGATAAAGCAATGTCACAGAGTAGAGAAAGAAATGCAGATTTAACCACTTGGCAATGGTAGCAGTTGTAGACTTTTCTCCTGGAGCATCTTCAGAAAAATTGACTTTCCCTTTCCTTCACTTTGCATATTGATCAGCTTTTCTCCATCTTTTCACTGACAACTTGGTGTTGTTAACAATGTTGGTGGCAAACATGGTCTCCTTCACCCTTCTGAATTGGCAATGACACAAAATTAGACTTCATTGTCGAGGATGCTTTGTAGTTTATAAGATATGAATTAAAGGGCAGTCTTCTAAAAAGTGGAGAGAGTCTTGTTATTGTTTAGCAGAATCAACCAGTTAACTGGACAAGATCTCTGAGTCCTGAAAGGGTTCAACTTGAGTTGTAAAAAGTCTAGGTTTTTTACTTTTCCCCAGAGATAGAGGTCTATTTTATAGGGAGAGGTTGGGCTAGGAGAGCAGAGAAGCAGAGAGCTTAAATATCCAATCATGAAGAGAAGCATTAGAGCAAAATGGGCAAGATATGGGAGTGGAGGCAAACTTAAAAAATATGCTTCCAGAGCAAATCTTAGAATCAATAGAAATTCAGCTTTATCAATTATATTTTCTACATTTCTGCTAATATATAGCAATAATGATTGTATTGTGGAATCATTATTTCCCACCTAACTGACCTCCTAGATTTCATGATGTCTAGAAATTCTACATTCCGAAAGATTAAATCAATTTGGAAAACCATTCCCCATAGCACACCACACCATACCATGCCCCTGGGGCATCTCCCTCTATCAGATGGGAGAGGGTAGGGGAGGGTAGACATCTTGGAGCCTCTCCCACCTCTCTGACTGAGGAAAGTAACCAGGGAATCACCTTATTATTTTCAACCCATCTCACCTCATGAATTTCATTCACCATTTCCAGAAATTCATCTTTTTTCTAAGACCCACATCTCTTCAGATCATTTCCCTTCTTGGCTTTCTTAATGCACTTGAGCTGGGTAACCTCTCACCCCCTTCACTCCACACTCCTTCATCTCCTTTTTATGTATTGTCTTTCTCCCCATTAGATTGTGAGCCCTTAGAAAGCTAGGACTTATGTCTTTCTCTGTGTCTCCAGTGCTTGGAACACAGTAAATGCTTAATAAATGTATATTGATTGACTCACTGGAATAACATTTATAGTTAAAGAATCTGCATTAAAATTCTGATTCTTTTACCTTGGGTTAATCACTTAGTCTCTGTGCTTCAGTTCTTCATTTGCAAAATGGAAATAGTAATACTTGTACTACCTGCCAGAAAGAGTTGTTATGAGCAAAGAATTTTGTAAACTTTAAATTGTTGTAGAAACCGGATTTGTTTGTTGTAATGGGGATCCTGAGGTTTTGTAAGATCTCCAGCCACTAAAGGATCTGTTAACATTTACTTGCTAAAGCACTATGTACTAATTCATTTTACAAAGAATTTTCATTAACACAAGGATTGAAATAATATTTACTAAAGAAATTAATTAGAGCAATCTTCTGTTTAATCAAAACTTTTTGTTGTATATATAAATTTTAATTTGTAAATTAGATAAATTGTCACTATTTGCTTAATAAAATGATTGCTTTGTAAAGTAATTTGTTGTAGGATTGCTTTCACTAGGGAGCTGCCCCAGTGCATTTTAAGCATTGTTTACAAAAACGCATAAATTTAGGAATGTATCTTTTGTCTAAAATGAACTTCAACTATAATCATTAATAGAAATTTCTGTGGTCAGACTGAATATAACAGCTTTGAGCATGGAGAATGATTGCTGTGTAGTATGTAAAAACAACCAGGTCAGAAAAAACTTTCGTAATTTAGTTTTTTATTTTTAAGCTTTTATAAAAATTTCCCCTTTTAGTTGATTCTTTCAATACCAAGTTTTTGTAATGGTGCTTGGTGCCTACCAGGGATGTTAATTATTATTAAAATGTAACCTAAATGGTTTGTGGGTTCACACTGGGTTGAAGGAGAGACAGGACCAACCAGGATAGGGAGACCAGATTTTACTGCCAAACTGTTAACTGACACAGAAATGGCAGTTGGTCCAACAGTCACCAGCAGGCAAAAGGTAAAGTATATAACAGTTTAATTGAGGGTAACTAAATAAAGGATGGGATAGGGGATTCTACACTTGAAACCTAAGGGCAAACCACAGAGGGCAGGGAAGGACTTAACTACACTATCATATTGACCTAAGCCAGGCAGGGCCCAAAGGAAGCAGTACTGAAGTCACAGGGAAAGCTCCTTCAAACCTGGTTCCAGCCAGGTTTGGTCAACTCAGCTAAA
This sequence comes from Gracilinanus agilis, assembly GCF_016433145.1. Lineage (NCBI taxonomy): Eukaryota > Metazoa > Chordata > Mammalia > Didelphimorphia > Didelphidae > Gracilinanus > Gracilinanus agilis. The sequence goes on from NC_058134.1 coordinate 150,226,301, forward strand.
GGGCCAATTGGGGTCTCACGGTAATCCAAGGATGAACACAGGATGCCAAGAGCCAGCTCCACCAGGTGATCCAAGGTACCCAGGTAGGGAGAGTGAGTTTGCAATTCTGTCCACCAGATCACAAACCATTTCCCCACTTGGTGCTGCTCTGCAGGTCTGATGTCTACTGCTGAAAGCCTCCTCCTCTCAGGATCCCAGGGAATATGGATGCAGTTTTTCCCTAACTCCAAGATCTCCCAGGGTTAGCAACAGTTATGTTCCCGACCACTAATGGAGTCTCTCTCAGAGCACAAGCCCCACTTCCTGCTCCTTTATTCCATCTTGGAATCCTCCAGCCCTTCCTGCTAGGTCCAACACTAATATTAAATTAATTGCTAAATAAACCCTCACAACACTTTAGCTCAAAGTTCTTTCCTTTATATGCACTTTTAAAAGGACCTTATCTATTTGGGGTTTTATGCAAAAGTGGGCAAGATGCTTATAATAACTTATTGAAATATGACTAATTGTCAGTAACAATAATATGAATTTGCTTTGATTTTTTTCATTTTTTATGCCATGATAATTGAATGTCCTTCTTTTAATGCTGACTATGTTAATGCCTTATTCTTATTTTTCTTATCAAATTTTTTGGGTCATGGTTTAAAGACTTACCTGCCTTTATCAGGAAAGTGTATGATAATAAAAATTTGACACTAAATATTAGATCTAATAGGAGACATTTCCTTCTTTATCATAGAAAAACACTAATTATAATGGTTTATGCTTTTCTGTTCCCAGAGCTTTATGATATTGTTGCTAAGCTGCAGCACTCTGAAGCTATAGAACTTGAAGAAGCCAAATTCATGTGTCTGTGTCATTTCCTAAGGGGAGGGGAAAATTTTGTTTTATTTTATCCTTTCAGATTGTTTTTCTAAAGCAGTCATCATAGATACTGAGGCACTCTATACTAAATATCCAGAATTTAGTTCCTAGCCTGCCTGGGAAACAGGAGTGGCTGCTGTGGGCTTTGTAAAAAGGGGTTTCTCACACTCCTAGAGATGTTGCTTCAAGCTGAGTCCATAATGACACAGGTAGATGGATAAATCCTTGAACAGCCAGTAATCCCCAGGCTGGGTTAGAGACTCTCTGTGATCAGTCCACCCAATCACAGTGACTTGTCCTTCCCTCAGTCTTGACACTTGCTAAATGTTTCCCCAAGATCTCCAAAGACAGGATCCAAAATAGCCAACTGGATCCAAGCTGCTAAGCACCTTACACCTTGCTCTTGGCAGTTCAGATGTCCAACAACTACACCTCACTCTGGATTCTACTCAAAATGTCCATCTCATCCAGCACAGCTCTTGTGTCTTTTTGTCTGTGCATAGCTATATTCCTTTCTACCTATCATTATGTCTATATAATCACTATGTCCCCACATCCAGATGTAGAGATTAGGGAATTGCTTAAGGCAGTGATGGGAAAACTATGGCCTGGATCTGGCCCATGGGGGATAGTTTGCCCATCACTGAGTGGGGGAATCTAGTCAAGAAGAAGCAGTTGGTGGCAGGAAGTGAGGTCTGACCCAATGATAACCTTTAGAGCCTCTAAAACACCTGAGAAGGCACTGGGGTAAAGATCAAATTCTAGGCTGACACAGGGCTCCTTAGGAATGCCTCCAAGGGAAGACCAGGGCCTAGAGGTATGTGACTAGATTGACACAGAGTCCCCTGGAGGGAAGACAAAGGCACAGAAGATGGGGTCTAGATCTCAGCTGACCCAGTGATTTCAGGGCCCCAAGATTCTGGCAATACCTGCTGTCTTTATCCCAAGCTGATTCAGAGCTCTTTTGAATAGGTGCTGAAGGGAAGTAAGGACTGAGAAAAGTCTGTTGGGTTTGGTAATTAGTAAGTTATTGCTGACCCTGGAGAGCTATGTGGCTTAGTGGATTGAGAGCCAGCCTATAGCTGGGAGGTCCTGGGTTCAAATGTGGCCTCAGACACTTCTTAGCTGTGTGACCCTGGGCAAGTCACTTAACCCTCATTGCTTAGCCCTTATTGCTCTTCTGCCTTGGAACCAATACAGTTTTAACCAACACTTCTAAGACAGAAGATAAGAGTTTAAAAGAAATAAACTAGAAGTTCATCAATATAAAACAGCAAAATGTAAAATAACTTGACATAAAAAATATAGTTGCTTTATAACTTTGTGATTCCACCTACATTTTTATTGAAGCTAACTAATGAGAAGGGGAAGGAAGGCACAGATGATCATATTATTGGCTTTCTTACTATTCCTGGCTCTGTGTTGATGCATTTGAAATATATATGACCTTTTCATCATGTAAACCCTCTTGGCAGATCACTTACTTTACTGGGAATAGAAGAGATAATTTCTGAAGTACTCTCCTAGAAAGACTTGTGCAGTCAGCAAATCACACTACAGCTGTTATGCTGAATATACTCTGTCTCTTTGAAAGGACATTATTGAAGTAGGCAGTGCAAATAATATTACTTTTTGTTGGCTGGTAGTGGTTAGTTTTTATTTTTAATTGACGGACCTTATTAGTTACTTACTATTCTTCTGAAATCATGGTTAATGATAAACCTATTTTCTTCTATTGACTTAAACACAATAAAAAGTAAAAGCTCTGAGTCATAATTATGTTGAAGGTTCTATATAGGAATAAAATTTAGAATAGAGAGTTGAATAAGAATCTTTATCTGACTGACTTCTGTAAGAGGGAGATTGTAGGTATTTATAGATATGTATTTAAATGTGGTCGCCAGGAATCAACAATTCAGATTGATTCCATAATTAAAATAGACCTAAGTCAGGATCCGGTTTAAGGTAGTTTATTTACAATTAGGAAGGTAAAAGGTAGGTAAATAGAGAGAGGGAGAGGCCAGTCCAGGCCTGGAGAGACCTGGACGGAGAGAGAGAGGGTTAAAAGGCTAATTAAACTAGGCTACAAGCCACAAGACCTATCGGAGAGGCTATAAGCCTACTTAAGGCAGAGTTTGGAAACGCCAAGGTAGGCCAAGGAAGTCAGCCTAACTTACCCACGTGACAATTCAGAGTAGAAGCATTCTGAGGTCTCAGCCGAGCACCTTCAGCACCAAGTCCAGAGGGGGAACTTTTTTACCAGGTTGTAACCCACATATTTAAAGAGATAGTGTCTCTCGTCATTTCCTGTGGGCCCACCTCTAATTCAAGTGGACCAATGGCAGCCTCTACACTGATTTGGACTGCCCAAAGGGCAGTCCCTTATTCTTGATTTGATACTTATTGTCACGTGTGATCAACTATCTCCCCTCCCCTTTTGAGGGAGGTGGGGATGATATAATCTAGATGCCTAGGGTAAGTAGATTTTTGACCATGAATGGGCTAGAGTTAATTTCATTTACACACTTCTTACAACTGCTGTTATGGAACTGGTCAAACTCTAGTTAAGAAAATTTAAAAGGAAAATGACCAACTTTTTCTTGTAATTGTAAACTTTCACTCACTTAAAAGACAAATGGAGAACAATTATTTCGGAATAACTAAGACAGTAGAAATCTTCAGCTTTCAAGTGCATGATATTCTAAGTTTTCTTATAAATTGGTTGTTTGGAGATTGAATTTTAAAAATTTCTTATACTCTATGGATTCAACAGATTTTGAGAGTTGAACTGAGAATTACATCATTATAACATTAATTTAACCACAATTGTCTAGCTCTTACTACTTTTCTAAGACAGAGGGTTAGGGTTAAAAAAGAAAAAGATTAAGGGAAAGACAAAGTTAGGTTAAATGTAGTATTGCAACTAAAGTAAAGGAACAAGAATTATCTATGCTCATCATTTAGTAAGCTCTTATTGTGGACATAGAGGACATAAGACAAGGTGGCATGTACTCACAGAATTGGTAATGACCTGAGGGTCCATCAAACACTAACCAATACCTTGTAGAGAAATCCTTTCTAAAGTCTCCCAAATGATCATCCATCTTTCTCTGGAAGATTTTAAGTGAGAGGAAACTCATACTTCAAAGTAGTCCATTCCACTTGTGGATATCCCTAATTGTGAGGAAAATTTTCCTCATATAATGGTTTAAATTTATTCATCTGTAGTTTGTACCTGTTACTTATAGTCTTGAGCTTTGGGATTCAGTATTTAGAAGATTTTTCCATGGTTACATGATTCATAATCCCCCTTTTTCTCTTCCCCCCATCCCAGAGCTGACAAGCAATTCCACTGGGAATTCCGACATGTATCATTGTTCAAAACTTATTGCTTTTAGACTCAGTAGATAAATTATGATCTTTTCTATGCCTAATATTCCTTCATATTGAAGAGAAATATTCTCTTCTCTAAACAGAATAACTCTGTCCCTCTATGACTCTTTCTAGTTTATCAATGGGCTCTTCAAAGTGAACATAGCACTTGAGATATGGTTCCAACAGAGACCAGGCAAGCCAGAACTAGGTAGGTTCTGAATCTTATAACTTCCTCTGAAGCTTAGGATCTCATTAACAGTTTCATTTGCTACATGGCAATATGAATTATAGTTCAATGGAATCCACAGTTCTTTTTCTTGAGAAAGTGCTGCCAAGTCATGGCTCTCCCGTATTGTACTTAAGAATGCGATTTCTGAACCTGTAGGGGACTTTACTTTTTATTCTTTGTTAAATTTCATCTGACCAGACTCAGATGAATGTTCCAGGGCATTGAGATAGCTGTAGATCCTGATGGTGTCAAGTTCTAAGCTAAATAAACTAAGAATGTGATAAATGGCTGAGAGACACAAACATTATTCTCTGAGAGATTCAGAAAGGAATATTTCACACTGGATGGGACCATCTAGTGAGCTTCATGGCCATTGTGACACCTGGCATGAGCCTCTATCTGTGTGAAGAATTTTAAGTAGGATATGTTGTGACTTCCTGTTGTAAGTAAAGTCTAGGACGTGGAGCAGAGCCACACAAGTCCTAGATAAGCAAATCATCTAATCTGTCTGTAAAATTATAAACTGAGTTTTGAGGAGGACAGGAAGTTATAAATTTGTCAGATTACAGTGGGATTTGTATGTTAGCCATTGAACTTCAGGCTCTATTTGGCTGGAAGTGGATAGAAAAAGTATTCCAATGGATATTGGCCACATCACATTGTCTTTATAGATGAGAAAACAAAAGAACTTCATGGAAGTCTCACAATTATTGTAAGAATGTAGATTGTAATCCAGTATTGACAGTTCTTGTTTGTGTGTTCAAACAGAGGAATTCTTTCACTGAGTGATTTGGCTCACATAGTTTACACTTCAACCATATTTTCATCACACTTCAACCATATTTTTATCACTGGGAAAAATGTATTTTGTAATGAATTTTAAATTGGAAATAAATATCAGAAGAAATAGGAAAGTAGCTAAGGAAAATAATGAATTAATTAAAACTGAGGTGAAAAACTTCAGGCTTTTAAAAAGTATCATATAATCAAGTCACACGAGCAAGAAGATGGCATTTTCTTTTTAAAAAAATTTATTTATTTTTAAACATTTTTCCATGGTTACATGATTCATCTTCTCTCCCTCCCCTCATTCCTTCCCCCTCCCGGAGCTGGCAAGCATTTCTTCTGGGTGATACATGTGTTGTCACTTGATACCTATTTTCATATTATTCATTTTTGTAATAGAGCAATCTTTTAAAACCAAAACCCCACATCCTATACCCATATAAACAAGTGATTAATCGTGTATTTTCCTTCTGAATTTCTACTCCCACAGTTCTTTCTCAATGTGGATAGCGTTCTTTCCTATAAATCCCTCGGGATTGTCTGGTTCATTGCATTGCTATCAGTAGCAGAGTCTATTGAATTTGATCATCCCACAATGTTTCATTTACTGTGTAAAATGTTCTGCTAGTTCTGTTGATTTCACTCTGCTTCAGTTCATGGAGGTCCATGGAGGTCTTTCCAGTTCGTATAGAAATCAAACAGTTCATCATTCCTTATAGCACAATAGTATTCCATCTCGAGATGGCCTTTTCTATGGTCCGCACAACCTCTCAGATTTCTCCAAACAGAAACCATGTACCAAAATATAAAGCAACTTCAGCTATTTCCATCAACTAGTACACCTAAAATCTAAAGAAGGGTTTTTTTTTTTAACTAACCTAAAACACAGAAACTTATAATATTTACTGACCTTGTGCTTAGTTAGGACCCCTCCCCTGCCTTCTATGCTATCTCATTGAGGCCAAATCAACAGAGTCAAGGCTTACATCAAAACCTACACCTTAGTCCATCTTCCCTTTTTTCCATTGCTGTGGTAACTCCTGCTCTAGGCTGTGGAAGTTTGTTCAGGCCTGTGTAGCTTTCTTTCAGAAGAAAAAGCCTTTTGGCGCTGCAGTCTGGATATACCATTACCACAAAGTTCTGAGCTACTGGGGCTTGAGAAGCAGGTCAGAGAAAAGAAAAGTTGGAGTGGGCCTCTAGGACAGGGCACCCTGAGGAAAAGGCACAGCTCCCAGCAGGGGCCATTTGGGGAAGAACCTTAGCCTGGTGGACTGTGAAATCCCCAGTGTGGAAGAGGACTGGGGGTACCACCTGGGTAAATCACAGTCAGAGGAGAAGGAGTCAGAGGGCAGAAAATAAGCAGGGGGTGGGGCAAAATACTAAAGATTTCAGAAAGAATAAAATTTAAAGTCCTTGAACATAAATGGTTGCATTAACTGAGAAAAAGTAACAACATAAGGAAAATATGGCTTGTGGCTCTAGTAAATGAATTCAAGCATCTAGAATAAATACTGCAGAATAAATTAAATTGATCCAACATTAGATGAAAAAGAGGACCCTGTGGAGTTTGAGAAGAACATGGAATCACAATATACTCTCCTTGAATGGTTTAAAAGAGAAATGAGAATTATGAGAGTAGAATTTATATCCTGAATATAAAAAATAATGACTTAAAATAGAAAAATTTGAGTCTATAATTTCAAACATCATTTGTTTTTTTACAAAAGAGAGAGCAATAGATTAGGAAGTGAAGGACAATCTAAAAGAATAGAAACAAAAAAAATTTAAATATATACTTATTATGCAAACAGAACATATAAAGACAGGATGCACAGAGACAATCAATTGATTATAGGTTTCCCAGAATCCAACAGAGCAAAAAACTATAACACTATAATGAAGGAAATAATAGAAGAGAACCACTCAGAATTTTAAATGTAGAAAATTAAATTCCAATTGAAAGAATTCACAGATCACGTTCAGGAAAAACAAAACAAAACAAAAATACCATGGCTGACAACTCCAACACTCATACTGGTTAAATTTAACAATTAATTTCAGAAACAGCAAGTTCTATAAGCCATTATGAGAACGATCTTCAATATCTCCAATAACACAAGACTGTCCAACTCCCACTGGAAGGAGGAGTAAGGAATGGAATAATGTGTTCTCACAAAGAGAAGAGTCTATAGGGGGAATGAGTGAGGGGAAAAGGGGAAAGATTGAAAAAGGACTAAGGGGATGCTAAAGTAAGGAGTCTTTACTTTGGAGGTGGTAGAGGGGTTCTATTGATGAATTCTTCTAAGAGTGAAGAGATAAGGTCAGAGAAGGGAAATAAGGATCTTATACTGGCTAAGGTCTGGGGGATTTCATATTTGAAAAGTCTGCTTTTCCAGGGAGGTGGGTTGGAGTAGAGTTGGAACCCCTACAGGCAATGGGCACCTATAGGAGTGAAAGAGCATAGAGAGAGGAGATTTCCAGGCAGATATAGGGAAGGTAAAAATCACTGCTAAGCTACATTATAAAAAATATGGTAGGAGAAGAGCCCTACCTAGAGGCAGTATTCTCTCTGATATCTCTGACATTGTTCTGGAAATAGAGGAGAAGGGGAATCTATGGGGAAAACCCTACAAGGTAAGACAGACTCTCTAGAGGGATGAGCCTAAAATGTATACCTTGGAAACTTTGATTGTATGAAAAATGCATAGTAAAAGAGAGCAACTAGATAACTTTAAGGATTATGAATCAGAGAATGTGGGTCTAGACTCTAGAAACTGAAAAGGAAGATGACTAATAAAGAGAGTGAGAGAAATCCTATTTGTAAAGGGCACAACAAACATGTTAAAACTAAGGAATATGAGTAGCTGAAGGGGAGGAGCAGAAAGGGCAATATCAGACAAGAAGAGGGGAACAAGGGTGAGGGGAAGAAAGTCATTGGGAATGAGAACACCTTAGAAAAGATAAAAGTAAGCAAAAGAATATAATATTGTGTTTACAGCAAAAGAGAGAACTTGAAACTGAAAAGCTTCTTCACCGACAACATTAATGCAATTAGAATAAGAAGGGAAGAGGTCAAATAGGAAAAAAATCTTTACGTTATATTTCTTTGATAAGAGTTTGGAATCTAAGATAGATAAACTATGTAAATATATATGACTAATAGCCATTCCCTAATAGATAAAAGATGAAAAGATATGAACAAAATTCTCAAAAGAACAACTTCAAATTTTTTACTCCCATAGGGGGTGGGGAAATGCTTTATGTTGTAAAAAATAAATCTACCACACTGATATAGACAATTTAGGTAAATAAAGTCAAATTCTCCAAGTCAAGGTAGAAATTTAGATTTTATTGGAAGAGGGCCAAGTCTCCTGACAAAATTGGACGCTCACATATATTACATGCACATATTACATAGTTAGACCCCAGTGAGAGACAATGAAAGGGGGCAGAGACCTGGTTTTATATGCTAGTACAGTAACAAAATGAATGTTTCCATACAAAGTTAAGGACTTCTATCACAAGACATAACATCATATAGGCCTTTTTGGAAACAGTTACCTAACAACAAAGCTGATCGGTTAGTTCTTTTAGGAAAGCCCATATTAGTTTAAAGGTTAAATCACAAGGCAATACCCTTATTTACAGAAATAGTGATGACCATTACCTCAGACTCATCTGATCTTGGGCAGGGAGGGGGTTAAGGGGGAGGATGGTTATTTCCAAAAAGGAAAGGGTGCATATGTTTGCACCATATCTGGACATGAAACTCAGATGGTCAGCATTTTATGATAAAGGGAAGTGCAAACTTAGGGAGGGGTAGGAAATCCTCTTAGAAGCAGTTTTTATGCTTATTATGCTTAAGTTAGAAATCTTTATAAAAATCATGAGTTCTCCCAATTATAATTAAGATTATAATGGAATTATACTAATCACTTTAGAATCACTACATTGATTATCTTAAACCTATCACTATCACTAAAATCCAATCAAGTATAAAGGGGTAGGTGTCTAGCTTCCCAACATTTAAGTCACTAATAATAAGAGAAATGCACATCAAAACAACTCTGAGGTTTCCTCTTATAACCTGCAAATTGACACAAATGTCCAAAAAAAAAAAAAAAAGGCAACAGTCAATGTTGGAGGAATCCTAGAAAGATAGGTACACTAATACATTGTTGGGAAAGCTGTGAAATGCTAAGCCATTTTGAAAAGCAGTTTGGAGTTATGCAGGCTAAGTGACTAAAATGTGTATCCTTTGAACTAAACACTCCATTACTGAGATTATACCCTGAGGAAGAAGCCTTTGAAAAGAAAAAAGCCCCCATATACTCGAAAATGTTTATAGCAACATGTTTTGTGATAGCTAAGAATTGAATGCAAAACAGATGCTCATCATTTGAGGATTGGCTAAACAAATTGTGGTATATGAATTTAATGGAATATTATTATTTTATAAGAAATGATGTGTATAATAAAAATATAGAAGAATGAGAAGATATGAACTTATGCAGAGTGAAGTAAAGAAAGCTAAGAAGACAATATATACAATAACCATTGTTCAGTCATAACTGATTCTTCGTAACCCCTCTTCATGACCCCTGTTGATAAAGTTTTGTTGACAGATATTAGAATGGTTTACCATTTTCTTCTCTAGGGGATTAAGGCAAACAGATGTTGACTTGTTCAGGGTCATATAGCTAGTAAGTGTCTGCTAGGCTGAATGTGAACTCAGGTCTTCCAGGCTCCAGGCCTAATGCTCTCTCCACAGAGCCATCTAACTGTCCCACGTACAGTAACTGCAAGAATGTAAATAGAAGATTGATAAGCCAAAAAATCTAAAGTAGTTGTAAAAAAAATCATAAAGATTAAATGGATCCCAAATGAAGACATATGAGATGACATCTCTAACATACCCTTCGTGAAGGTCAGCAGTCTCATAGATCTTACATATTGCTCATATTTTGAGGCTTTTTCAATGTATTGATTAGTTGTGCTTCTCCCCCTTCCCCCACTTTATCCTCTTGAAAAAAACTATTTGTCATATGAGATGGCTTTTTGGGAGAGAGGAGGTGAAGGACACATAGGATACTATGGTGATATAAGAAACAGAAAATAACAATAAAAACTTATTTTAAAAGAATCATCTTAATCCGTAGTAAACTTTTTTTAAATCATAAACTATTCCTGTCTTATAACTGAAATGGAATAAAAATTCATTAGAATAATTCATTTTCAAAAGTATATCAGGGCATAGGATTTCATTAAAGTTCAAGTTTGCAGTAAGTAATGAGATGACAGCTCAGGATAAATTTGTGAATGATCTACTCTCCCATTTTCCTGTTGCTGGATTTATTTTCTTCTTTTGAATTTGCCTTTCTTTTCAGTAAGTTCCTAATTGTACACTTTCAGTTTAATCATTTGATGTAACAATTAGTGACCTCCCTGTGGTATTGTAGGAAACCTAGAGAAAAATAAAAATGCTTGTGGATGAATGAATTAGGTGGTAGGATTAATTTTTTGCATAAGACTTATGTTTTCATTAATAAGGGAAACTCTCAGTAAAGAAAGTGTCTCTACCAAAGTAGCTTAGCAGCTTATCTGTTATTTATAGGCTTCAAGAGATAAGTGACCTGACATACACAGCAAATATGTATAAAGGGCAAGATTCAAACTCAGGTTTTTTAGAAAAAAAAATTCTTTATCTTCCGTCTTAGAATCAAGCTACATATTGGTTCCAAGGTAGAAAAACAAGTAACAGTTAGAAAACTGGTATTAAGTGATTTGCCCAGAGTTAAACAGCTAGGAAGTATCTGAGGTGAAATTTGAACTCGGGACCTCTTATCTCTAGGTCTGGCTTTCTCTCCACTGACCCTCCTAGATGCCCCATTAAATTGAAATCTTTTTCTTTTTCTTTTTTTAACCAACTAACAGTCTTTATTTTTTAAATCATTTATTAATATTTATTTTTAACATGGTTACATGATTCAAGCGCCTACTTTCCCCTTCACTCCCCGCTCTCCCCCCACCCATAGCCGACACACATTTCCACTGGTTTTAACGTGTGTCCTTGTTCAAGACCTATTTCCAAATTGTTGTTAGTTGCATTGGTGTGGTAGTTTCGAGTCTACATCCCCAATCATGTCCTCCTCAGCCCATGCATTCAAGCATTTGTTTTTCTTATATGTTTCCTCTCCTGTACTTCTTCCTCTTAATGTAGGTAGCGTTCTTTACCATAAATCGCTCAGAATTGTCCTGGGATATTGCTTTCTGCTGGTACAGAAGTCCATTGTATTCGAATTTTACCACAGTATATCAGTCTCTGTGTACAATGTTCTTCTGGCTCTGCTTCTATCACTCTGCATCAGTTCCTGGAGGTCTCTCCAGTTCACACGGAATTCCTCCAGTTTATTATTCCTTTGAGCACAATAGTATTCCATCACCAGCATATACCACAATTTGTTCAGCCATTCCCCAATTGAAGGACATACCCTCCTTTTCCAGTTCTTTGCCACCACAAAAAGCGCAGCTATAAATATTTTCGTACAAGTCTGTTTATCTATGATCTCTTTGGGGTACAAACCCAACAATGGTATGGCTGGATCAAAGGGCAGGCATTCTTTTATAACCCTTTGGGCATAGTTCCAAATTGCCAGCCAGAATGGCTGGATCAGTTCACAACTCCACCAGCAATGCATTAATGTCCCAATTTTGCCACATCCCCTCCAGCATTCATTACTCTCCCCTTCTTTCATTTTAGCCAATCTGCTAGGTATGAGGTGATACCTCAGAGTTGTTTTGATTTGCATTTCTCTAATTATTAGAGATTTGGAACACTTTCTCATGTGCTTGTTGATACTTTTGATTTCTTTACCTGAAAATTGCCTATTCATGCCTCTTGCCCATTTATCAATTGGGGAATGGCTTGACTTTTTATACAATTGATTTAACTCCTTGTATATTCGAGTAATTAGACCCCTTTCAGAGTTTTTTGTTATAAAGATTTTTTCCCAATTTGTTGTTTCCCTTCTGATTTTGACTACATTGTTTTTGTTTGTACAAAAGCTTTTTAGCTTAATATAATCAAAACCATTTAATTTACATTTTGTAATTTTCTCTCACTCTTGCTTGGTTTTAAAATCTTTCCTTTCCCACAGATCTGACAGGTATACTATTTTGGGTTCACTTAACTTATTTATAGTTTCCCACTTTATATTCAAGTCATTCACCCATTCTGAATTTATCTTGGTGTAGGGTGTGAGATGTTGATCTAAACCTAATCTCTCCCATATTGTTTTCCAAATTTCCCAGGAGTTTTTGTTAAATAGTGGATTCATGTCCCAAAAGTTGGGCTCTTTGGGTTTATCATACACTGTCTTGCTGATGTCATTAACCCCAAGTCTATTCCACTGATCCTCCCTTTTATCTCTTAGCTAGTACCATATTGTTTTGATGACTGCTGCTTTATAGTATGGTTTAATATCTGGTACTGCTAGGCCCACTTCCTTCGCATTTTTTCCCATTATTTCCCTTGATATTCTTGATCTTTTTTTATTCCATATGAAGTTTGTTATAGTTTTTCCTAATTCAGTAAAGAAGTTTTTTGGTAGTTTGATAGGTATGATGCTAAATAGATAAATTAATTTGGGTAGAATGGTCATTTTTATTATGTTAGCTTGTCCTACTCACGAATAATTAATGGCTTTCCAGTTGTTTAGATCTAGTTTTATTTGTTTGGAAAGTGTTTTGTAGTTGTTTTCGTATAATTGCTGTGTTTGTTTTGGTAGATAGAATCCCAAGAATTTTATGTTGTCTAGGGTGATTTTAAATGGTGTTTCTCTTTCTACCTTTTGCTGCTGTCATGTGTTGGAAATATATAGAAATGCTGATGATTTATGTGCATTTATTTTGTATCCTGCAACTTTGCTAAAATTGTTGATTATTTCTACAAGCTTCTTAGTTGATTCTCTAGGATTTTTTAAGTATACCATCATATCATCTGCAAAGAGTGATAGCTTAGTCTCCTCATTGCCTATTTTGATACCTTCAATTTCTTTTTCTTCTCTAATTGCTACTGCTAGTGTTTCTGGTATGTTGAATAATAGAGGTGATAATGGACATCCTTGTTTTACTCCTGATCTTATTGGGAAGGCTTCTAATTTATCCCCATTGCATATAATGCTTGTTGATGGTTTTAGGTATATACTGTTTATTATTTTTAGGAAAGGTCCTTCTATTCCTATACTTTTCACTGTTTTCAATAGGATTTCCTCATTGTTTATACTGCCTTTAATCAGGATGTAATGTCCTTCCCAAATTGAAGTCTTTTTTATTTAAAATCTGGTCCTTCTGCCTACTATGTCTCATGGCCTATTGGATGATACAATACTATATATATATAGTTAAAACCTTATTTTGGTTCCTAGCTTAGGGTTTCTCTCCCTCCCCACCCCCTAGAATATTGTTCATAATTAGCAAAAAATGACTTTTTCATTTCCTTTTATTTCATCTGCTTAGCTTCTTTAGAGGCTTTAAAATCTGAAATTTTAGGAGTAACAAACCATGTGAGGATTTTACAGTTTTAAAATAGATTTTTAGGTATAGGTTGCAGAACATAGGCTTAATATATTACTTAAAAGCACCACTACCAACAACAAAAATAGATCAGTGCATGGGACTAGATAATCAAGAAACAGAGATAGTAGAAAATAGTAGCTCATTAAGCTCAAGAACATAAATTATTGGAGAGAGGACTTTTTTTTTTTAAGAACTGTTGGGAAAACTAGAAAGCCAGTTGGTAGGCAATAGTTTTATATAAAATTCATGTACTGTATACTACAATATATTAAAAAAGAATTTACTACCTATAAATGTGAAGATTATCACATAAAAATTAGTATAAAATGAAAGAACTTTTAACAACTGAGAGGGAGGGAACAGAATTGATAGCCAAACATGTGATAAAGGATATCTTAGATTATTTTACTACATAAGGTTTAAAATCTTTTGCATGACTAAAATGAATGAAGTTAGAATAAGAAGAGAAATGGTAGATGAGAAAAATATCTATCAAATATCACCATTAAAACTCTGATATTCAAAATTATAAGGAGTTGTTACAAATATTTGACATCAGTAATCATTCCCCATTATATGAGTAGACAGAGATGACCTTCAAAAGAATTGTAAACTAGAAATGACCAAATGAAAACACTCCACTTCCCTTATAATTAGAAAAATGCAAATTAAGGTGACTCAAATTGTATCACTCTAAAATTAGTAACAATAGGATAATCAGAATTGATCAGTGTTTGGAAGGATAGGAAATGGTAGAGGTATGAATTCTTTCAGGTGTTGTGGATTTAAGTATGGAATTATGAAAGATAGGCAACTCAGTTGTCATATAGTCATTCTCATATTACTCTGGCCTCCTTGCTGTTCCTTGCTTAAGTTGCTCTATCTCCTCATTTCCATGTATTTTCAGTGGCTGTACTTTGAATCAGTGGACATGTGCCACAAAGAGCTCAAAGAGAGAGTAAGAGCCAGTAGGTATTAGAATATTTACAATTAACATTCTTTGTAGTAGCCTATTTTTTGGATCTTAGCTGAAAAAAAACTAAGCTATAAATCTAATGGACTATTATTGTGAACTAAGAAATGGAAAATAGGAAGCACTAAGAGAGGATATTTTGTATGATTTCTGAGTGAAATAAGCAGGATCCAAAGATTAATATACACAGTGACTTCAACATCCTAAGTCAAAAAATCACTAACAGGAAGCCAAATTCAGTGGTTGAAAAGGTAATGAAAAGTCCTTGAGTTCATAATAAAACATATCTCCTTATGTTAGAGTTGTTAGAAATGATGCACGCAGGATGATGGATAGTATATCAGATATAGTTACTGTTGGGTGTTTGTCTTTAATTATTTTTGAGAGTTCATTTCAGAGATGAAGGAGAGGAGTTTCCAGATATGATTGGACTATAAAGACAAAAGGTATAAATTTCACATATTTTAGTAATGAAAAGAAGAGTTCCAAACTTGGTGTTAAGTAGTTTGAGTGTTTTCAAAAATTTACACAATTACCATTTTGGTTTGAACATAAGCTATATACTTTTACTAAAAATATGATTTATATAAAACCTGAGTTCAAACTATAAGCAGTATTGGTTCCTTAAAGAATATCCTTTGATATTCTTTTTCTTTTAAAGAGAACTCAATTAAGGGATATATTTTATATTCAGAGATGATATACTTGGATTAATATAGTAATATTTCTATGAATGGAAAATAAAATGCTATATATG
Source organism: Gracilinanus agilis (assembly GCF_016433145.1). Taxonomy (NCBI): domain Eukaryota; kingdom Metazoa; phylum Chordata; class Mammalia; order Didelphimorphia; family Didelphidae; genus Gracilinanus; species Gracilinanus agilis. Next base: position 150,241,862 of record NC_058134.1, read on the forward strand.
TGTGTTCTTTTTTATATTTATATTTACATTATTTATTCTTTTCTGGGTCAGATGGAGACAAGTACTTGAATTTATAAAAGAAGAAAGTGAAATATTTTGAGGACCTATACATGTGACAAATTATTTCAACTCTAGGAAATAATTCTTAAAACCTCTTAGGTAGTGTTATGGCATCAGGTTCTGGGTTCAAATTTCCCCCCTACCTATCATTGTGACCTTGGGCAAACCATTTACCCTCTTTGGGCCTCTTATCTCATCTGTAAAATGAGGTTTCATGAAATGACCTTTAAAGCTCCTTCTAAATCTAAATCTAGGATTCTTTGATTCTGTGAATAAAAGCAGCTTACAAATACAATATAAAACATTTATTAGCAAACTAAACTGAATTTTAGCTCCAGAAAATTAGAAAAAAATTAGAAAAATTGTAATGAGCAATTTTTAAATCTCTGAGTTCTTTGGGTATTCGTGGCGACATATATAACTTTGCTAGCCCAGCAAAATAAATAAATAAAACCTGCCACTGAAAAGGCCTTGGGCAAAAATTAAACACTAAAGTACATAGCAGCGATTGCAGTTTATTAAATCAAAGGGTTCAATCCCACACACCAGCTGCAAACTTGGTAAAAAAGCAGGCATATATAGTTTTGATCATGAATTCTTAATGATTTTTGGACTAAAATGTTCCTGGAAAATGTTAATATATTCATGGATAAGTCAGAGATATGTATCTATCTTCAAAAGTACAATGGGGTAAGAGGTTTGCTTTTTAATATGTATTATTTGCTACCTTTTTTCATGACTAATATATAAAATTAAACTGTAATGTACACATAAACCTAATATGTTCATTGGGGGATTTTTGCAGCCTTTGAAACTATGCAAACCACTTTCTTCTCCTTTTTGCACTCTTCTCTTTAGGCTTTTATAACACTGCTCTCTCCTGTCTGAACAACTCTTCTCAGTCTCCTTTGCTGGATTTTCATCTGAGCCCTCTGCCTACTCTTGTGGGTGGTGAACTCATAAGCTCTCATGGGTTCAATTATCACCTCTGTCCAGATGATTCTCACATCTGTTTATCTAGCTCTGGTTTTTTCTCCTGATCACCGGTCTCAGATCTCCAATAGCATATCTCAAATTAGAAAAAACACAGACACCTTCCATTCAATGTGTCCAAAACTAAACTCATCTTTTTTTTTCTCAAAACTTTTCCCAACCTTCCTGTTACTGTAGAGGGCACTACTATCCTGCCAGTCTGCTAGATTCATAATCGAGGTGTCTTCTTCAACTCCTTGTCTCCCATATCCAATATGCTGCTATGTCCTATGGATTCTACATTTTCTCCATCTGGATTAATTGTTCTCTTCTCTCCTCTGACACTATGATTCTGATTACAGTTCCTTATCTCTTCATGCCTGGACTACTTATTGCAATTGCCTACTGGCTGATCTCCCTCCCTCAAATTGTTCTTTATTTAAAGCCATTCTCCACTTAGCTGACAAATTAATCTTCCTAAAGTGCATCTCTGACTATGTAACATGCACCTATACTCACTTTATCCCTATTTGTAAACTCTACTGGCTTCCTGTTGCATTCTGGATCAAATATGAAATCTTCTCTTTGACTTTTACAGTCCTTCATAACCTAGCCCCTTCCTAACTTTCCAGTCTTCCTCTACCTTCCTTCCTTCCTTCCTTCCTTCCTTCCAGGTAGTTCTATTATCCAGTGACAGTGGCTCTTTGTGTTCCTTGAATAAGACACTCCATCTCTTAACTCTGGGCATTTTTACTGGCTATCTTTCATGTCTGGAATTCTCAACCCCCTCATTCTGTCTCTTGACTTCCTAGCTTCCTTCAGATGTCAAATGAAATCCTACATTCTGCAAGACTTTCCTGATCCCCCTTAATTAATGCTAGTACCTTTTCCTTAAGATTACCTCCTGTTCTCCCTGTATATATCTTATCTGTACATTTTTGTTTGCATATGTTCTTCCTCAATAGGCTCACTCCTTGAAGGGAGAGATTGTTTTTGTCTTTTTTTGTTACTCCATAGATTAGCACAGTGCTTGGTGCATCACAAGTACTTAATAAATAAATGCTGTTGCTTGTTGCTTTATTTATTTATTTTTTTTGATCTTTATAGAATTGAGAGCCAAGTACTAAAAATGAGAATTTTAAAAGTACTTTGTCATTTCAAATTCAATAGCTAATTGTGTTATGGATAAAAAGGGGGGTGCACTAAAGTTGGGGGAGTGATCTAAAGTTGGGGGTGATCTCCTTCCCTTGTTGAGTGATGGAGGGGTAAAAGGCGATTGAGGTAATAGGAGAGGAATGAAAGGGATGGCTGGATTAGGGAGGAATGGACGAGGCGGTATTAGGATGGTAAGGGTACAGGGTGAGGTGTTCAGGAGAGGCAGCTGACACAGACTAGACACCCAGGCTAGAGACAGAGGATATTGGGGAAATAGGCTGAACCCTTCCAGGGAGGAAAGGTACTTTTACAGGCAAAAGGAATAGGGCCAGTCATAAGTGGTTTGAATCTGACTTGAGGGCTTTCTTGTTAGTTTCTCAAGTCCTCGAAGAGGAACCACAAGGCTCCTCCCTGTCAGTGAAACTGAAGGGATTCAGGAGGAAGTGTTGGGCAACTACTTCCTCCCAAGATGGATGCCTCCAGTTTCCCTCAGGAAATAAAAGATAATTATTCCTTCCCCTTCACCCTTGCCTAATTTCTTCAACATAAAGATTCTCCAGAGGGTTTGATTAGGTAACAAGGGTTTTATTAATGTTCCAGGGATGGTCTGGAAGGAGAGAGGAGTTTGGGGTTTCTGACAGCCACTAGGGAGAAACTCAAGATGGGGGAGGGTCTCAGGAAAGAGTTAGACTGAGAGAGAACCTGCTCTCTCAGCCTGGGAAGATTTGGCTGCTTTTAAGGTAGAGGGTTTACGAAAGGGATAGTTTGAATTCAATGATGTCCTACTTGCCTATGGGGAAAACTAAACCCACAAAGTCTTTTCACTAAAAACCCAAAAGCCACCCTCCTTCCCAGAGCCCTGGGAAAACAAGCAGGGAAAGCAGGGAAGTAATATGGAGAAGGTCAGGGAGAGGTCCAGAGAAATTAGCTAGGTACAAATTATCCAAAGACAAAGCACAGGCCAAAGCAAACCGAAAGCCAAAATAGAGCTCTGGTTGATCATTCCGCTCTGTTCAACCATCAGGGACCAACTGAACTCTCTCAGAATTCTAAGGCTTCTAACTGCCAGAACTTTTCAGTTGGCCCCCTGCAAGTGCAAAACCCTCTCTCTTGCATCTTTTGCATTACAATTGTATTTAGATACCAGCTTGAAGTTAGGACTTTATAGTTACTGCTATATTAGTCTGATTCCTATTTTCAAGTAGCTTATTACATATTTTCAAATTCTTGTCACATGTCTTTTAGATATTTTACAAATTTCACTGTCAAAGACTGTTTTTTAAATAGAGAAATAGTTTATATACTTTATATATATATACATATATATAACCTTCACAGAAATAATTTTGTATTTTTTCTTTGTAAATTCTTTCTTTTTTTTTTTTTTAAACCTTACCTTTTGACTTGGAATCAATATTGTGTATTGGTTCCTAGGCAGAAGAGTGATAAGGGCTAGGTAATGGGGGTTAAGTGACTTGCCAAGGGTCACACAGCTGGGAAGTGTCTGAGGTCAGATTTGAACCTAGGACCTCCCATCTCTAGGCCTGGTTCTCAATCCACTGAGTTACCCAGTTGCCCCCTAAATTCTTTCTTATTAAGCAATAATAGTGAAAACTTGTATTTATCTAATGACTTCTTTGAATACTTTTTTCACTTCTGGTTTCATTTATTTACATCTTAAAACATCCTTGAAACATAGTTGAGACAGTTGATCATATTTCTTATCCACTAAAAAGTGAGAAACAGAAAGCTGATGACAAGAGAAAATACACAAATAATAAAGCAGTACATTTACTTCTCTCTACATATGTTACTATCCTTTCCTCCATTTAGAGTTTTTTTTAGAAAACTGTATTCATTGCTGTAAAGTCAGTTATTTTTATTGTTTGCTTGGATCGTATCACTAACTAACTAGTCTTTCTGAAATGTGGCTTCATTTTCAATTATTTTGAACTTTCTGTGTTATCAGTTATCTCTCTTGGCCTTTTTTTCTTTTCTTTCTTCCCCCCCTCCCCCCACATTGCTAGTACCGGATTATTGGATGATTATGTAATTCAGTGAATAAAAATGACCAAATAAATATATGATGTCTTGAAATGATGAAATAAGAGTGATAGGAGAATATGCTGAGGGAAAAGACATCTAGTCATAAATGAAAAACAGGTTTTTCTAGAGTTATGTTCCTGGAACAAGATGGAAGTATTTATCAAGTATAGTAGCAACTTAAATTTCTTTAAGACAAAGAAAATTAAATTAAAGATATATTGAGATGCTCAAAGAATTGAGAATCTTTAAATCTGGTTGATGAGATAGTAAAAGAACAGCAACATATTCAAACTTAACATAAAAAGACATTGGAAAAGGTAATAAAAACATAACTTTTATTTAAATCCACTAAGAAAACATTAGAGAAGGAATTAATATGCATTACAAATGTTTCATTATAAAGTGTAGTTTATTTTGAGTTGAAGTTTAAAAGGGAGAAAGAGTGTATAAGAATAGTAGATCATAATTAGCTTATATTCATAGATATATGTACATGATGAGAATTAGCATTAAATAGCTTGATTGCCTGAGATTTTTCATGGAATGAAGTAAAAACTTAGAAAATAACCTTTTTTTCTTGTGCCTATTTGACACCTCTCTCCACAAAATGTTAATGATTATAGTGTTAGTGTTTTAATGAAAGTATAGAGTGTTCTCTTATTTTTTAAAAGGTTATTTTTGCAATCAACAATGTTCTTAAAATCTTCATTGTTAGGTGGGAATAATCAATTATGTTTGGAAGTTTAACAACCACTTTTTATTCCATTGATTGGAAAGCACCTAATGAGGTTTCTTAATATAATTGTTGTGGTATTTTTTCCTTTTGTAGTAAGTCATTTTCAATTCAATTCAGTAAACATTTATTAAGCATCTTGCTAGGCACTGTGCTAGGCACTGGAAAACAAATAAAAAGACAGTCTATGCCCTCAAAGATCTTACAGCCTAATGGGGAAGGAGGCAACGCTCAAAAAGAAGCTGGGCAGTGGGATGGGGGATGAGGTCACTAGGGGGAACCTAGCATGGGACGACTTTTTCCGTAGGGTCGAAACTAAGCTATGCTATAGATGTTAAGTGGAGTGAGTTTGACAGACAGAGCTGAGTGAGTGTATTCTGTCTTGTAGGCTTTGTGACTAAAAGCTGTTCTGCTAATTTTCAGTTTTAATTTAATGTTATCAAATCCAGTGTTATCAGCTAAAATAAAGTTCATAGCATCCAAATGAATCAGTTACAGTTTCATATTTTTCCTAAGAAAGAAGTACAGTTTAATTTGCTTCCATTATTGTTTTAACTATTATAATGTCTTTGGGCAAGTCTCCACCACATATATAACCTTAAAACTAACAAAGAGTAAGATATATATAGGTTTACTAGATAAAGATTGTTTTCTAAATATGATTTTCCTTATGGGAAGGGATAATATAAGCAAATGTGTCTGGGGGGGGGCAGGAAATGAAATCTAAATTTCAGGACATTGAAAAATGGCCATGGCAGGACTAATTCAACCTTGAAATTTCTTTCCTGGAAGTATTTTTAGTTTTATAATTTGTTCTTCCGAAAAAAAAAAAATTTACTACTTCTTGTCTTTGTATCCCTAGTGTAAACACTGGAATAGATACCTGTCACATCATGTCCTAGGCTCTTTATATATGCTTATTGGCTGATTGTTCTCTGTAATCAACTAATGGCATAGTTGAGTGTTCAGTGGATCATAAGAATATAGATCTATGCAAGAATTCAGTGAGGCCTTAAAAGGCCATTTAATCCTATCTCCTCATTTTACAGATGAGGAAAATGAGGCCTATTGTGGTTATGACTGTCTAAGGATCCATAAGCAGTAGTTATTAGAGGTAGGAGTTGAACTCAAGTCCTTTGAATACAGAGCCAGTGTTCTTTCCACTGTACTAAGGCTCTTATCTTTGAATTTTTAACAAATTGCTAGCCCAGCCTAGGATGAGCAAAACTTTTTCATATGAGTGTCCTTCACTTTCTAAAAATTCAGTGTAGTTAATGTTTCTTTAATGCTTAATACTTTAATAATACTTTTTCTAATTTAATTAATTTTATTTGTTTTAAGTGTCACCTTTTAGATCATGAGCTTTTTGAGGGCAGAGATTGCTTTTTGCCTCTTTTTCTATTCTCATTACTTAGCATGATGCCAGACACATAGTAGGCTCTTAATAAATATTTGTTAACTATTTTTATTTTTAAAATATACTAAACTTAAATACAAAAAATTCATACATATCACAAAACACAGGTTTCTATGAGACACTGTGATTTTCTGTTTCATATTATTTGCATACTCTCTCTCTCTCTTCCTCTCCTTTTCCATCTCCCTCATCCTTCCTTTTCCCCCTCTCCCACTCTCCGCAAACTGTTCTGCTTGTTTGAGCTTCCTTCTAAAATTTTCTTTTGTGTATTTAATTAATTTTTTTTAACTGTCCCTGTCCCTACCTTCACCCCTACTTTTTGGCACCACTATTGCTATGTTCCCCTCCCTCAACTAGAAGCTGGGAAAAAGAAGAAAAAAAAAGCCCTAGTAATAAATATGTATATTCAAGCAAAATGAACCCGCATGGCAAACATGTCCAAAAAAAGTATTTCTTTGTGCCTTTCTGGGAGGAGGTGGGTAGCATTGTCTTCCGGAGACATGGTTGATTTAAGAGTTGTCAAAGTCTTTCAGAGTTATTTTTGCTTACCATGGTGCTGTCCTTCTGTTAGTTATTCCTCTGGTTCTACTCATTTCACTCTGCATCAATTCACATTATACAGAATCCTCTGAAATTATTTTTTATCATTTCTTATGTTGTAATAAATCATTATATTTGGATACCAGAATTTATTCAATCCTTCCCTAGTTGTCCAAGAGATCTTCTAAGGCCCCTCCTTGGTTTCTAATTCATTTCTTATTTTCTACTGTTTTAGGATCTCCTTCAGGATTAGGAATTTTGTTTTGCTTGTGATAGTTCCCTCTTTCAATATTTTCCTCCCTCTTAATCTTACTCTCCCTAATTCTTCTTGTGTTTTTTTTTCTTGAGTATGATGTATTTTTGTACCAAACTGTCTATGTTCAAACATCCTTTATTCACTTCACATAAGAGTGAGGTTCATCTGCTACTCACTCTACTCCTTCCTTCATAATTGTACAAGCTCCTGTTCATCTACCCCATTTATGAAAACCAGCAATTTACACCTTCCTTTCTTCTTTGTTTCTGTACTATTATTATCCCTTTACCCTCAATCCTGCCTTAAACACATCAAAATAAAACAATCCATTTTTTCCTATTTAACTCCTTCAGTACCCTTTGAAGACATTAAGGTTCTGAAGAACACTTGTTTCTTTCTCCCCCATATCATCATCATTCAGCCTTCTTCTAATTGCACTAATAAATTGACTTTTCTAAGTTTTTTTGAGCTCTTGAATTTTTGTTCTGAAATTCTACTCAGCTTTAGTCTTTTTTACAGAAAAGTTTGAAAATCTTGTCTTCCCTTAAAGGTCCATTTTTCCCCTATATGAGATTATTTTTACTTTTGCAAGATGTTATTCTTTTAAATCTGTCTCTTTTTTGCCTTTTAGAATATCATTCCAAAGTCTCTTCTCACTTTTCAATCAGTCAGGAAACATTTATGAAGCACCTACTGTGTATTAGGCACTATGCTTTATTGGTTATAAAACCATGGCAAAATACAGTTCATGCCTTCAAGGAGTTCGCAAAAAGAAAACAATAAGCAAATAAATATGTACAGACAAGCTATTTATGGGATAAAAAATTAACAAAGAGAAGACCACTAGAACTAAAAGGAATTGGGTTAGGCTTCCTATAGAAAAAGGAATTTTAGTTGAGGCTTGAAGGAAATAAGGGAAACCAGGAGGCAGAGGTAAAGAAGGAAAGTTTTCCAGGCATGGGGAAGAGCCAGAAAAAGTTCCTAGAGTCAAGACAGTGTCTTGTTTATGGAATAGCAAATATGTAAATGTAACTGGATTGAAAAAGTATGTATGTGGGAGCTGTAACATGTAAAATAAGGTGTACAGTAAGAAAATCAGAAAAGGAGGTAGGCTATGTTGAATATCAGAGGATTGTATATTTTATCCTGAAGGTAATAGGGAGTCACTGTAGTTTTTTGAATAAGGAAGTGATGTGATCAGACCTGTCTTCTAGGAAAATTACTTTGGTTGCTAAATGGAAGATGGATTGGAATGGCAAGAAATTTGAGGCAGGCAGACTCACTTGTAAGCTACTATAGTAATCTAAATGTGAAGTGATGGGAGCCTGCACCAGGGTGATGTTACTAGCAGATGAGATTAGGAGACATATTTGAGATGTTGCAAAGGTGAAATTGATTGACCTTGGCAAAATATTGGATATCAGGGAAGGAGGAAAGAGAGATTAAGGAGTTAAAAATGATGCCTATTTTTTGAGCCTGGAAAGTTTGGAAGAGGAGAAGGCTTAGGGGGAAGGATAATATTTATTTTCTGGACATCTATATGTAGGTGTCTGAAAGTTAGAGATGTGAGAATGGAGGTCAGGAGCAGAAAGTTTAGGGCAAGGTAGATAGATGCAAAAAATTAGTATTCAGATGGTAATTAAATCCATTTTATACCAGATATTATACCTTTTCATTTTTTTCAGTCTTTTGTTTTGTTATGATATTTCTTACTGTCATGCATTCGATTTTGCTTAGACTTTTCAAGTTTTTAGAGACTGTTATTTCAATAAAGTTTACTTTCTCTTTTAAGCTATATGTTCCTTTTCTAATTAAGTCATTCTAATGCAGAAATTCTGAACTTTTTCTGTATCCCTTTTCAGTCTGTTGGAACCCTTCTTAGAACAATGTTTTTAAAGGCATAAAATAAACTACATAGATTTAGAAGGAAAAAATTATGTTGAAATACAGTTATCAAAATACATATATTTTAAAATCCATGTATCCTACATCAATAACCCTCCTTTTCAGAGGTTTTATTTCATATTTTTAGCTCTTGATTAATTTCTTCTCCATAGTCAATCTATAGAAAAATGCATTTTTTCTCTTTTGTGTTTCTTCTTGATGTTGTTGTGGAGTTGTTTTCTTCTTCTTTTGGTTGCTCTCCATATTTCCAGTAATTTTTAAAATAGTGGTTGGTATTATTATTCTCTTTCTAATTCATCTGCCCCCAAACTGCCAAAGTGATATTCTTAAAGCTCTCATAACTCTCAGAAAGCTCAAGTGGTTCCCTTTTGACTCAAGAATAAAATGCAGATGATCACACATATAAAATCTATATCAGAGAGGGAGATAGAGAATTCAAGACTCAAATAAAAAAACAAATATTAAAAATAGCCTTTTCGTGTAATTGAGGAAAAAAATAAAATGTTAGCGAATTTTTAAAAAGAATAAAATGTAAAATCTCTGTTTGACTTTTAAAGTTTTTCACAGTTTGCCTTCATCTTATCTCTTCAGACTTATAAATTTCTACCCTTTGTGATGTCTCCATTTTAGCTAAGTTGACCTACTAGCTTTTCTTTATGCATCCCATCTCCACATCTCTTTATGTTTGCATAGGCTATCCTTCTTGCCTGGAATACATTCTTTTCTTACTTCTTCTTAGAATTCCTTCCTCACTTCCATCTCTTAGTACCTCTAACTTCCTACACATGCAAGACTTTTCTTAGTTTCTGCCCAACATCTTGTGCTTCCCCTCTCTTTTTAATACAGAGTACTTTGTATTTACTTTGTATATATGATATATTTACTTTTTAATAAGCATGTAGTTTTTCTCTATAGAATGTAATCTCTGGAGGGCAAGTCCATTTTGTTTTTGTCTCTTTATTTCCAGTGCCTAGCACATTGATGACATTAATAATAAAACCTATCCCATAATAGGATGATTAATAATATAATATTTATGTATAATAAATTGTTTAGAAAGCACCTGGTGTCCATTAAAGAAAGTCATTATATATATAAATACAAGGCATGATTATAATGATTAAGGTAGCAAATATTGATCATTTTTCCAATTTGACAATTTATATTTCTGATTTTAAAGTTGGTTGAAAATTTTAATTTCAATATCTATTTTGAAGCACTTACAGAAAAAATAAAGAGAATAATGCAAATAAATGGAAACATTGAAAATATAATCTGATTGTACACATAAATTCTATATCAGATTCCTAATGTTCCAGGGAGGGAGAGAATTTGGAACTTAAACTTTTTTTAATGTTGAAAAAATAAAATTGCAAAAAAATGTAATTGAAAATATTTCCTTTTATGATAAAATATCTCTTGCTTCAAATTCTTATGTTATGGAATGTTCTGCAAAATTGGATTTTCTGGCTAACTAGAATTTATTTTTCAATGACAGTTACTTTAGTGAGGAGTTAATGCATATTAATCTTAGGATATAGCTTGGAAATTGCTTTTTTGAACAAAACTGCGATAAACCTATTCTCTTTTAGTTTTCTTTTCTCCCTCCAGAAGATTCATATAGGTAACTATTTTTCTTATGTTAGGATTCTGTTTATTTGTGTTTCAAGTAATCAAATTGTATTTCAGTGGAAAAATTATTTAGGGAAGAGATGAGAAAACAGATTGCCACATACTTAAAAGATAGAGAACTGTATTATGAATACCACAAATTTCATTAAACAGTTAATTATGAATAATTTACTTTTGATAATAGATGAACATCTGTACAGCAGGTCTTTTTTGGTACAATAGTCTCCTCAGATTAAAAGAAACAAAAAAGGATAAAAACTCCACACTTTTTATACAGCAACTCCTTTTAGGGTCTCAATCGACGTACCTGGTATTCCTCTTTTGAATGAATCCCATATCTGTGTTTTCGGGTCTAATGTTAGTTTTTATTTTTTTAATTCTGTGGCTTATGATTTTTAAAAAGAAAGATGCAAAAGGCTTTAAGTAACACATACCAAATAATTTACCATTACCTAACATTATCCATTTTTATTTTTACAGAACAAAATAATTCAGTAACTGTTCCTTTTATGGATTAATTCTTGGAAATAAAAATCACTCATATTTTTTAAAAACTGCATTAAAAGTATAATAAAGGAAGAAAAATGAAAATTATGGTTTGCCACAAAACAAATATTTAATTAGAAATAAAAGCTATTCAGGCTTCCTGACTTCCTATAAACTGAATCCTGTAATGTAAATAAATTCTGTGCTTTTTCTTAAAGCAGCATTTTAAATCTCTTTAAGTACTATCTTCATGTACTCATTACACACTATTTAACAAATTAAAAGGCAATTAGAGACTATCAGGTAAATACATTATTTTTTCTCTCTAAAATCATAAGTGATCAAATGGTTATATGCGTGAAAGACAAAAACTCTAGTGTTACTACTAGAGCTACTACTCAGGCTGACAAATATGCTTTCTAATGGCCACTTCTTTGGCTATATAAAATGCTAAATGTAGGCAACAAGTAATGATTTGTAGCAAAATTACAATATTTGTATTTTATATTTTACTTCCTCAGACTTAATGTTGTAAAGGATACCAGAAGCAATTAGACTCTGTCATACAATGATTTTTAAACTGGGCTATGTGAACTATTGGAATTGAACACTAAAATATTTTAATACTCTATTGTGGGTGTTTTTCTATTGAATTCTAAGAATAGTTGGACTAATTTGTATCTGTTTGAAAACAAAATTAGCTCCAGGTCTTGCTGTCAAAGCAGGATCTTGCAAAGTTTAAGCCTTACTCAAAATAAGCTGTCACATTGAAAAGGGAATATTAAGTGATACTAAGTATCAAAGTAAAAATGTTTTAAAATGAGGAATTGAAAAATTCCTTGATCTCTTCCTGTAGAGAATATTGCTATTGAGATTTTGTTTTTTTACTGAGGACCAAATATTTGGAGAAGCAACATGATACAGAAAGGAGACGTTTTTTTCCTAATTTGTAGTCTTTATGACATTGAATATCTTTAAGCCTTAATCTCCTTATCTGTAAAATGAGAGTGTAGAGGCAATCTGATTTAGTGGATAAAGTGCTAGGCATGGTGTCAGGAAGACCAGGGTTCATATTCTGCCATTGTCATCTTTTAGCTTCATGACCTTGGGCAAGCCCTAAAAGGCTATTTTCTGCAGTGACAGAAGGAATTCACACAAGGGACTTTGCGATTTTGACAATGTCACAGAAGTAGTAATACTTGAATAAATCACCTCAAGGTGTTGCTGTAGAACGACAGCTTTATAAATCTTAGAGCTCTTTCCATATGGATTCTATTTTGAATAATGCTTGCTTACTTATACTGTCAAAATAGGGTATCTTTATTTGTTTCCCCTTTCTTCCTAATCAAATTGATTTAGGAAATAAGGCACAGAAAAGCTATGGCTTTCCCAAGATTCCTTGGTATGGTAGGAATAGTATCAAATAATATTCTAATTTCTCTTGTGATCCACTCTGGCCCTTGACCTGGTTGCATTTTGCTACTTTTCCTTTAGGATTAGAGTATTCAGCAAGCTAAAGTTAACATTTACCGTTTTATTCATATGAGAGAGAACTTGAAAGGCAACATATTTTTTGCTTAGAATATCATAAGTGAAAAAATTACTTTTAAATGGTTCACTACTTGTATTTTATTCAGGCCATTTAGAAGAAAGTATAAAAAATAAAGTGAAAAAATTATTATGCTAACTAAGCCTGATATTTGTATGTTAAGATAATAAATCATAGTAGAAAGTGAACTTGTTTTGTCGTCAGAAGATCTATCTTTTGTGACAGACTATATCACTCCAGGCCTATTCCTAAAATTTCTTCATTAAGGAACTTCTCGGAGCCTTAGTTTCTTTGTCTATAAAAAAGAGATAAGATTAAAAGGACATTTCCAGAATTGATGAGAGGCAAGTGCCTCTTAAAAATCTCGTTTTATCAACAATTTTAGCATTCATTGATATGTTATTTTAGTATACAGAAAAATGGAAAATAATTCAAGACAGCTTTATTTTTTATAAGCACCTTTTCTCCCCAGGAGATAAAAACTACATAGTGATAATAAAATAATCATTTGACATAGTTTACTGAATTGGAATAACCATTTCTTATTCTGGATGACTGGATGATGGATCATTTGAAAGCCTCAGAATATTTATTTTTTTTTACCAATAATTTCATAGGCTTCCAGCATCCAGAAGTTCTTTAAAATTTCAAGTCTGAATGAGATACAGAAGGAGAAATGATGAGGAGTGTTTTGTGATGATAATGATAATAACCAGGGTACAAATAACACTCACATTTTGTGTATGTCGAGGCTGTAGTCCTGTCACACATATCACATTTAATATTGGCGGCAGCTTTGAAATTGGTAGTAAAAATTAGAAAAAGTAGCATTTGCTGGTGGTATCTTATGTTCTCCACATAGAAATCCATTTAAATTCCTCCCTCTCATATTTCGTTCAACAATTTTGTAACACAATCCCCCTCTTTTTTTAGTATCAGCTAAAAGTATTTAATTTTTTTAATTGTAAAAACTACATATTACAGGGTTTTTGCCTCCTCCATCAGATACAAATTGTTGCTATCAATTTTTCTCATTACATAATGTGATGTTTTGTTAATACACCAGAGTTTGCAATTTTTCTTTTAATCCTTTGCTTGTTCAGGTTTTTCATTCTTGAAAATTGAGAAAAGGAGTTGCTAAGTTATTTTTTCCTATATGTGATTATGGATAGAAGGAAAAACATACAAGGTTAATTTTTAGCTATTTTACATATAGTAAATATGGGCTATTGTGAGCTGAAAAGATGATTGGCTTAAGAAACTAAATTAATTCTAATTAATTTGAACCTATGTCTTAAATTAAAATGATATTCAAGTTAAACATTAACTTAAATTTATCTAGGGTAGTAAATGGCTTAGAAAACTGAATTAAAAAAATAAAGCATACAGGTTTTGGTTGAATTTTAAAAGTATGTACTACTTTAAGGCTATTCATTTATTTTAATTTTTTAAAAAATATGACTTACATGAATATTTTCTAGTGGACAAAATAATGACAAAATATACACAATGATGTTACTTTAACAAACTGCCATGCAACATATACATTAAATAATGAAGAAATTGAATATATAAGACCTAATCTATTTAACATTTATATTGAAATTTTACAGTATAACCAGTACTTAAAAATTCCCCCTCCCCCCTTATTTGGCAGTCATGTTTCTTACAATTAAAAAAAAAAACTCTTGGGAATAGGGATTTGGTGAAAAGTTGGTTTTTACTTAGTCGGTAACAACCTGTGGTACTAAACATTTCTCTCTTACTTCACTGTCTTCAAAGGTAATTGTTTTATTCCTTTTAGGATCTATCCAAGAATTATGTATGACAGCATTATTAGGCATAGGATCTGCTTCCACAATTGAAACAACTCGTTTTTTCATTTTACTTTTCAATACCTTTTGAAATTTTTGTCTAGTAAATGCATATAGAAGAGGATGAAAAATGGTAGTTCCATAGGCCATAACTAGGAAACACAATCTTAGTTTTACCAGAAGGTCACTTGGGCCCAAACATAAAATGGTGGTGTTTAAAACAGAAATTGGTGTCCAGCAGAGAAGAAATGTTGAAATAATCAACAGAGACATTCTGAAGACTCTCTTTTGCCTCTCCCGTCGTTCTCGGTGTCTCTTCACGGCTCGCCGGAGAGCAATTATGACAGAAACAGAAGTTCTTACACCAAAAACTACATTTCTCCCGCCACTGCTTTGGGATACGTCAGTAGTCTCATGCTGTGTGGTCAGAGAAATTGTCTTTTTCTTTCTCGCTTTTTTCTTTTGACCTGTTGAAAATCTTGTGCCTATTCGAATATTTAGGGCTTGAAGTATTTTGGTGTAGGTAATGAGCATTACTATAACAGTGAAAAAGAAAATTGGAATCTGTACGAGCAGGTGATAATACATCCCCAGTTCAGTGTGGTATTCATTTCTACTGACACAGAGAAGTGTCTTGTTTTTCCATCTGTTTTCACTTTGAAGACTGAAAAAATTGACCTCAATAAAGGGAATTAGGAAAGAGAAAAATGAGACAATCCATATGGATGTCATTAACATGACAGCTCTTCCCATTGTCAGAATTCGGTTTGCAGGTTTTACAGAGATATCATATCGGTCCAAAGTAATTGCAAAAACGTTGATTGCAGTTGAGACACTTGCAAAGGATACACAAGCCTCATGGAAGCAACATATGAGAGCAGTATTACTCTCCAATGAAAGTAGAAGAATAACTATAGTTAGAGGAATACATCCTACACAAATAATCACATCAAGTACATGAAGATTCATTGTAATAATGTTACTGACAGAGTTGATTAAGTTGGATTTCATGCAGTAAAGTACCAATACTGTGAGGTTGCTGCCAAGTCCCAATACAATTTCTAACATGAGAAATCCAGTGAGAGACACTTGAAAGCTTAATGGATATGATGATGATGGGTACATATTGGTATTGATGTCATCAATGTCATCTCGGACTGTAATGTTAGATTCAGACTGCATGTTGATTTCCGGAATGGGGGAGAGACACATTCTTTTGGAGTAGTCGTTTTTTCTCCTAGAAAGTGAAATAAAAGAAACTATTTGAGTTCCATATTTATAATCATTTGGACAAATACCTAATGTATATTCTCTCTCTGTCAAAAATCTATGTAGTCTCTATGTATTACTGCATTTGATGTTTAGCAAAATTTACAAGGGAGAAAACTTGTCAAAGTTCATCGAGTTCATTTTGTTATGCTGTAAAAGGGCATTTAAAATATGCACATATGTGTATCTCCTTGACAAATTATTAATCTAAGACTTTCCTTCATGACTTGGAAAACATTTTAAATATTAAAAATACCTTTTGCTGCAAAGTTTTCACTTTCATCGTATGAGAAAGAAATTATAAAATGGTTCAAGAATCCATTGGAATGTAAATGCTACTGAAAATTTTTAAATTTAAAAATTTATCAATAATTATAAAACATACATGTTGCATATTGGTATCAAATTAATAGAGTTTAGATCTCCCTTTGAGATATTTTCTTATAAATGTTTCAGATTAAAAGTATAGTTTTTAGGTGTTATCTTTTAGAATACTAGTACTCTTTTAAATTCTCTTTTCCTATTCTTGATGTGATCATTTTACATTACATAGCCAATAGTGTGTTATGGTTGCCTAAGCAATTTCCCTCACGATACTAAAATTTTTAACTATTTTGTTTAGAGTAAAGATATTTCATATTGGTCACTGAAGTTTTTTTTTTTTACTGTAATAATTAATGAAAAGATTTTAAGAAAAGGCAAAAGGAAGTCACTTCTATATAACAGGACAGTGAAACTTTAATATGATGGCATTCAGCTTTCATATGGAAAGTTTATTTCATAACTGCTTTTTGTAGATCCTGAGTTGAAATTTAATAATTCAATTATAGATTTGCATTTTCAAGATGTTTTAAAGCATACAACTATTGGCTTCATTTTCATATAGAATTTAAAATGAAAAATTAAACTCTGGACAAGTCCCAGAAATGTATTTTGGAGGTTTTAAAAAGTTGCACTTTAAACCTATTTTAATGTATAATTTTGAAGATAATTAGAAAAAATCTATTGCCATTGGAAAAGATTCATATTTAATACCTAAGCCTTTTGAGCCATTTGCAATTGAAATGTTTATCTTTTAACATATCCAAATGACATATATACAGTAGTTTACATTGCTAAAAGAAAGCCAAATAAACTATCATTTCTCTTATTTTAAATCTAAAATGTCAGCTAAAGTGCTCACAGTCTTAGGCATGAAATAGAAAATACAAACTCAAAATTAAACTTAATCTTTCTATATTATGCAAGTTTTGCCAAGCTTATAAGGATATAGATTCATTCACAGTATTAGCTTAAAAACCCCTCCCCAACAAACTATTTCAGAAGCTGCCCTAAGTGATTAGAAGATTGAATTCTCTTGAACACAGTTTAAATGAGAACTAAAGGCGTATTTGTTCAAATAAGGCATGGTCAGAACTCAAACTGAAATCCTGTGAAAATGGAAAATTTTAAATGTGCCAAATGTTTTAAGCTGACATTAACATCAGGTCTTTGTCATATCACTTAGATTTATGATTAAATAAACGCAAAAATGTCAAGTTAGAAACATAATTAAGAAAATACATCTTCCTCTCAGGGTTCTGTTTTCTTGTAAATGCTAAACCATGGTTGGGTGCATGCATCTTTTGACCTACCTGTTTTCTGTTGCCTCAGGGGTCTTTCGGCTCACTATGGAAGTTTTTCAAAAATTGATACATGATGTCATTGACAGATTTTTGACATGCATTTGCACCTGGCAACAGAAGTAGCAGTGTTCTATTTCCTATTTCATTTATTTTTGTTCCAACACTTCAGCAGCAAGATTTGTGTTTAAAAATGAGGTTTAATCGACTGATGGATTTGTGGGTTTTTGGTTTTTTTTTTTGCTTTTAAAAGCCACTACCAATAAAAACAAGAACTTCTTTAAGTGACATTAATTATATTTCCCTTTTGAGGACTATGTGGCTGTGTATTTTTATTTTCCAGGATAAGTGAAAATAAAAATAGAAACATCAGATTTCTCGCTTTAGATACGTATTTAAACATTCTTTTTTTTTTGCAACTGGACATCTATTTCTATAGTACTCTTGTTCATCAGTTGGACTAATGTCTCAATCCCATAAATTTCTTTACATTATAAAATCCAGCTCATGAGCTTTTGATAAAGACCATCTGCTATTTAATTTGATTTATTTTCATTAAAGAAGGATACATAACAGATCATGATATTCAAAGAAAAAATATCCATTAGTCATCGTGACAATTGATATGAATAACTTAATTTGTAGTGCAGAAAACCTGATACAGCTTCATTTAGCTTGCTGGTGAAGTATGCACATTCTCCTTCTGAAAATTCATGTTTCATTGTTTCTTCACGAATCAGTTGTTTCCACAATTTTGATATTTAAAGTAGAAAATCCTTTTTAAATGCTCACCATTTTGTTTTCAGCCATATACCATTGCATTCTTCTTCTTGTGAAAATATTATCCAATGTCTTCTCTTCAGAGCACTGATTTGTTATGCATGCAAGCAGACATACAGACTTATTCCATGTTTTTGCTTTAACTCTTTTATGTCTTTAGAAATACACATTATATCTTGTAACTTGTGGTTCAGACTGCTGGAAAGATGTGTTCAATCATTTGCATTCTTCTTATTGTCAGTAGCAAAAACTGAATTAGATGCTTTATGCCCTTGTGAAGAAAAAGGAAAAAAAAACCAGATTAAGATATGAGATGTTTCTTAATTCTACATTAATAACTGAAAAATTACCGTAATGTTATTTATGTAAAATCTATTTGCAAAAATAAATGAGCTCTATTCTTAGACCCAGAACCATATATGTAAAATACACGAAAAAACCTTTTACCCTGCAAAATTGTATTTACTCCCTAGTTAATGATAGTGTTAACATTGCCAGGAAAGAAAAAGAGAAAATCAGATTGCTTCTTAATAACTCTTTTCTATTTCCATATTTAAAGCTAGCTTATGTTTTCAGATTTTTTGAGTAAGTTTACACTATATACAATATGATCTCTTTTCATTGTGAGAATTTTGATAAAACAGCAGATATTTTAGGCAGACTGTTACAGCTTGTTTAATAACTATTTGGACATTGCTTGAAATTTGCTGTCCCAAGCCAATATCATATCAGTATTCTAAAGATAAAATTTTCATTGATATTTGATTGAAATGGTTGAAATAGATGAGCTAATGCAGAAAAGTAAGTGCTCATATAACTGTTTTCCATGAACAAATCCATTACATTCCTTGTGTGCCAATGTTGATTAAGAAATGAAAAACAGCTATTTGGTAAATCTGTTTCTTAAAAGGGTTTCCTTATACATCAATATGTGTCATTTTTTTTTTTTGGAGAAAAATCTATTTTTACATTCAAGATATTTAGCTGGTTTGGAGTGGATTAAAAGCTAGTTTTCATAGTGAATGAACAGAAAATGTCCTTAATAATCAATGCATTTAAAAGAATTACATATTTTAAAAGCGATGCTTTTTAACCTCCCTCCCCCCCAAAAAACACATTTAGTAATACTTGCTTCTCAACAAGCAGAATTAAACTCAACAACTCTTGAAATTTAGGCTGAAACATCCTTTTTCCAAAGTAATTTTACCATGCACAGATTATGCTGTTTCAGGAGCATCTGTGTACTATAATAAGGAGCATATCTTACCTCTACTTAAAGACTGGCAATGTTCTTGATATAGTCGAAGCATTTCCAGTTTTGATTGATTCATTTCGTTCACTTGTTAGCAGAGTACTGAGGGAAGAGGGTCATAAACATCCCTTCAAAAAATGACCTTAATGAAAATATGTTCCTGGACCGTGCCATTGTTTCAGCACTCCTGCTAATGTATGGAACATGTAGAGCTGCTTAGAGGCTGCTGCAGTCTCTCACTCTTCCGACTGTGGAATCAATAAGCATCTGAAAATACATAATGAAAGTAATTTAACATACTGAAGGCTTCTTGTCTCCAGAGGCAACATTTAGATTCAGCCTTTCTAAAGAAGAACAGCAGTGCTTCTCAGAGGAAAGCCTGTTCTGGGCAGCGTTTGCAGAATGACAGCCTACCTTGTCGCTTCTCTTCACTGCAGAGAGATGCAGTGCATTCACTAATTTTGATTGGTCAGTTGTGTTGGGCTTAAACTGTGCTACATATGTATAGCAGTGTTTCCCCCCCCCCTCCACTGTTTTATATATGGATGCTTTTTCAAAAGGCTAAATTTATAAATGTATTGAATGTAATTCTCAAATAGATTATGCACTCATTAAGCTTTATCTTTAAAATAATTTGCTCTATTTTGGTTTGTTGTTCAGTAGTGCCAGCATAGAAGAAATTGCAATGATGGAAAGAATTACACAGTATAAAGTATATATTCTTTTTAGAGCCTTTGGTAATTATATTTAAGAATATCTTGGTGACATATAATTTTTTGTTGGAATTCTTTGCCACATAGCTAAAAAAAGGAACTATTCCCATCTTTACTATGAACCAAACTGAGTTTTTACCATTATTTTTGTATTCAGGTCTTTATTGTTAGTGTGTTCCAAATGAGTCTAAATAAAACAACATATTTAAAATGATTGAAGATGCCTTTATTCATTTGATAAATATTTGACTCCCTACTATGCATAAGAAGTGATGGTTAGTACTAAATGTAGCAGAATATTTATCACAAATATGATTTTAGTTTAGTTTAGAACCTGTTTTAGTAACAGGTAGAATTTTGAATTTATATATACTGTAATGTAATATGTTTTTTAAATTAGATTTTTCTTGCTCATTTTCATCATGTTTACATGTAATCAGTTTAATAGGCTTTAGAAAAATGCTCTAAGATTTTATTGTATTAAGGTGTTAATTTGTTTGCACTTTTAGTAATACTTTTGTACTTATAGGCTATTTTATTACCAATTTCTTTTTAATAGTCAATGCTTTCTTTGACATCGATGTTTGTATATTTTCTCAGAGAGAACAATTCAGGAAACCTTTGCTGAATGTGCTGGGCACTAGGGACATTGAAGATAACTAAATAACTTAGATTCATATTTTCATAAGATGGATGAAGATAAAATTTGATCTCTTTAGGAAATAAAGTTATGCACTCAAGAAAAAAATCAATACTATAGATTAAAAAATTTTCAACTATTAGTGTAAAAGGACCCTAGGTTTTAGAGATGGAATGGACTTTAGTGATTTCTAGTCCATTTCTAGTCTCAGTGTTTAGTAACTTCTTATTTTCAGTGTCAGAAAAAATCTCTCAAAAGTTGGCATTATCCATCATTTTTATATTTTATTTCACAAAATTCCCTTTAGTTTTTACAAAATAGCAGGTATACTTAGTTTGTAATATCAGTTTTTACTGTTACTCATAATTTCAGAACTCTTAAAAACATAATTTTGCTATGAAGACAGACTGATTTCAGTTTATAACTTGCTAATAAGGATGCTCCATTAAATATAAAAAGCAGTTGATATATATGCTCTTAATAATTTCAACACAATTGAATAGCTTTTATTACCCTCAAAAACTTGCTAGGAGCTCACATTAATAGGTTTTTATACAACATGGAAGAGATGCTTTTTGGAAAATCTTGTGTATTTCCAACAATTTCTTTCCAACTTGAGATATTAAAAAATTTCTCGTGCTAAAAATGAAAAAATTACTGCAAAGTTTGAATTTTACTGGTATACCAGCCAGATTGAAAGACTGATGTGACACATTTTAAATATAAAACTGCCTCCAAAGAAGGATTGTAAGCATGACTTGGTAGCTTGTTTGGATAGAGATTACATTATGATCAATTTGTTTTACTTGAACTTTTTTCGCTATACACTTGACTCCTAAATAGGAGAGTTAATTTGTTTTTAGGAAGATAATCTCAACATCTAATCTAGCATCACATTTTAACAAATATATGAATCAATAGATTCAGATCCAGTTTTATGTACATTATTGCCTATACACTGTCCCCCTTTCAGTCCATCCTTCATAAGGCTAACAAAACAACTGTTTGTTATAGGATAAAATACAAACTTCTCAACCTAACATTTTCTAGCTTAATTTACCATTACTTTTATTCACATTATTTACATTCCTGCCAAACTAGATTACTGGGTGTTCTCTAAACTGCCACCTTCAACTTCTTTTCATATGGAAATGCTCATCCCCATACTTGGAATTTAATTCTTTCCTCACTTCTATTTGTTAAAAACATTCTTGTTCTTTAAGTTTCAGTGTAGGATAGTACCTCTTCTATGAAGCCTCCTCTAATATTTCTAGGTGAGAGTATTTATGTTTTCTTTGAATTTTCTTTTAGTATTTTGCCTTGGACTTTTCTTTATAGGAAGCAGTGGTGTCTTATGCCAGCTTATCTCATACAAATCTGTGTTCATGTCACATCTAGACATCATAGACATGGGGTCAGGGACAGGTTTGTTTTGTATCTTTGAAAGTCTTCTTGCTAGCACAATGCTTTCCACTTGGATATTTAATAATTAAAAAAATAAGTTAATGGGAAATAAATTACTAATGCAAAATTTAGCACATTTGTTTAAAATGACAGAAATTCAAGTTACCATAGTAACTCAGATGCTCATATTTTTATACTTAATAGACTTAGTATACTTTTAGGACATTAAAGTTGAAAAATACTCCAGATGGAAGTGGTAGTGGAAAGACGTTTACCTCTGAAGTAATTCAGAAGATGGGTTCAAATCCTCCATACAAAGTATTTTTCTGGCAGCTGGATTTAAAAAAAAATGAAAAATGATAGTGTTTCTATTCTCACTTGTCCTAGAGGGAAGTAAATGAAATGGCATGTTCATAGATAAACCATTATGAATTATGAGAAGTAGAGTTTAGATAATACATAGTTTTTGCCTTTAAGTATCTTAAAATTTAGTAGGACGCTAATATATGTGATAATTACCTATAATTGTTTCAAAGATTTGATGATTTAGTCAGCAAGTATCTTTTGGCTCTTAATATCAAAACCTCTTTACCTTCATAGTTGGTGTCATACCATATAACCTTTTGATGATGAGCCTCTGAATATAGCTATGCAGATTATCAGAAGGTAGATACATGGTCCATCAGTCCTCTCATTGAAATTTTCTCTTCTAACTGAACAAATTATGGCATAACGATGGTGAGATAATACTATTGTGCTATAAGGAATGATGAAGAGGATGATTTCGGAAAGAACTGGAAAGACCTACATGAACTGATGCAGAGTGAAATAAGCAGAACCGGGAAAACATTGTACACAGTAACAGTTATATTGTGGAACAATCAAATGTGATAGCCTTTGCTATTAACAGCAATCCAATGATCCATGGCAGTTCTGAGGTACTTATGAAAAAGAATCCAGATTTCACTTCCAGAGTAAGAACTGTTGGAGTAAGAATGCAGATGTAAGCATAGGATTTATCACTTTTTTATTTGGGTACATATTTTAGGGTTTTGGTTTTATAAGATTATTCACTTACAAAAATGAATAATATGGAAGCATGTTTTGCATGATAATACATGCATAACCCAGATTGAATTGCTTGTCAGCTCTGAGATTTGGGAGAGAAGAAGGGAAGGAGACAATTTGGATTATATAACTTTAGAAAACTCATGTGCAAATACATTTGTAAAATAGAAATAAAAAAGAAAGGAGAGCATTCCAAATAGAGGGAATGGAGCCATCCAAAAATGAATAAACCTTAGTAAAACACATACAATGAACATATTAGAAAATGTACAACAGAAGGTAAGAGGAAATAATAATTGTACTTTAAAGAAAGAGAAGGATTTCAGCAGCTTGAGGTGAAGGAGAGGGTCAGCATGGAGAATGGACTCTGCAAATGCCAAAGAGAGAAGTTAGAGAATGGGAAATAATTTGAAATTTGTGAAGAGCAATAGAATGAAAAGCTAGTGGGAAGCAATATTTAAATTCACCCAAATATATCTAATGGCACCTCCTTTTTTAATAACTTATTAAATATTTATTAAGCATATTATTAACAATGATAATGATGCACAATGTGCTAGCAATAAGGTATGCAAAAATGAAATACTACACAGTGCTTATCATCTAGGAGTTAATCATTTAATGAGAAAATAAACATTAGCCTATGGAAATGAGGATAACATAATGTAGAATATAAACAGGGCAAAGGAAGGATTGAGTCAAAGCACCATAAGAAATACCAGAAAGGGGAAATTACTTTTAATCATTTTTAAAATTCAATTTTATTTTCAGTTCTAAATTTTTTTCATTTTTTTCCACCACTAATTGAGGAGATAAGAATATAAAACCCATTACAAATATGTATAGACATACAAAACAAATTAGAAGGAAATATACTTGAATTCATACTCCGAAGTCTATCACCTTTTTTATGGAAGTGGATGGCATGTTTCTTTTTTTTTAAAACATTTATTAATATTTATTTTTTAGAAAAGTTAACATGGTTACATAATTCATGTTCTTACTTTCCCCTCCACCCCCCTCCCTCTCCCTCCTTCCCCCCATGGCTGATGCGCATTTCCACTCGTTTTAACATGTGTCATTGATCAAGATCTATTTCCAAATTGTTGATAGTTGCATTGGTGTGGTAGTTTCGAGGCTACATCCCCAATCATGTCCTCCTCAACCCCTGTGTTCAAGCAGTTGTTTTTCTTCTGTTTCCACTCCTGTAGTTCTTCCTCTGAATGTTGGTAGCGTTCTTTTCCATAAGTCCCTCAGAATGGACAGCATGTTTCTTAATGAGTTCTTTAGGACTGTGGTTGGTCATCATGTTAACCAGAGGTACTAAGAATTTCAGAGTTGATTATTTTTACAATATTTCTGTTTCTACATAAATTATTCTTCTGATTCTGTTCACTTTGCATCAGTACATACAAATATTCTCAGGTTTTTTTGAATCTCTCATTTTCCTCATTTCTTACAGTATAATAATATTCTATCACATCCATATACCATAACTTGATTAGCCATTCCCAATTGATAGTCATTCCCATAGTTCCCCAATTCTTTGCTACTACAAAAAGAACTACTATAAACAATTTCATATATATGGGTCATTTTCCTTTTCTTTGAACTTTTTTGGAGATGTAGACCTAGCAATGTTGTATTGCTGAGTCAGAAGGTATGCAGAATTTAATAGGTATAAGGTGGTATCTTGGAGTTGTTTTTAGTTTGCTTTTCTCTAATTATTAGTGATTTAGAAGATTTTTTTTTCTTATGGCTACTGATAGTTTGGATTTCTTTCTTAGAAAACTACCTCAGTAGTTCAATGGATTGAGAACCAGGCCTAGAGATGAGAGGTTCTATATCCAAATCTGGCCTCAGATAGCTCTGTGATCCTGGACAATTCACTTAACTTCCCTAGCCTAGCCCTTACTGCTCTTCTGCCTTGAAACCAATGCATAATATTGATCATAAGATGGAAAATAAAGGTTTAAAAAAGAAAGAAAAAATAAACTGTTCTTGTCTTTTTAAAAAATCATTTATCAATTGAAGAATGACTCTTTTTTCTTGCATATTTGACTCAGTTCTCTATATCCTAAAAATGAGACCTTTATCAGAGAAACTTTCTGCAAAGATTCCCCCCACCCCCCGCTTCTTATTTTTCTTTCAATTTTAGCTGCATTTGGTTTCAGTTGTGCAAAATTTTTTTTTATTTTATATAATCAAAATTACCTTCTCTTACCCTCTCTATCTCTTGTTTGGTTATGAACTTTTCCTCTGTTCCTAGATCTGTCATGTAATTTCTTCAATGCTATACTAATTTGCTTATTAGATCACCTTTTAGGTACAAACCATGCACCCATTTTGAATTTATTTTGTGTGCCTTTAGTTTCTGCCAGGACACTTTGCAGTTTCCAAATAGTTCTGGTGAATAGCAAATTTTTGTCCACATAGGTAATCTTTGGGTTTATCAGATGTAGTTACAATAGGTTACTGTACCCTTTGACTTTTGTATGTTGTGTACCTAATCACTTCTACTACTCAACTTCTCTATTACCTAGTTTCAAATTGTTTTGATGATTATAGGTTTATAGTATAGTTTGAGGTCTTGTCCTGTTAAATCTTCTATTGCATTTTTTTCATTGATTCCCTTCATATTCCTGACTTTTTCTTGCTCTGAATGAATTCTGTGATGATTTTTTATGTCTAAAAGAGTCTTTGGCAATTTTATTATATGACTTCAGCTTCTCCATTAGTAATTAGTATTTCTCCAGTTATTCAAATTTACCTTTATTTGTGTGAAGAATGTTTTTTAAAATTGTATTTATATAGTTCCTATGCTTGTCTTAGCAGGTTAAGTATTTGATATTGTCTATAGTTGTTTTAAATGGAATTTCTCTTTCTGTCTTTTCTTGCTGGGTCTTGTTGGTAATATACAGAAATACTGATGATTTGCATGGGCTTATTTTATAACCTGCAACTTTGCCGAAATTGTTAACTTTCTTATTAGTTTTTTAGTTGACTCTAAGAGTTTTCTAAGTAACTTATGTTATTTTAGGCAAAAGGTGATACTGTGGTTTTATCACTGATCATATTCCTTCCATATATTTTTTCTTGTCTTATTGTTATTGCTAGCCTTTCTTGTACAATATTGGATAGCCATGGTGATAATAGACATCCTTTATCCCTAAATCTTATTGGAAAGGCTTCTAGTTTATTCCCATTACATATAATGCTTGCTCGTGGTTTTAGAGATATTACTTATTTTAAGGAAGGCTATTTGATTTCCAGTGTTTTTTTTTTAATGACAAATAGGGGTTATATTTATCAAAAGCTTTTTCTGCTTCTACTGAAATGTGTCAATATGTTGAATTATACTTTTGTTAATGTTGAACTAGCCTTTGTGGTCTTTATGACATTAATGTAATCTCTTTGCTAGTGTTTTATTTAAAATTTTTGCTTCAGCATTGATTAGGAAATTTGTCTTTAGTTTTATTTTTCTGTTTTGACCCTCCTTGGTTTAGTTATCAAGACCATATTTGTGTCAAAAAAGGAATTTGGGAGAAACTCCTCTTCATCACATTCTTTTCAAACAGTTTTATGTTGCATTACAGTTAATTTTTCAATTCTTTAGTTCTTTAAATGCTTGGTAGAACTCAGTTGCAAATCCATCTGCTCCTAATACTTTGTTCTTAGAGAAGTCATTTGTTAATCCATTTCTTTTTCTAAGATAGAATTATTTAAGTCCCATTTTTAAAATCCCATTGAAGTCTCAAATTTCCCATACTCATCTTTATCAGGGTTTTTGTGCCTTGCATTTATAAAGGTAAATTGTTATTAATTTTTGAAACCTTGCAAAAAGTGTGACAAGCAAGTAAATTCCATACTATTTCTTATTTAATTTTCTCCATCTATCACAGACTCTCATATTTCAGATGGACCTTAGAAACCTTCTAGTCCAACTATACCAAAAAAGGAATCCCTTCTATAACTTCTCCAACAAAGTCATCCTGCTTCTACATATTTACCTTCTTAACAAAGAAGAACTTATTGCCTTCCAAAGCAACCTGTTCTCTTTTTGTATGATTTTAAGCAGGAATCAAGAATAAGTAAAAAAGAAAAGAATCTTTACTGGGCAAGATTCAGTAAATGGTAATAATTATTGCATATATGGACTAATTTTCCCTCTACAGGAAGAGCTAATTCTATACAATCTTCTAAGCCCAAGTATTAAGACTTTTCTAATGACTGGGTGCTGTGATATATGTATATATATACATATATATATATTTATATATATATATTTGTTCTTTATTATTTTATTTCTAGGTCAGTAGAAAAAATGTTAACCAGGAGAATCTTGATTTGTACATTCACAAATTTACACTTTTTTGATCAGAGATATATCACTCAAGTCTGTAAGAACAATGGCATTACTTACTATGAATGATTAGACTTTTGTCATCTATTCTAAATATAAAAATTTTGCTATATTCATCTTAGTTTGTCCATTTTAATCAATACTTTTGGAAACTGGAAGCCTGAAAGTTGAAAGTGAATGATGCTTTGGCAGACAACAGTTAACATAAAATCACATCAATCTTTTTCTAACATTATGCTCTTCATTCACTTTTCTTACTTATTTTTCTGTTGATTCTTATTTTGTTAGTGGGGTATTGAAGTCTCCACACTATTAATAGTTTTTTTCTAAATAGTTTTGCAATTCATATAATTTCTTTACAAATTTAGTTGTCACAATGTTACATATGTATATGATTTATATTTATATATTATTTTTGTCAGTGGTAACTTTTCATGTCTAAAGTAATTATTATAACCGTAACCCTATTTTCTTAAGTCAGTTGAAGAATATTAAATTGTATTTAATCTTAGTCATTTCTTCTCCACAGCTTAAGAGTCTTGCCTTTAAAAATTACTTTCCATTCTGTTTTGGGGAAATTAAATTAATTTATGTGCAAAATTGTAAGAGTTAAATCTGTTGTTTCCTCTACTATAGTTTGCTATATGATTTTATTTATGAAGAGTACAATTAATCTTTATTTCACTGAAATTAACCCAATTTGAATCTTTTCCCACAAACAACACTAATGACATCCTAAATCTTTACTCTTCTATAAATTCTTCCGTGGTTTTGATGATAATTTCCTAACTTTGCTAGAAAAGAGTTTATTGCACATTCTCCCATAGTCCTAAACAAAGATGTTAAATTTTTACTATTTTTCCATAGTTTCCCTTGGGTTCAACTTACTCATTCATCCTTTTTCCTAAGATAGTAGTAGCGTTTGATGTTATCCATTGCCCCTTTCAGCCTCTATTTGTTATTTGTGACACTTGCAATAAAATAAATGACTTTCTTCTTCCTCATCCCTTTAGAGACAGCTCTGTGACACAGAGCACAGGTACAAGACTCACAAAGTCCTGAGTTCAAACATGAGCCTATTACTCAAAACTGCTCCTCACCCTGGAATGTCACATCTAGGCATAGATCCTTTACTTAGTTTTCCCCGAGTCTGTTACCAGGGAATATAGAAGATAGCAGAACTGTGTAGTCAATGAAAGAGATGCCAGTTAGCATCTGTTCCTTCTCTTTTCCCAATTTTAGGCTTCTTTGTGGTGGATTTAGGAGTTCTTGACTTGGTGTACAACCTCTCCTTGCATTGGAGTGTTCCTTGCAATATTCCTTGTTCTTATGTTCATATGTTCTTATGTTCATAAATCTATCTTTCTATCTCTTCATGCCAGTTTGGGCTGGAAAAAAGAACCACTCTGTGTGTTAGTTTATTTAAAAAATTTTTTCCAATCAAGATTCAGTCTCATGACTTCCAGATCTGTTTGGAAGCATTGTATGGGATGGAATGGAGAGAGTTCACTGTACTTCTTTCTGTCACTCTGCTATCTTCTATATAATTTGTTTGGATGCTTTCTCATGCATTAGACTGTGTGCCTTTTTTATCCCCAGCACTTAGCACTGTGCCCAGCACATAGGATGTGATTTATAAATGCTTTTTGATTAACTGACTTTTTGGTACAACTTTGCCTTTAGTTCTCACATGACCAACTTGTTGGAAGTCTTCCATCCTCAAATTTCTCATAAAACTTCCTTTCTCTTTATCCTTTGGTCTTTCTCAATATTTTTCTATATATTTTATCCCATTTTCATTAGATTATAAACTTCTTGTGGATAGTTTATTCTTTCTGTATATTCCCAACACCTAGCCCCATTTCTTAAATATAATAAATATTTAACAAATATGTTTTTAATTAGATTAAATTATAAGCCAAAATTAGCTTTGCTATGAGTAAATATAGAATGAGGATGCTAAAAACAGCATTAGGAAAGTCTGGATATGAATATTGCACACTGCACCCTTCCTCCCCCCTTCCCCCCTCCCCCCCAGATCTAGAGGTATGTACTTCATCACAAGTTGAAAATCATCATTTCTTCCTTCTCCCTTCACTGATGGAAGGCAGTATTGACACCTATTTTTCACAGTTTTGTGCATCGCTGCCTTCTCCATTAGTACAGATAATTGAATTGCAGTATGTACTTCCTGCTTTTTATAAGCACACAGATTTTAAGGATTGCTAAGAAATGTCAAGGTGAGCGGCAGGGTAACTTTCAGAGCATCCATACAATTTTTTAGATGGTCCAAAAAGTGAGTTTTATTAAAGACTTTCAAAATCAAATTTCAGTAAAATCCATTCATCTAGAAAAGTAGAGCTCCATGCTTGTGGCCAGAAATGGTGATACCACTATGTATAATATGCTTTAAAACATATAAGCATATTTTGAACTGACTTAGAAAATTCTTCATGGGAGAATGTGGGTTAGGAAGTAATGATAATCAGGTAATATACATATATAATAAGTATTATTAAATCATTTAAGTTTCAGAAATAAAGGCTATGGTAATATGAAATTTAGATTATAAAAATTATTCAGGGATGTTCCCTAAACATTTAGTGTTGCTAGGATTTATCTATTCATATTGTATAGAAGACATAATTTCTGTAACTTAAATGTGCCCCATTGATTGTATTAGTGAATTTGAAACCTAAGATTTGTGTTATTTAGAATTTCTGGGACTCTATTTATGAGCTATTTGGGGCTCATTTGAGCGTTAAGGTATGTAGATTATATGAAAAACTTCCTGTGGACATTTTAGGGGACTTTGGAAAACTATATTTCCCATGACTTGTAAAAATGGAGGCAGACAGGAAGTGTGATGATATAAGAGAGTGGATAAAACTCCTGGAGTCAGGAGGGGTGGTCTCTTTTTGTTACCTGAGCGCGCGAAGGTACGAAATGTAAAATGGCTGATGCGGCAATCTGGATCCTTACAGGCGTATGGTCTAATAATTATCTCTTATCAGCATGGCTTTTATTAAAATACTATTTTCCCTTTTAGTACCGGCCTTCATCATTTTTAAAAACAACAGATTTTGAATTTGAAGTCATGGATTATGTTCCCTAGAGCCCACAGAATAGAACTGATTATATAATAAAAAAAATTAGTAATCCTTACATTCTAGAAATTTTCTGACCATATTTTAGGAGAATAATAAATTTGAAGGAAAAAGAGTTTCTATTAATAGATAAATTAGGGAACCTGTCAGCAAATGAAAGTTAATTGAATACTTTTAATAATCCAGAACAAAAATGATGAAGTCAAGTCAATTTGGAAAATTAACTAATAAAAAACTATGTAATTTAAGAAGCATTTCATAAGACTAACAAGATCATAGATTTTGTGCTGAGGTCATTAATCTTTTTATACTAAAAATCAATGAAGAAATAAGATTGTTTCTTCTCTTATTCATTTAGTACATATAATGGAATGGATGAATAAAAGCTAGAGATCTTGATACTTTTACTATATCTAGTAGGACATATAGTATAGTTTTTAAATCTAACATTGTCTAATTATTTTAAGAAATTTACACTATCTTCCACAGATTTTCCGATAACCACAGCAGCAGATCTTCCAAATCTTACCCTACCTCCTCAAACTTCTCCTGAGACCTTCTCCTCTGCACCTTCTTAGCTGAGGACCTTGCCTCATATTTCAGTGGAAAAATTGAAGCTGTTCAGTATGAGTTTCTACTTTTCACTTCTTTCTCCTGCCACATAACCTACCACTCTCTCTTCCTCCTTGCCAAGTCAATTCCCTCTATGTGGACCCTTGATTCCATTACATCTCATTTTCTCAAACAGATTTTCCCCCCACTATCTCTCTATCATTAATTTTCTTTAAAAATCTTTAAAATTTTATTTCATTTTTATCCTTTCATCTTTTCCATCCCCCACCACCAGTAGAAAAATGAGAAAAACACAACACCTGCTATAAACATATATGGTTAAGCAAAAAAATTTCCACATTGATCATATCCCCTTCCCCTCAAAAAATGCCTCAATTTGTATCTGAGTCTATTATTCCTCTATCAAGAGATAGTTATATTTCATATTGTATCCTTTGAAATTGTAGTTGCTTCTCCTGGTTCTACCCATAACTGCATCAATTTATACAAGTATTCTCACATTTCTTTGAAACCATTCTCTTTGTCATTTCTTATAGCACAGCAGTATTCCATTACATATATATATATATGTATATATATATAATAACTTTTTCAGCTATTCCCCAGTTGATTATTTGCTCATTATTTCCTACTACAAAGATTCTTTATAAATATTTTTGACCATATGAATCCTATTCCTGGTTTTCTGGGAAATAGACCTACTAGTATTATCACAGTAAAAGATTATGCAAAGTTTAGTAGCTTTCTAATCATAATGCCAAATTCCAAATTCCAGATTGACTGGTCCAATTCACAGTTCTATCAACAGTGCATTAATATATCTGTTTTCCCATCGTGCCTCCAACATTTGTCATTTTTCTTTTTTGTTGACTTTGGCCATCTAATGAGTGTGAGGTAAATCTCAGAGTTGTTTTAATTTGCCCATCTCTAAGTATTAGTAACATAACATTTTTCATATGACAATTGATACCTTGATTGTGTTCTTCTTAAAACTGCTTATTTATGTCTTTTGACCAGTGATGGGCAAAGTATAGCCCGTGGGCCAGATGCAGCCCCCTGAAATGTTCTATCCGGCCATTAGACATTATTCCTAATCTGACAAATACAATGAGTAGGATACAATACAATGAAACTTGGAAAGAGTTGCCTTAGAAACAGACCGACAGATGAACATTTCCTTTCCTTTGGCCCCCCTCTTTAAAAAGTTTGCCCATCACTACTTTTGACCATTTGTCTTTTAGGGAATGGCTTTTATTTTTATAAAATTGAAACCATTTTCTACTCTTTCTACAAGTGACTTTTATCAGAAAATTGCTACAGAGATTTTCCCCACCATTTACCTTTCCCTTATAATTTTTGCTGCATTGATTTTGTTTGTGTAAAATCTTTTAAATTTTATGTAATCAAAATTATCCATTTTGCTTTGTGTGATCTGCTCTTTCTCTTGTTTGGTCATTTCTGCCCATTTACAAATTTATCAGGAAATTTCTTTAATTCTCTAATTTTTGTATATGATGTCACCCTTTAAATCTTAAGTCATTTACATATTTAGACTTTGTGTTAGTACACAGTATGAGATGTTGGTGTGTATCTACTTTTTGCCAGACTGCTTTCCAGTTTTCCTAACAGTTCTTATATAGTAGTGACTTGTCCTAGTTGCTGGGATATTTGGATTTATCAAAAACTAGGTTACTATTTTAATTTGTTTCTATATATTGCATTCCTTTTCTTTCTACTGTTCAATCTCCCTAATTCTTTTTTTTTTTAACATTTATGTTCTGTCTTAGAATTTATATTAATTATTAGTTCTAATACCAAAAGATAGAAGAGTGATAAAGGCTAGGCAGTAGGGGTTAAGTGACTGGCTCAGGGTCACATAGCTAGGATAAATCTGAGGCAGAATTTGAATCCAGGACCTCTCTGGTTTGGGGCCTGGCTCTATTCACTGAGCCATCTAACTGCCCCAACCTCCCTAATTCTTAAAAAAAAATTTTTTTTATTTTAATAGTATATTTCCACATAAGTTTTCCAAAGCCATGTGATCCATGTTTCCTCCCTTCCTTCTTTTCTCTCCCTTCCCAGAGCAATTCAATCTGGGTTATACATGTATTATCATGCAAAACATATTTCCATATTATTCATTTTATAAGTGAATAATCTTATAGAACCAAAACCCCAAAACATATGCCCAAATACACAAGTGATAAATCATATGTTTTCATCTGCATTCCTTCTCCAACAGTTCTTTCTCTGGAGATGGATAGCTTTCTTTTTCACAAATCCTCAGAATTGTCCTGGATCATTGTAATGCCATTAGTAGCAAAGTATTTCACATTTGATTATTCCACAGTATTGCAGGTGCTATGTATAATGATCTCCTCCTGGTTCTTCTTATTTCATTCTGTATCAGGTCTTTCCAGATCTTTCTGAAATCATCCTGTTCATCATTTCTTATAGCACAATAGTATTCCACCAATATCCTATATACCACAGTTTGTTCAGCCATTCCCCAATTGAGGCACTTCTCTTTAGTTTCCAATTTTTGGCTTCTATGAAAAGAGCAGCTATAAATGTTTTTATACAAACAGGTCCTTTCCCATTCTTTTAAAATCTCTTTAGGATACAGACCCAGTAGTGATATTACTGGATCAA
This sequence comes from Gracilinanus agilis, assembly GCF_016433145.1. Lineage (NCBI taxonomy): Eukaryota > Metazoa > Chordata > Mammalia > Didelphimorphia > Didelphidae > Gracilinanus > Gracilinanus agilis. The sequence goes on from NC_058134.1 coordinate 150,275,870, forward strand.
AAGGTCTTTTATTCTTTTATAGCTCTTTGGACATAATTCCAAATTACTCTCTAGACTGGTTAGAATGTTAAAAAAAAAAAAAAAAGAGAGTCCCTTTGCTATTTAATCAGACATTTGCAAGAGGAATCTGCTGGCTGCATTTAGCCTTGGACAAAGATACCCCACCTCTAACCCTAAAGGGGCTGGTTCAATATTATATGGAAATGGGACCCAGACATGCAATGTATTGGAAATGAAGCAATACCTAAGAGCCTAACCACTTAAATCCTTAAGTTAGTGTCCCAATTTTGCCACATCCCCCTATAACATTTATCATTTTTCTTAATTCTCATATTGGCCAACCTGAAGGGTATGAGATATTACCTCAGAGTTGTTTTAATTTTTATTACTCTAATCAAGATTATTGATAGCTTTGATTTCTTTATCTAAAAACTGCCTATTCATATCCTTTGACCATTTATCAGCTGGGGAATGACTTGGATTCTTATAACCTCCCTAATTCTTAACCAGTATCACATTATTTTGAAAATTATGACTTTAAACTATAGTTTTAGTGTGGTAATTGATAGACGTTCTACTCTCAACCTCCTCTTTTTTAAAAAAAATTTCCCTTAAGATTCTTGATATTTTGGCCCTCTATATGAATTTTGTTGTTATTTTTCTCGCTCTGAAATTCTTTGATATCACACTGAATAAGGAAATTAATTTAGGTAATTGTTATTTTTATTGTACTGACTCAGTCTACCCATGAACCATTAATATTTTTGTAATCGCTTAGATCTATTTTTATTCACATTGTGTTTTTGTTTTGATTTAGTTCCTGTGTGTGTCTTGGCAGATAGACCCTCTAAATATTTTATACTGCATCATAATTTCTCTTTTGTTCTCTGCTGGATTTTATTGGTAATATACAGAAATGCTAATTATTTATTTGGATTCATTTTATATCCTGTTATTTTGCTGAAGTTGTTAATTATTTCAATTAGTTATTTGGTTAACTCTAGCATTAAAAAATCATAAAATCACTGACAGAAATGATCATTTGTTTCATTTTTGCCTCTGAGTAGTCTCTTAATTTTTTCTTCTTGTCTTTTTATTTTAAATATTTCTAGCAGTATATTAAATACCAATGGTGGTCATGACCATTTCTTCTGATCTTACTGGAAAAGTCTCTCCTCATTAATTTTTAGTCTCTCCCTGTCTACTGTCAGCTTTTCTGGTACCCACAAATAAGTCTATATTTCTTCCATTCTTAATTCTTAGTTGATCTGATTATCTCCAAGAGCTAAGTAAATCAGAGTGAAAGCTGTCAATGGTTAGAGTAATTCAAGACTTGGTCTTGGTAAGGCAGGATTAGTAATAGCCCAAAGAGACAAGGGACTTGAATGTAGAAGGATAGTTATAAAATTGAACTGGTTGGTTCACCAAGGGATTAAAATATGGCAAGGAAGAGAATGTGGCTAGTGCAGAGGCCATAGCCTGGGAAAGAACTGAAGCACTGATGAATTGGGAGTAATGGCGAGGATATAGATCTGTGTTAAGTATACTAAAGCAGAGAGAAAGATGTAATGAAAACAGTAAAAGGAATGTTGGAGCTCATAAAAATGGAAGTAGAACACTTACGGCAAAGTGGTGTGGAGTAAGTAGGTCATGAAAATTGATGATTGAATAGGTTCAAGAACTCTTGGGGTATTTGATGGACTATCAGTATTTTATGTTGAAGTTCCTTAGTATAATGGTTTTGGTGAAAAGAGGATATGTACTTTGTGCTACCTTCTGTAATATTCAAATATTTCCTTCTTAAGAGCTAAATGACTCCTTTGGGGATTTTCTTTTTGGTTAATTCCCAGGCATTCCAAATACTAATTTTTTGTTGTTGTTCTTGTAAAAATGGCAGTTATTTTAGATACCTCGATCTCTTCTAATAGACTGAATATTTTGTAATTCAGCTCTGCCCAAGTCAGCAGTTGAATGCCATGGAGGATACAGAAAAAGCATAAGACAGAAACTTTCTCACTGGTTCCACATGAAGGAAGTCAGGGTATTAGAGCTGTGATGGATGCAAAGTTCAGTTTTGAATAATAATCTGAAAATTTATGAAGATGTTCTTCTCAGATGCTACCCAAAGACAGCAGAAAAAAGTCAAGAAGTCTAGCTATTATTGGCAAGTTTAAGAGACTGGCTCATTATATTGCTATTAATGGAGCTTGGAAAGAGAGAAATAGAGGGAAAAAGTCAGATAGTACCATTGAGTCAGAGCAATGCATCTCTGTCTGTCTGGCATTCTTAGATGACTTTCCCTTTATGTTGCTGAATTTTTCCATGTCCTCTGTAACCTGGGGAAGATTTGTGGCCTGTGCTGAGAGCAAGGTTTCTCTTTCTCCTATATATATGGTAGGCTGCCCTAGAGCCTATTAGGGCTCTCAGAGGGATCTAATCTGAATTGTCACATAGTGGGTGCCAATGAGGATCCCACTTTTCCCTTCCCCTCGTACAGAGTTCATCCTTGTTTTTCTGCCAGTTTCCCCTTTCCCCTTTTCCTGGCTAACGAACCATTATGCTCCTCTCTGCCAGTGAGAACTGAGATTCTCCTCTCTACCCTGACCCTTAGACCTGGCTCCCCCTCCCCAGTCATGATGGATGACTCCCTTGAGGCAGACATTTCATGTGTCTTGTAGGACTCCCTAGCTTTGCCATCAGCAATATAACTGCACTCAGGATCTCTAGGCTTTTCCATCCACCCAGAAGCAGAATTATCATATATGTGTTGTCTTCTCTAATTACAGTAAGAACTGTTTCATTTTTCTGTTTATATCTCCTATGTTCAGCAGGGTGCTTTGCACATATTAAATACGTAATAAGTAAATGCTTATTCATTCATTCACCTCAAATAGTGAAAGGTTGGAAGAAGTATGGGCCTGGCTTTGACAATACTCTTTGAAGCCTTCTCATTTCAAGTATGCTTCATAAGAAATTGTGGAGATCCTTGCTTTGGAGCTTTCTGATGTATACCAAGGAACCAGTAACCTAAAATATGGTATTCTAGTTTGGAGGGAAAAAATTATACTTTTTCCATTTTCAGGTGATTTTTCCTCAATAATTATAATATTTTACTTTGTAAAGTAAAATTCCTTTTTTTTTCTAAATTTGTCTAATACATGGTTCTGGTTTCTTTTCAGAATTTGTGCCTGATATGGTATGCTTCTGACTCAACAATGGTTTTTTCTTCATTTTTCTTAATTTCCTTTTTGCTGTAGTCTTAGCTGGCCTCCTATCATGCTTAACTAAAAATATATGTTTCACATAAACAATAAAATATCTATATTTATTTCATCTTTCTTTTCAGTAGTCATTGAAATATCAAGAAAACAAATAGTTAATTTAAAAAAATGTGATAGAGATTAATTTCACCATTCAACACACGATTTTGTCTTTCTGGGTTCTTCTGAGTTATCTATAAACATTAAAATTGGAACTGAGGACTAGGTTTTAGTACTTCTTCCTCTCATGAGTCCCTTTGCAGCCAGGTTCTTTGCCATGAACAGAGTGCCTTCACAATGTCATTATAATTTTTTGATTCAGAGTTGAAAGTTTATAGCCAGGGGTTCTAAGCAACTATAAATTTCCCCATAGCAACTGTACTGAGGCAAACATTGCTTGATTACTTACTCTCGACATCTGTTACTTCAAGCCAGCCACATACAGGAGCAAGAGCATTTCTTTGTATAAATGCATGCCTACTACATTATAAGTGTTTAAAGTTTAAGCTTAGTCATTGATTGGCCTAGAGGATGATCATTAAATAACAAGTAGGTATATATAGAACTGAAGATAGAATCTGGAGGTTTGGCTATATGAAGGCAATATGGTAATGTCAATTAATATTAATATAATGCTTTAAAGTATGCAAAGCACTTTTCTTATTACAACCCCTTTCATTAAGTAGTGTAAATATTATCCTCTTCCTTTTATAGACAAAGAAGTGAATACTTAGATCAAGTCATTTACTCATGGTAAGTGATAAGAGTAAGGCTTCATATATCCAGCCAGTTGCCAAATTATGCATTTTCTACCTCCACTATATTTCTTGCTCATTCACTCCTTTCTGTCTTTTCTTTTCTTTTTTCTTTTTTTCTTTAAACCCTTACTTTCCATCTTGGAGTCAATACTGGGTATCGATTCTAAGGCAGAAGAGTGGTAAGGGCTAGGTAATGAGGGGGTCAAGTGACTTTCCCAGGGTCACACAGCTAGGAAGTGTCTGAGGCCAGATTTGAACCTAGAACCTCCCATCTCTAGGCCTCCCTCTCAATCCACTGAGCTACCTAGCTGCCCCCTCCTTTCTGTCTTTGCACACTGCTCCCACCCTATTTCATGCTCTCATCATCTCTGATCTGAATTACTGTAGTAATTTCTTAACTGGTTTTCTTTTCTTGACTTTTTCTTAGTTCCTGTCTATTCTCTACCTAACTGACAAAATGATTTTCATTAAGTGTAAGTTTGATCATGTCACTTCCCTTCTCAGGAAATTTCAATTATTTTCTGTTTCATTCAGGATTAAATTTAATTTCTGTTTAGCTACTGAAACCCTTCTCAACCTAGTCTTAGCCTGCATAGGTTAGTGCAGAGATATCAGACATGTGACCCATAATACTCCAGTCCTGCCTAGATTAGAATATAGTTCCTATCTGATTTTAACATATTGATGTGTTAATGAAAAAGAAATGTGTGATTTTCTAAGTCAACATGTGGCCTGCAAAGATCCTTATATATGATTTAGTGGCCCTCATTTCTCTTTGAGTTTGACACACGAGTGTCATAGATAGTGCCAGACCTGGCATCAGAGAGAACTCAGTTCTAAACCTCTTTTACATTTAGTAGTTGTATGCTCTTTTGTAAGGTACTTAATGCATCTGCATCTGGTTAGCATATCTTAACATGAAAAACTTTGGACTCAATAAATTCTAAAACTCCCTCCAACTGTGAATATATGGTCTTATGCCACCACCTTCACAAACTTATTTCATATTACACCTCTTCTCTCATTCTGCCAAATTGACATTCTTGCTGCTTTTCACTCCAACACTCCATTCCTGTCTCCTTTGCACTGGCTCTCTCCCAGATCTCTTTTCTGCCTCTTAGAATCCTTTGTTTTGTTCACTACCCTGACAAGATGCCATATTTTTCATGAAACCTTTCCTGATCCTCCTAGCTGATGGTGCCACCTCCCCCTAAATTTTACTGTTTGTTATATATACTGTTTAATGTACAAATATAAGCCCCTTGTGGACTGGAGTTGCTTCATTTTTATCTTTATATTCTTAGTTCTTAGCATAATGCCTGGCACATACCAAGGGCTTAATATGTGCTTCTTGATGGATTGATTGTGTAATGATGAAAAGCAGCTTATAGGGAAGAATAATTAATTTAAGGGGGAATTTTACTCTTTGCTAGACTGTTTCAGTTACAAGTAAGATTGCAGTAAAGAAAAAAAAGGTCAAGATCTTGTCTGTGGCTTCTCTAAAAGACCTATTCCTCCCAGTTAAGGTTCCTCAAATAAACTTCAGATATAAACTAAATTTAGATGTTTGTCAACTTCCTTGGCATTACTTTTTTTTGTGCCAGTTTTACTTTAGTAATTTAGTCTTTAGTGACTTCCTGATTAGTTACTTCCTAAGAGATTTAGATCTCAGTTCCATTCAATGAAGTAATAACTCTGTATATAATGTATTATACTTGCATTCTGGGATATCAAGAGGCTTACATTCTACTGCAAAGAGGATACAATGTGTTTATATGAGTAAGAACAAATCATGTGTAAAGTTATACAAAGTAATTTCAAAAGGGAAGTAACGGTAATAATTGGTGTGATCAAGGAAAGGTCTCGAGTGGTATCTGGAACTGAGCTTTGAAAGAACCTAAGACTTCAAAGAACATACTCATGTTGTAGATACAGTTTGCAAAGACAGAGTTAGTAGATAGAATGCCACATATAAGGAATAAATAGCAAGTCAGTTTGATTGAAAGGTCATGACTCCCAGGTAGTCCAATAATTCCTAAATTGCCCCTCCTGGATCTATTTTCCAGGTCAGTATTTTTAATGAGATATTTCATATTCTTTTGATTTTGTTTTATTATTTCTTGATGTCTTGTGATGTCATTATTTCTATTTTTAGAAATAGAAATTTTGTTTTCTATTTTTCCTATTTTTTAACTTTTAAAGACTGAATTTGTTCCATGACTATTTGAACCTCCTTTTCCATTTGGTCTATTCTACTTTTCATGATACTCTTCTTCTTTGGACTTTTGTGCCTCTTTTTCCAGTTGACCAATTTTGCTTCTTAAGCTATTATATATTATTTTTGCATTATTTTCATTTCTTTTCCCCATTTTTCTTCTACCTGTCTTTTTTTATTTTTGAATTCCTTTTTGAGTTCTTCCAGAGCTTGAGACTAATTCCCCCCCCCCCCACTGCCCCTTTTTTTGAAGTTTTGCATGTGGTTGCTTGGATCTCATCATCCCTTATTGGTTCTGTGCTTTCTTCTTTGTCCCCACTGAAGTTTTCAAAGATTAACTACTTCTTTTGCTGTTTGCTCATTTTGCCAGCCTTTTTTTGCATGTGGTCTGAGAATTCTGGAAGCTGCCTGCTGATTCTGTTTCCTTTGCTGCTGGTTTGAAAGGTTCAGCACTGTGAGGTATTTTACCTGGGGCTAAGTCTTTACCACAGCAGCACATGCTTGAAAGGGCCCAGCACTACAGACTTCCTGGCTTCACTGCAGGCTGGTGCTGAGACCTGGCTCTTCAAGGGTTGGGTCTGAGGTGCTCTTTTGCTGGTGTAGCCTGAGTCCCAGGATTTGTTGTAAAGGGTTATTGACCCTTATTAGTTATTGGTATATCGATAATACCAATAGTTGTATCAGGAGTGAACAGGTTCTCAAATTTGACTGTTGAAAAAAATATGGCCGCCAGGCCCTTTTAGAAAAATCTTTTTCAGGCCAGTTATCAAAAAAACTTATTTATTGTAACTATTAAATAATTATATAAAATGAAAGTAAAAGGAAGTAAAGGAAAGTATGTGTTTATAAAGGATTCCCTATTAACTAATAATTCTCTGTAAGTTTCCCACCATAACTTTTCCATTATGGGAATTCTTTGATGATTACCAAATGGCAATCCTTATATCTATACTGACTAACTAATTATAATTCTGTCTTACTAAACCTATTTCCAAAAACAAAATAGTAACTTAATATTATAGAGATCCTCCTTTCCCTCCAGCAAAAGATCAACTCTGATAATCTGAGTTGGAAGTTGTTTCTACAAGTAGCTGTTCTCTGGTGATCCCAGAGGAACTCTGAGTAGTAACTCAGTAAGCTCTCCTATTCTCTGATCCAAACAGCTCTTCAATTTTAGGTCAGATTTAAATGTTGCAGGAGACAAAGTCTCTAAGGCTGATTTGAGAGGAAAGTCAGGGACAACCACCCTCTCAGTCTCTCTTCGAGAAGAAGATGGAGTAGCTATTACTCAACTGATGTCCTCAAGGCACCCCACAAATTTCTCTACCTCTGACCTTATCAGGGTTCCATAGAAGTCTCTTAAAGCACCCTAGTACCTCAAATCTTCTTAAAACTCTGACTACATTGCATTTCTAATTAAGCTAATTACTCCTAGATCACAATTATCATTATAGATCCCACAGTTGGCCTATGCTCAATCACGGAACCTGGTGCAGTGGGGGTTGGGGGTGGTGTATTAATGGCACTTCTTGAGAAAGGGGAGGTGGTAAGGAGATGGGCCAGTGAAATTGAGTCTTTCAATCCTTCTCTCAAAGTGCCACTAACACTTGACAAAGTAAGGGGTTTCTCTGGATTGCTGGTCATCCAGAGAATGGGAGCCAGCCTTGGAGGACAGTGGGAAGGCTCTCAAATGATGAAGTGGATAGAGACCCTGTCCTAACTGGCACAGACCCCTGGGGAACTAAAGCTTCCCCCTAGTCAGCCAGCAACTCTGCAGGGGGTCTTGCTCAATGGCAGTCTCAGATAAGCACTGCTCACAGACCCTCTTTCCCTCTTTGTCCATGAATAAACTTGGAATCCTTTATCTGACTGTGGTATAATTTATTGTGGGATAATCAGGGTTGTTGATGAGGATGATGGGCAGAGGGAACAAGATAGCCCTAAAGATCCATCTCTTTGGGGAGCCAGTTCTGGCTTCAACCCAATCTTTCTCTTTTCCTTCCCTCTATCTCTAGTTTCTATCTTATCATCTTGCTATAGACTATTTAGGGTAAGGTCTCTTTGTAAGGCACGTGAGGACTGGGAGTTTGGGGATCCGCTCCCAGATTAGAGCCTGACTCCCCAAGGATCAAGTGATCTTTGTCTTGAGAATTTAATGGATGCTGGCTGGGAAACAGGCTTTAAAAATTTGACATGGGTCCAGGAAAACTCACAGGTTTGGCTCTTGAATGGTCTTGAGAAAGCTCCTCCCCTTCTTTCCACCTTGAGCTCCTCAATCCAAAAGCCCATTCCTCAGGAAAACCTCCCCGAATTCTCTGCTGTTTCCAACCGATGTTGCTGGCTCATGCTCTCGGCATGCAACATTCTGTGAAGAATTTTCTTTCCTCATGCTCTGCCTTTACAGTGGTCAGCTAGTACTCTTTTGCTTCCAGTTCTCCCATATCTTGTAAAAATCAACTAACACACTCACTCTCTCTCTTCTCTTCTCTTCTCTTCTCTTCTCTTCTCTTCTCTTCTCTTCTCTTCTCTTCTCTCTCAACTTGTTCAAGTTGTGTTTAGTTGGAGAGCTCCCTCACTCTGTCTTGCTATTGGTTGTTTTGAGGCACTTTTAAAAGATTTGTCAGAGCATTTTCAGCTTTAGCTGCTACAAAGCTGCCATCTTGGCTCTTCCCTCTCAGTTTGACTGAATGGACATTGTATGAAAGGGAGTAGTGTAAAATCAATCAAGCAATACATCCACAGGGACAGAAACAATAAATAATAGTCTATAACTTCAAGGAACTTAATTTCTCTTGGGGGACACAACATGTATAAATCAAAACATATAAGATAAATACACGATAGATAAAAAATAACCTTTGGGGGGATGGCTATAAAAACAAGGTAGGAATGGGGAGAGAGAAGACATTCCAGGAAAGGACTTTTTCAGGAGGTGTAACTTGAACTGAATGTTAAATCACCCTGGAATGCTGAGAGTTGGAGACATGGACAGGGAAGATTCCATGTATGGGAAATAGGGAGAGAAGAAGTTTGGAAATGTGAGATAGGGTGTCAGTCACTTGCATGGAATAGCAAGTAGGCTAATATGACAGGTTTATAAAGTGTGTGGAGTGGAGTTGTGTCAGAAAACTGAAAAAGTAGCAAAGGACAAAGTTGTAAAAAACTTTAAATTGTTGGTAGTAGAGTTTATATTACTCTTGGGATTCACTAGAATTTCATGAGTTTGGGGAAAACATGGGCAGATCTGTATTTTATTAAAGTCACTTGGGCATTTGAGAGGATGGATTGAAACAGAGAAAGACTTAAGGTAGAGAGATCATTTTTGTAGTAGTCTTGGCAAAAGATGGCAAGGCACAAAGGGTAATGGCTGTTTGAGTTAGAGAGAAAAGGGACTTATGCAAGAAATGTTGTAGAGAAATGGCATGTTTTGACAACTGATAGATTGAATGTGGGGTGAGTGAAAAAGAAAAGTTGAGAACACCAAGGTTGTGAACCTGAATAATGAGTGATTAAATGGTACCCTAGAAAATAATCAGGAAGTTTTTACTGGGGGAAAGATTTGGAGTAAAGATAATGCATTCTGCTTTGAATGTACTGAGTTTGATGTTTATAGGACCTCTAATTCAATATGTTCGATAGACATTTGGAACTAGAGCTCAGGAAAGAAACTAAGACTGGTAAATAGATCTGGGAATCATCTGTATAGAGAAAATTGAAACCATGACAGCTGATTGGATCACCAAAGGAGACAACATAAAAAAGAAAGAGAAGAGAATCTAAAATAGAATCTTAAAGGGATAGAACAGTTAGTGGACATTACATGGATAAATATCCAGCAAAAGAGATTGTGAAGACAGGTAGGAGAATCAAGTATAGTAATGAAAATCTTGAGAACAACTTGTATTCAGGATATCCAATATCCAGTGAAGGGAGGGAGGAAGTTGGAAAGAGAGAAAGAGTGAGGGGGAAAGAGAGAGAAAGAGACAGACAGACAGAGAGACAGAGATAGAGACACAGGAAGGAGAGGGAGAGAGACTTATAAATGTTTGTAACCTATCTAATTCAAGATGTTCAATTGACATTTGGTGATACAGGATTAGAGCTGAGGAGAGAGAAACTAGGACCAGATAAATAGATCTAGGAACCATCTGTATAGAGATAATTAAAACCTTGAGGGCTAATGAGATTACCAAAGGAGACAACATAGAGAGAAAGGGGAAAGGGCCCATGAGAGACCTAAAATTGCAGAGGATTTAGAACCTAGTAAGAGAAAAGGAAGCATAGGCATTTTTGTAGGTTGTTTGATTTTTTTTTTCCCTCCAAGGAATTTAGCACAAAGGGGAAGAGAGATATGGAGTGATAGTTTCTGGGCATGGTAGAGTCTGGTCGAGATTTGTTTTTTAAGGATGGAAGAAACTTGGACATATTTGCAGGCAGCATGGATAGGGAGAAGCCAATAGATAGGTAGAGACTGTAGATTAAAGAGCAGGGATGATGGTAGAGGCAATCTGCTGGAGAAAACCAGATGTATCTGTAGAGGGGTTGGTTTTGACAAGCACAAATACCACCTCATCATCAAAGACTGGAATGAAAATTAGCTATGTTGCAAGGGTTTTAAGACAGAACAGGTCATGAACAAATGGATAAATTGACTGCAAATTATTCTTTCAGAAGTTTATTTGCAAAAAGGGAAAATAGAGATCTGATAGTAGCCTAATTGGCTGGAAGAGTAGAAAAAAATTCTGTAAACTATTGAGAAAGCCCAAGAATGTTTATAGGCATTTGAGAAGCAGGTAATAGAAAAAGAAGACTAATGATGCTGAAAAGTGTGGGTGATAATAATTTGAGTAGTAGCTTAAAGGAGGCAGGACAAAATGAGTTCAAGATAACAAGGGATTTGTTTCAGAGAGGAGTAATATGTTGGTAATAACTCATTTGTAAAAATTATAATTCAAATAACATTGAATGAATTAGAATTTACACATTGCTTTCTGTGCAAGAACTTCGTTTCACAAGGATTGTTATCTATGTTTTGGGGAAGGTGAAGAAACTTGAAGCTCAAAGATATTAAATCATTTGTCTAAGGATACACAGGTATTAAGAGGTAAATCTAGAAATCAAACAGATCTCCTGACTCAAGTCCAGTGTTCTCTTCACTGAAGTCCTGCTGCATGAATACCTTTTTGAGAGTAGAATACCATCTCCTTTGTTGCAGAAGGTGATAATACAGAGAAATTATGAGTAGTGGAGGAGGGAATTTGAGGGAGCTCCTGTCAGAAGGCCTCAATCTTAGTGAAGTGGGAGGCTTATCCATCTGCTCTAACTGGGGGTGGCGGAGTGGGGTATAGTTGCAGTCATGAGCCGAAGTGATGAGAAAAAGTTTTGGAACAGGTGCTGTGGAGAATAATAGAGGGTGTCAGTAGGGAAGAATGGCAAGCCAAGTAGTAGTGGAATGCACATATATCTTCAGAGGTTTGTAGCACTATCATCTTTTTAGATAGTTTAAATGGTCTATACAATCACCATAAAATTCATTGTCTGCATAATGACATCATTTCTGTCCCCTTAAAATTATTACTTTAATGTTTCTTTAGTCTCATATTTGAATTTCTTGGCTCTCACTTTTTACATCATGGAATAACACTTTTTCAACATGGAATAACACAAAATTATTACAGTTTCTAAGCCTGGGTTCCAAATGCCATTCAGCTTGACTGTTAGTATCTGGAGCTGCTACTCTAGTAGTATTAGAAAGATTTCCCCAAAAGACCAATCAAGATGTCAGAGTAGGAGGAAACAGTGTAACCCAGCCTCGCCTCTTCCTTTACAGCTTCTCCAGCAAAGGCCTATAAAAGCATCAGACTGAATTCTGATTGAAGATAAAATTGCAGTGAGTCATTTTTTCCAGCCTATATGGACATTGAGTGACACAGAGTTTTACAGAAAGAGGGAACTGAGTCTAGACAGGGGGTCATTGCAAGCAATCTTCTAACACAGGGACATTGAACAGGGACTGAAGAGTATGTACAAGGATAAGAAGGGGTTATGGATTTCTTATGGAGAGAGACTCAGTACAGTGTAGAGAGTGGGAACATTACCTGTAACTTATTCATATCTATGTCTCTTGTTTTTGTACTTATTTCATGTTATCTACACCAAAAGATTGCTAATTCCTTGAGGGCAGGGTTTGGTTTTTGGAGGGGTGGGGTGGTGGTGGGGATTTGCTTTGATTTCCCTAGCATTTAGCATAGTACCTAGAACATAAGTGCTTAATAAATATTTACTTACCTTGACTAATTTATTTTTGTTCTCATATATGCATTGGCTGCTTATCTTGATATGCTGTCTAAGATGATGGTTTAGACATAATTTTTGCCCAATTGCTTTCCAGTTTTTTCTGCAATTTTTATTTAATAGTGAGGCCTTATGCCAATAACTGAGGTTTTTGGGTTTATTAAACACTAGGCTTATAGGTTCATTTGCTATCTTATGTTGTGTGCCTATTATTTTCCATTGATCAATCTCTATTTTTTAACAAGCAAACAAATATTTTAGATGATTACAACTTTATAACATAGTTTTGGATCTGATACTCTTAGGCTCCCTTTTACATTTTTTTCCATAATTTCACTTGAGATTTTTGATCATTTGTTCCTCCAGATAAATTTTATTATTTTTTCTAGCTATATAATATAATTCCTTGCTTGTTTGATTCGTATGACACTAAGTAAATAAAACAACTTAGTTAACAATAATTTTTATTGCATTGATACGGCCTTTCCTAGGTTAGTTTTATTTCTCCAATTAGTTAGTTACCTTTATATTTCATTAAGGAGTGTTTTGCAGTTGTGTCCACGTAGTTTTTATGTGTGTCTTGGCTGATAGACTCCCACTGGCATCATATCTTTTCTATTCTGATGGAATTTCTTTTTCTATGTATGTTTTGTTGGTAATATGCAGAAATATTGATGATTTATGTAGATTTGTTTTATATCTTACAATTTTGTTGAAGTTATTTACTGTTCTCTATATAGGCCAGCATATCATCTGAAGAAAAGAATAATTTTGCTTCCTTTTTGCCTATTTTTTTCTATCAATTTTTTCCCTTTCCTTTTTGCTTCAACTGGCATTTCCAGCACGATTCTCAATAATAGAGGTGATATTGGCCAACTTTGTTTTACTCATAATTTTATCAAAAAAGACCTCCAACTCTTCCTTTTTGTATATAATACTGTTTTTTTTAGATAGATGCTACTTGTCATTTAAAGAAAAGTCCACTTATTCCTATGCTTTCTAGTTTCATTTTGTTTTTTAACAGAAATCTTTTTCATATTTTCTCCAAAGTTTTTTCATCATGTATATGATTATATGGTTTTTACTATTTTTGTTATTAATATAGACTATTTTGCTTATGTTGAATCTACCTGGCATTCTTAGTTAAAATTTATGCTGATTATAATTTATAATCTATTATGTCATAACCTGTGAGTTAGTATTTTATTTAACGTATGTGCATCCATGGCTCTTTAGGGAAATTAGTCTCTAGTTTTCTTCCTCTGTTTTATGTCTCTCTAATCTTATACAGACTATCAAGACCATATTTATATTTTAAGAGTCTCTTTCACCCTCTAGTCCCCAATCATTTATGTAATATTGGAATTTTAAAAAATATTTGATTGAATTCATTTATAAAGTTTTAGTCTTTCCTTTGAGAGTTCCTTTATGGCTTGTTCAAATTTTTCCCAATAACAGGTTATTTAAATATTCTGTTTATTCTTCTCTTAATCTGGCTGTTTTATATTTTTAAAATTATTTATCCATTTCATATAAGTTATAAGATTTGTTGGCATAATGGGAAAATAAATTCTGATATTTTCTTTTATTTCATCTTCAGTTGTGAATTCTCTCCCTTTTGTTGAAATTTGTTCTTCCTCTCTTTTAAAAAACTACACTAGCTGTTTTTTAAAGTTTTTTTAATTTATTAGTTTAATAGTTTGTTTTTTAGCTTTCCATTTTGTTTATTTAACCTTTGATTTTCCTGAATGCTTACTTTGATGTTTAGTTTGGGGTTTTTAAATCTTTTTTCTACTTTTTAAAATTGTATACCAGTTTCATTGATTTATTCCAGTGAAAGTGAGGTTCATGGAGTTGCCATTCTTCACCTCCATTCTTTCGCCATGGTTGCCGACTCTTTGTATCATGCATCCTTATCATGTGGATTCCTTCTCCCTTCTCCTCTTTTCCTTTTAATTATGGTCTAGTATGCCTCACATGTCTTTGTTCTGAGATTATAAAAATAGAATAATTCTTTCATCCCCTCCAGACCTTATAACTGTCTTTTTAACTTTATTTGTGCTCCTTAAAGGTATTTGAGATCTGAGAATGCTTATTTCTTCTCCTCTTATTATCATATAAACAGTTTATCTTCATATAGTCCTTCCAAATGATGAAATATGTACTTTTCTAGGTTTCTCTTTTTTCTACTTGTTTCCATTTCAAATTTTCACATTATCTCTTTATTTCTAATCTTTTTTACAAAATTTTCTTTCACTAAAAATCCATTTTTGCTCTTGTAGGGTTATACTCAGTTTTCTAAAATAAATTTCTTCTTGTAAGCCTTTTTCTTTTTTACTTCTGTAATATCTCATTAAAATCTTTCCTTTATAGTGGCAACTGCCAAATATTTTGTGATCCTGACTGGTTCCTTTTACTTTAACTCTTTCTTTCAGATGGTTACAGTATTTCTTTTCTTGAAAGCTCAGCATTTTAACTATGGTGGTCATTCATTTTGGACTCTCTTTCAGGAGGCATCTGTTAGATTCTTTCTATTTTTAGTTTACTGTCTGGGTCAAAGAGATCTGAACTATTTCAAATTGTTACTTCTTCAGATATGATTCTTAAGTTGTTTTGTTGTTGATGTTGTTGTTGTTCATGCTATTCAGGTAGACCAGGAATTCTAACTTTATTTCTCCTTAATGTTTTTTTAAACAGGACTGTTTTTTAAAAAAAGTTATACTTTATGTTTTTTTCCCTTCAATAATTTTTATTTTTTAACATTTCATGTTGTCTTTATAGTTGTTTCCTACTTGGCCCATACCGATTTTCAGGAACTTTAATTTTTGGGTAAGGTTTACTATTCTAATCTTCTGATGAATTATCTTTGCCATTATTTCCTTTCCTTGCCATTACATTTTGTATATATCTTGTTTCATTTCTTCCAGGTATTATTATAGACCTTGGGCATTCTAGACTGCTGCTCTAGTTGGACTTGTGGAATTACTATCATCTTTTGAATTTGTTTCTTGGAATTTTAGGAATTTGAGCTTTTCTTTATGTGTCCAGTATTTTCTTCTTTTATCTGGTTTCTTAGTTTCTGAAGAGAAGGCATGTTTTGTTTTTTTAATCCATCTATGAGAAAACATTAAGTACCTACTATGCATCATGCACTCTGCTAAGTTTTGGAGATGAGACACAAAAAAGAGCCAAAAGATAGTCCCTGTCTTAAAGGAACTTACATTCTATTCAGAATGATAACATGCAAGCAAATATATACAAAACAAGCCTTTTCCAGGATTAACAGGAAGTAATTCATAAAAGGAAGGCATCAGAATGAAGAAAGTTTGGGGAAGGTTTCCATTAAGATATTGAAGTTTAGTTGAGACTTAAAAGAAGCCAGGAAGATCAGTAAACAGACTGAGCAGAGGATGGAGAATTCCAGGCATGGGGAACAACCAGAGAGAATTGCTGGGAGCTGAGAGATGGAGTTTGTGGAACTATGTGACTGGGTCCCATGATGCTCCTGTACTCCTGGATGATAAGGATGACTGCTTGATCTTGAATTCATTAGTTAAGAATAGGCTCCACCTTGCATAGGATTATCCAAATTGTCTCTTGTGGGTTAGATCAAGCCTTCTGGTAAATTGGATTTGGTGTGGGTTGCCTTGGTGCTTGCCTGAGGATACTCCTGCTATAGCTGAGACTTTGGGGTTGCCCTCATGCTGGTCATTGCTCTGGTCCTGTTTCTTCATATGTAGGGCTACTCTTAATTTGCTTTTTTCTGGATACTGGTTCCTGATGTGTCTGAGGCCCTTCATACTTGGCTTTTCTCCTTTTTTGTTTCTAATTTATTATGATGATCATGTAATTAAGAAAAGGAAAAAAACTGTCTTTTGCTGGGGTAATGTCTATGATTACAGGTGAAATATGGCCTTCTTCTCAATTTAAAAGCAACTTTTGAAATATATATATATATATATATATATATATATCCATTACCATGAATACTGACAACCTTGCCTCATACAGTATCAATAATAAATATATTTTATGAAAAAAAATACTTCATACTTAGTTTTCCACTTACTCTCATATCTTTCTGTTCAAGGCTTCTATAAATTTTTTTTTTCCCCTAGGCATTGTTTGTTTGTTTTGCAGACCTAGAATGTTTGGAGCAATTAATAGCTGATTCTCTTTGGTTTTCTTCTTGTTCCTTTGCTTATATTTTTTGAGCTTTACTGTTTTGTTTTGATTTTTTTGTAAGGAATTTCAGCTTTTCTAGTTCCTAACCTGCCACCATCTTCCCATAATCTTCCTAA
Source organism: Gracilinanus agilis (assembly GCF_016433145.1). Classification (NCBI taxonomy): domain Eukaryota; kingdom Metazoa; phylum Chordata; class Mammalia; order Didelphimorphia; family Didelphidae; genus Gracilinanus; species Gracilinanus agilis. Next base: position 150,292,698 of record NC_058134.1, read on the forward strand.
GCTACTTTGACTTGAATAAGATACTCTCTCTTCCCTCCTTTTTGTTTCAACATGATACTATGATAAGGCTTATTATAAGAAAAATTCTGGGTAGCCACTGTATTAGTCGTATAAGAAATTGACTTTAAATTGCAGGTTAGAAATAAGAACTTTAACAATCCTAATGTTTTCTACTGTCAAAAAAAGAGAAATAGTTTTTACTTATTTATGTCTACTCTTAATATTTCAAACTTTAGTGAAAAGGAATTTTTACTTTATTGTGAAAATCATTTAATATAGATTAGGCTTTAGCCTCTTCTTATTGAGAAAGATGGGAGATTAGGAAAAAAGGAAGAAAAATACTTAAAATAAGATTCTTATTAACATTATGCTTATTTTAAGTTGAATTCCTAGATCTTTTTAAGTTGAATGATTATGCATTACTATGATAGCAGGTGAAAACAATTTTTAAAAAATCATCAATTATGTTTCTTTATACTTTTCCATGGAATTGTTCCAGAAAATTCTTTTTGATTATTAACTAGTTCCTAAATGAAAAATAAAATGTTTTCTGCTCACAAGTATTTTTGTATTTCACAAGTTTTATAGTTTATTAATCCAATCCCATTCCTCCTACACACAGTCACCAACCCACAATTAGTCTTATTCTTTACTGACATACCCAAAGACATACCTACAGTCCTATCCCATGTCTTGATGAATTCTAATACTACCATAATTATTTATTTAAGTATTCACAATTCTCCTTCACCTCTCTTTACCACCTCCCTCCATTCTTTTAAATAGAGGTCTCTTAAGGCTCAAATGTGGTATCAGTGATGATGATTATACCCTATAAAAGAAAATGCCTTCAACAAAGACCTTATCTTTCAAACCTGACTTGACTTTTCCTGATCATTCTGTAGAATTGTATCATCCCAAATAAAATATTTCCTCTTTTTTATCTTATCTCATTTTATTTGTTTTAATTTTTAAGTAAGTCACTTCAATATTATTTGTTAATTTATTTCTCTTCTACTCATTCCTTTTCTCATTTGTAACATTTAATTGTAAATAAAAATTTCATTTTTAGTTGACTTAAAGATTTATTGCCTGTCATCTACAATATTTATTTGAATTTCAAAAGCCCAATAGTTATGTGATATCTGTGATAAATATTGAGTCTATTATAAACTCTTTTACTGTATGTACTCAATAATTCAATAATTCTTGCTTATCTTATACAATTATTGTAAGAGATCAAGACTAATGTAGACTATACATTACAAATGTGGAAATCTTTAGCAGTTTAGACAATAAATTATAATTGTGTTATAACAGTTCTCTCAATTACTTGAGACTCGAGCTCATAACAATTCCTTTGTATTTTTCCCTATCCTGAATAGCTCTCACAAGAACCTCTTTGCTCTCAATCCTTGAAAACATTTCACGTAATAATATTCTTACCTTTCTTCCAGCACTTCTCTGTAATTTTTTTAAGATCCCTTTCTTTCAATTTAGTGATTCAGGGTTTTATTTGATAAATATTGTTAGTTTGCATGTCTTAATTCCCTGATTATCTTGATATATCTGGTAATTACCTGAATATTTGACCCTGACTGATTAGTCTATCAAGTGCTATTGAAACACAGAAATCTCTATACTCCCCAGAAAACTTGACAACAACGAGAAACCCAAGAATGGTTCAAAAGATAAATTTGATTCATAAAAGAAAATACTGAGAATGAATGTAAGAGAGAAATTAGAGCTTTGAAAAAAGCATGAAAAAACACTTAGTAGACTAACTAAAATTGAATCTATGATTGAGAATCACTTTAAAGAAATGAGAGATCAACAAATTTTGTGAACAGAAATACTGAAGGAAAATTTAGCAAAAGTAATGCAGAAAGAAACAGCATTAAAAGTGAATTCTTTACAAACCAAAGATATGGAAGAGATAGCTTAAGGATCATAGATCCCTCAGAAGAAAATGACAAATCCAAAAAACCTGATAAAATAAATACAGAAATGGATACAACAAAAATGACCCATTCACTACTTCTAAAGAGAGACAACAAAACACCAATCAACAGGCTCTACGTTGTTAGAAAAAAATGCCATGCCTCAAACTTGATAAGAGTTAAATTTATAAGTTTCAAGAACAAACAGTACATTTTCCAAATAGCCAAGATAATGATCTTTTAATAGATTTTTAAAAATCTAGAGAAAAAATTAAAGCACAGGTTAATTCCTCACTAATGAAAAATCATAAATGGGAATAGTCTAAAAAGCAAAAAAAATTTAAATTATAGCTTGAGATGCTAAAGCCTGATCCTAATTATAATAAAAAATACAACTCTTCAATAAGAAACATATTTGAAACATTGCTGAAAATACATGAGCCAAATACTTGACTTTCAAATACCTCCAAAACCAAAAACACAAAAAGTTAAATAATTACGACTGTCAAAAAAGAATAAATAATTATATCAGTTATCTCCTTTTTAGAAGTTATTAATTTTTTTTAGATTGACTTGTGAATTATAGAAAGAACAAAGAAAGAAAAAAAAACGAGGAAACAATTCAACCAGAACTTAAAGAATTGGGATAAGCCAAGATAGAAGAGCTGATCTGGAGCACTATGGACTAAATCACAATCTGACCTTCTATAGATGAAACATTGCCTTTTAAGGGATAGAGTTGCAGAGTAGGAGGGGAGATAGGAGATAGAGAACTGGGTAATATGCCTCTGCTAAATCTCAAGAATTAACACTTAAGAGAAAATTATTACTTTGGTCTGTCAGTGAGAAAAGTTTATCTGGTGGAGAATGAGAGCAGAGGCAAAAAGAAGGTATGGAAGTAGGAGAACTGCAAAAGAAGGGCTCTCAGTCTTCTTTAGGCTAAGAAAGTTCTGAAAAGCATTCTTTTAGGAAAGGATCTGTGTGTTTCTGTGATAGATAAGAACCTCATAATGGGTATAGTTTAGGGGCAGTTTGGACCTTGGGAGAGCACCTTTTCTGAGATAGTATAAGGACAGCATCACCCCCCTCCCCACCATGTGATTTTTTTTTTTTTAAGGATAGCTAGCACCCAGCATATATTTTTTTCATTTAACTGAATTTCCTCCCTCAATTACATGTAAAAACAGTTTCCAATATTTTAAAAAGAATTTTAAATCTTGAATTCCTCCCCCAACATAACCCCCCCCACACACACACACACTGAAATGGTAAGCAATATTATATAGATTTTATGTGTGTAATTGTATAAAATATTTTTTCCACGTTAATCCTTTTGTGGAAGGAAACTTGAGAAAAAATTAAGAAATGAAATAGAAAAAAGTTTGCTTTGATCTGGATTTAGACTCCATCAGTTCTTTCTCTGGAAACAGATGGCATTTTTTTTTTCCATCATGAGTCCTTTGGGATTGTTTTGGAGCATTATATTGCTGAGAATAGTTAAACTATTCACAGTTGTTTATTGTACAGTATTCCTGGCACTGTGTACTGGTTCTGCTTAATTCACTCTGCTTCAGTTCAGGTAAGTCTATCCAGGTTTTCATGAGCTCCTTTGGCTTGTTATTTCTTAAAGTACAATAGTATTCCATTACAATCATATACAATAACCTACTCAGCCATTCTCCAGTTGATGGATATCCCCTTCACTTTCTAATTCTTTGTCCTGTAATAGTTAAAAAAGGGTAGTTGCCAAATTGTAATAATTACAATTAAAATTAAATTATGTGTCTGTTAATAGCTTTAACAATTTAGTTTAATAAAAGTAGAGATAGTAAAGAGAGGGAAATGTAGGAAGGAGGTAGAGTGTTGTCTAGTCTACCACCAAAGTGCAGAACTGATGAAATCAAAGCTCAGCCCCTCAAGAAAGGTCCAGTATCTAGCTAGAAGAGGAGGAGAGTCCCTTCAGCAAGAGTGTCCAGAGTAAGCGTTTCCTCAGCAAGCATCTTCAGTCAGCGCCCAAGTCCAAATCCCAGTGAGTGAGTGCGAATCAGAATCCCTCACTCCATGCTGGATCTCACCTTATAAACATTTTTCTCCACCCACTAGTTCTCCCACATCACATCTCAGGAACCAGTCATAGTTCCTTAGTTTGTTTGGCACTGCCCAGGGTGGCAATGCTTGTGGGATTGATTTCTTGCCTTGTTGGTTTCAACTTCTTTTCTCTGAGGGTGTGTCTGTACTTGCAATCAATGCTAAAGGATCTTCAGGTTTCTGACTGATTACATTAAAGGTGCTGGTTGATTATATCAAAGAAAACAAAGGTAGGTGTATTCCTTTTTCACAGTCCTCACAAAAAGAGCTGCTTTATTTTTTGTGCATATAGGTCCTTCTCCTTTTTGAATTTTTTTTTTATTGGGGCACAAACCTAGTCCTGTATTGCTGGGTCAAAGGGTATGTACTGCTTTATATGCTTTGGGGCTCAAAATATTTCTTGGAGAATTACAAGGAGACCAGCATAGCTGAATTACACACTGTCTGAAGGAGAATGACATTTAAGAAGACTTAAAAAGGAAGAAAAGGCCAGGTTATGAAGAGCTTTGAATGCCAAACAGAATACTTCATATATGGTCCTGGAAGAAATAGGGACCCACTGGAAGTCACTAAACAAGGGAAGGATGTGATCAAACTTATACCTTATTGGAGGAGTATTTATTTTTTGATTTTTTTTTCAATTGCCAAATATTTACAGTTTTTCCCCTCTTCCATTATTTCCCCACTATCAGGAAAACCCTCAAATTCTTGTAACAAATAAGAATAATTAAGAATAATCAAAACAGATTCTTACATTGACCATGTCGAAACATAAGTCTCATTCTGCATATTAATCCATCACCTTTCTGCCAAAAAGTAGGTTACATTCTTCATTGTGGGCCCATTGGAATTGTGGTTAACCATTATGTTTATATGAGTTTTTAAGGTTTCCCAATTTGTTTGATTTTACGTTGTCATTATTATTGTATAAATTGTTTTTTCCAGCTTTGCTCACTTCATTTTGTATGAGATCATATAAGTTTTCCTAGGGTTCTCTGAAATCATCCCCCTCATCATTTTTTACAGCACAATATACATATGCCATAATTTTTTTTAGCTATTCCTCAATTTCTTGGCACTCCCTCAGATTTCTATTTTTTGTCACCATGAAAGGAGATACCATCATCATTTTTGCACTTTTCTTCCTTTATTTGATTTGGTGTCTTTAGAGGTTAAAAGACCTGTACGGTTTAGTAATAACATTTTGTGCTTGGTTCCAATTTGCTTCTAGAAGAACTGAACTGATACAGCTCTACCAACAATATTAATGTCCCTGTTGCCTAGAGCCCCTCCAGCACTTGCATTTTTGGTCAGCTTTGCCAATCTGCTGAATATAAGGTGTTCAAAGCTGCCTTAATTAGCATTCTCTAATTACGAATTGATTTGGAGCATTTTTATATTACTAAAGATAGCTTTTTTTTTTTTTAAGAACCTTGAAAATGTCTTTCAAATCATCAGTTGGGAAATGGCTCTTATTCTAATAAATATACATCAGTTTCTTATGCATCTTTGAAAGGAGACCTTTGTCAGAGGAAGTTGTTTCAAAGATGTTTTACTAATGTAAGGATGGGGGATGGGACAAAAAGAGCCAGAAGAAGGCCGTTGGTGACAGTTACTGACAGTTGGGACCAGAGAGGATTCTGGAATTCTCCGGAGGAGGAAGGAGGAGAAGGGCTGCTGGTGGAGGACTGAGAGAGGGAGGAGGAGAAAATCACAGCTCGGATCCAGTCCTGAGGGCTTCCTGAAGTTCTTTCTTTGGACATTGAAACCCTGATTCCCTGGTGGAAAGCATCCCATTGCTTCTCACCTAGCAAGACTTCAGCCAACAAGTTAGTTAAGTTTTGGGACTCCATTTTGGGAGCGATCTCTTAGGTTCCTTCTCCCATTACCCAACCTTGCTGAGAGACCCTTTCCAGTCTAACTTGCAATTAAAGAGAAGAAACAGAAGGAGAAGGGGCGGGAGACGCTTAGGAGTGGGAACCCCAAAGATTCCCACCCAAGTGATGGACCCCATAGAAATAGAGAAGAAGGCACCGCAAAAATCCCTCTGCCCTTCACCCCTTTCCCCAATCCCTATATTGATATTAATAAAAGACACTTATTAGTCAGATAGTGTTCCAGAGTGCCCGAGAGATGAGGGGGGAGGGGAATCACAGCTTGGTCTGACTGCCTCCATCTTGAAGTCAGACCACCCGCTGTGAAGTTGACTGACCTCTGGGGACCTCAGGGAGGGCGTGAACGCCGCCCTCATTCAGAATTGGATTGGGGTCCCCCATACCTCATCTTATAGGGAAGCCTTGCTCCCAACTCCTGTTTGGTGGCAAGACTATCCAGGTCACCCAGTTTCAGAGTGATACCCCCTTAAAGTCTCTCAGGAGTGTATATTCGGCAGGAGGGGAGAGCTCCAAGAGAGTCTCTCATCATAAACTCTATCACCCTTCTTCATAACAGTTGGTGGCTAGCTCTCATTTATTATTATACTAAGCAACTATTCGCCTTCCAATCTTGGCAGTATTAGATTTATTTGTTACATTTTATGCAATGAATTGTTCATTTTATTTTCTATAGTATTCTCAATTGCTTATTTAGTCATGAATTGTTCGACTATCCATAGATCTAATAGGTGATTTCTTCCTTGTTCTCCTAATTTGTTTATAATGTGACATTCAATATTTAGATCACATATCTATTTAGACTTTATCTTGACACATGGAATAAGATGGGATAAAATCACTTTCTACCAGATTGCTTTCCAGTTTTCTCAGTAGTTTTTATTGAATAGTGAATCTTTTTTTCCAATATCTGGTGTCCTGGACTAGATCAACACTTGGCTACTAGATTCCTTTGTTTCTGTATGTTGTATACTTAATCTTGTTCCATTGATTGACCACTGTTTTTTAGCTAGTAATAAATAATTTTGATAATTACAGCTTTGTAATAATCAACTACATCCCTTTCTCCATTCCTTCATCTTCTTTGCAGGGCTCTTTTATCTCCTTGCTCTGCTTTTATAGTGTTGGTTGCTGAGTATTTTTTATTAAAAAGAAATTTTTTATCTTAAAAAATAGAATTTGGATTGATAGAAAGGGCAGGAAAGGAGAATGTTTTTGCTAACATCAAGGGAGTTTTTTTTTCCACATCATTTTGTGCATCATATTTTGATATTATTTAATTTGAGGAGTCTTTAAGAAAGGGAATATAATAAATTAACATAGCCAAGACGTTTAAAGCTAGTTACTGGCTGTAGAAGAGCTTTTAAAATTTATATGTTAAGTTCCTTAATCCTAACATATTTGTGAAGATACAAATTATGAAATAGTAAAAAAATTTTCAGATTTTACTGACCACTAGTAAATTAAATTAAATTTTGAATCATTTAATCATTCAATACAAATGTACATTTATTTGCATTTTCAAGTATGCTTAAATATTACTGAACTATCCTAAATACTAGGGAAGAAAACTAAGCCAATACTTTTATTTCCTAAGCCTCTTATTGTGGTGTTCTCTTTCTTTTGCAAGTTTTTAAAGTGATGGGAAAGCAATAATTTACTTCAATTTCCACATATCAACAATTTTTTACTGCACCTCATAGAACTAAAAAGGGACAATAAAACTAATTAGCATTATGCAACTAGTTGGCATAGAGGAGAGTGTTGCAGTTGGCAATAAAAAAAGTGGATTTTCAATCTTGCCCCTAACATTTTATAGATGTATGGCCATGGACAAGTCATTTAATCTGTTTCTTTAAATTTAAGATGAGGATAATAATAACTGCTAAATAGATCTACCTTAAACAGTGTTGTTTTGAATATCAAATATGATAATATGTGTAAAATGCTATGTAAACATTAAAGTGTTTTAGAAATTATAGCTATCAATTTATAAATAGATATGGTTACCATCCTTGAATAATATAGAAATTATCATATTGGGACTAAAAATATTAGATTAATCACAAGTAACTTTTGTTAATGATGCATATATAAAAATATATATGCAAATATATATACATATATATACTTTCAAGTAAATTGGGAATAGATCTATTTGATATAAATTAAAGTTTTTTTTTTTACTGATAAAATTAAGAATAGTGAATTAGATCACTAAGCTCTGTCAAAAATGTTCTGTAAGAGAAAAAAACAACAGTTTTCTGAAAGGCAAAACATGACTTAGGGAAGCCAACTACATCCAAGCACACTGTGTTGCAGGCTTCATCTCACAGATCTGCCAACGCAACTCCTTTCTGAGCTTCAACACAGCTGCTCTCCAATCCATCTTTTCCTCCTCTCAATGATAGAGGCTGACGAGTTTAGTGTTTTAGGTTTAAAGTATTTTAAAAAAACTAACCCATTCTTCTGAAATTTAGGTAGATGAGCATATTCTGTAAGTAATCAAAGTACCAATATGTTATTCAGGATTATTCTTGGTATAAGCAAGTCAAAGAACCCATTAATTTTGTTGGGGTTTGATTTGCGTAACAGAAAGCTCTATAAACCTGAAGGTTAATTGTAGGGAACAAAAATATGTTAAGAAAATACATATTCTTACAAAAATCTTTTTCTTCTTTATCTTTAACACAGTTAGTCCTCCCCCGCCCCCCACACAACAGATTTATAATATAAGAATAGAATCTTGGTGCAGGCTGCTACTCCCAGAGGTAAAACTCACAGTCCTAGACTTCCATCTGTACCAGCCTATTTTTCACAGAGATTTCGGGTTTTTTTCTTAGTTAACCTCATCATTTAAAATTGCTTTAAGATTTCAAGGAGAACATTTATATTAGCTAATTCTCTAAAGGAATTATACCAATTGTAGTTTTTTGGTATGCATTATTGGAACTAAGGAATTTATTTGATACAGCTATATTGAGATTATTTCCTTTCAGCCAAATAAGTTGTTCCCTGGGATATGCTTTATAGTCTGCCTTTTTATTGTTTATGTACCAATGACTGTTTTTGGTCTTTTGCTCTTCATTTTGTTTTCCATTTTTGACAAAAACTCACATATCTCTATCATAATGAATGTTATTTATTATAAACATTTATCTTTATATTTGTGTAACTTTCTAAAATTACTGTGTTGGACTAAAACAAATGTTGTATAAGCCCAAGAAAACCAAGAAATTCAGCTTTATAAATAGTTAACTTCTAAATATCCATATTTAAAGAAAAGAACAGTGGCATGGGTAATGTGAAAGAAAAGTTAATACTGTAATAATTTTGATTAGATCCTATATTTTTATAATTGAATATGTGAACACATAGGATGTCCCGAGAGAATCCATACAATTGCAAACTAAATAATGAAGCCGCACTATAAAGTCCTGTTTCAGCAGGAACTGAAGATGTCTAGGTTCTGAATCTTATTTCTACTCCATACTGGGAATGGAGTTTAATACGTCTCCATCTGATAGAAAATAGAACCAGAAACTTAACTGCTTTTGTATTCTATTTATTTCTTTCTTGCTATCTCTCTGTATCATTTTTTCTTTTGGCTAAAATGGTCATTAAATATTTTGGTTCCAAAGTCCTTTCTGGGTATTTGAACTTCAAATCTCTTTTTCCTTTCTAATGCCTGCAGGATCTATGTAGTCAGAAAAAAAAAAAGTCTAAAAAGGAACCAGCAGCAAGTGTACTCAGTTTTCTACTGGTGATTGCTTAAAATGACTTAATAATTGATATGTGCCTTGGTAACTGCCAAGTCCCTTTGGGCTCTGGCAATCCAACTGTGAAAAGAATTCATTGAGATTAGCATTGTTTCTTTTTTGTTCTTCCAATTCTTAGTTAGGTGGATATTTTGCTTATATCATCTTGTTTCTGAAGTGGTCTAGGGACCTTGAATTGGTTCTAGTACTGCCTCATGATGTTGGGTCTTCTCTTTCTTCTCATTCTCTGAGTTCTTACTGTATATTTAAAACAAACAAACAAACAAACCTTTATCTTCCATTTTAGAATCAATACTGTGTATTGGTACCAAGGGGGACTTAAGTGACTTGCCTAGGGTCACACAGCTAGGAAGTGTCTGAGGTCAGATTTGAATCCTGTCTCTCTATTTTAAATTTTAATTCTCAAGAACTAGACAGAACCAGACTCATGTCTAGGTTTAAAGAAGTTGAATACCAGGGAGAAAGTTTGTGTTATTTGATATTACTTTTTTTTCTTTCTTCTGGTGCTAATTTACCTTTTGTGTCCTCTAGTGTATGATGGTTAAATTGGGATTCTGACTAAATAAGAAAGTTATAAAAACTGGATGCTCGATTATTATCCCTTAAGTCAGGAAAACTGTTAGCAGCTTTTAACAATTTTGCTTAATTGGAATATTAGTAAAAAGAGGGAAATGTGGAACCAAAAGAGGTAAGGAGGCTTCCTAGCCTACCCTGAATGCTGATCCAGTGAAAGGAAGCTTGCTCCCTGGCAGACTTCGAATCTCTACATGGGAATCCTGGTCACTCACCAGCAATCTGGGCAGGATCCAGACAACGTCCCAATGCAGAAAAAACCCTCGTGAGCTAAGGCATTAGAGTGAACTCAACAAGTAAGTCCTCAACTCCAAGAAGCTCCAAAGCCGAAAGTTGAAGTCCTGAAGCAGAAAACTCCAGTCCAAAGGCCCAAAGCTCTAAGTCAAAGTTGAAGTCCAAAAGCCCTTAGGAGCCGTCCTCCAAAGAAGAAGTCCAAAAGAGAAGATCCAAAGAGCAGAGACTCCAAAGAAGAACTCCAAAGAAGAAGACTCAAGACGACTTTTTATAGCCCTTTTTCCACATCACTCTCTGTCCCTTCTCCCTTTTACGGGAGCCAATCACAGTCTTTCAATTTGCCTAGCACTGCCCAGGGTGGGGGGCAGTGGCCTCTGGAGTTGTCACCTACTCTAGCAAGTGATTTGTGAACTCTCATACTTAGTGATTGATAAGGTACTGACTAGGGGTACTTAAGTTTTTGATAGATTAACTTAAAAGTTGCTGTTTGATAGACAAAGAGAGTTTGATTCACTCTTCTCAATCCCCCCCCCCCCCATGATTCTTTGGGAGACTAGTCTCCCCAGTGAATCATTTAACATAACCAGCTTATACCTCTAAAGATCTTCTAGCTAAAGGTGCATACGATATTGCACTTTTCTAAGAGAAAATTACAATAATTGGAGATAAAAGGGAAATAAAAGAGAGAGAGCAAAGCCAATGTTTGCTAGGTGCATTGACAAAAAGCCAAATAGGGAGCATTCCCCTTTGGCTTAAGAGTTTACTTTCAGAATAAATGTGTTCAATCCCCTTTACTTCAATCAATTACATCCCAAAGTTCATTCTGGATCTTCTGATATTGTGTAGGTTTCTTTATGGCATTTTCTTCAAATAGTTCACTTTCTTGATTCTAGGAGTTAGTGAGCTTCTTTTCCTGAAATTTTCATCAAAAATTTTATGGCTCATATTTTATTAAAATTATACAAATGTAAGAAATGACCCTTTTGTCCATGTTATTATTATTGAACTTATGAGTGGTCTTAGAATTCTTTTATTTCTTTCCTTGCATTTTTTCTGTGTTTATTCTTATATTTTGGGCTTCTCAACCAGTGAACATTTCTCCCTTATTGGATCTATAACTTGTTAGGTATATTATTCATTACTTTAGCATAATACAACTATTTTATTACCTTATGCTCATTTTGATTTCATTGCTCTTTTTGTTCATTGTAAAAGTTAAATGTTTCTCTGTCAGTATTTATGTTAAATTGCAAATTCATAGAATTTAGGAACTGAACGTAAGTAGTTATATAATGCAATGTATTTTATCTCTACTACCACAAACTTTGTATCATCTGTCTCTTGTTAGATACTATTTCAGGCCCTCATTGCCTCTCATTCATACTAGTATGATATCCTCTTTACTGGTTTCACTACCTTTAGTGCTTCCTTCTTCCATACTTTTATTTGTTCTATTGTTAGTGAAATTTTCTGATATATGTATCTGAGCATGTTAGTGTTCTTATACTAAGAAACTTGCAATAGCTTCCAGTAGCCTATCTAATAAGAAGCAAACTTTCATTATTTGGTTGGAATTTACCCTGCCTTACAACACTCTATCACTGTTGTCAAACTCAAATAGAAATGATCGCTATTAGTTACTTATTGACTTTAAAAAGCACAAACTAACATAATTTATGATATATATTTTTATTCACTTTATCAAACAATTCCTAATTATACTTTAACCTTGATAGGACTACTCAGGTGTCTCTCCAGCTGGCTGAGAGATTGACATCTGTGCTGTGTGCCAGAGATATCAAACTTATATCCACCTGGGCCTACAAAACTCCTGAGTAAAGTTTTAAGTTAGATTAAAATGTAATTGGGAAATGATTAACAAAATAAATAATAATATAACATAGGTGATATTCATTTGTGGCTTTCAAAATCAAATGGGCTTCAAGAATCTATTTCTATTTGAGTTTGATGCCATTAATCTATATTACAGTCAAACTGATCCATCTATTATCCCCTTATTTCTTCATATTTTTTTGTTCTTCTGTTTTATGTATGTACAATATGTCTATTTGCCATGTGCTTTCTTAGCAAAACAATCCCTCTCCTCAAATAGTTTATATTCTAATGGATGAGTCAGTATGCAAATTTGTAGATTTTTTCAAGATATATCATAGTTGAAAGAATGTGATCTTTTAGGAAAGACTGAAGTTGCTAGGGGACCAGGAAATGCATTGCAGATGGTGAGATTTGAACTGAATCATGAGGGTAGCTAGGGAACCTAATTGAAAAGAAGAGAGGTCAGAGCATACTAGGTATAGGGGGTTAGCTTGTAAGATGCACAGATTAGGAGATGGAATGGTGTGGTCAGGAACTACCTGTGAGCCAGGACAGCTGCATTATAGAGTTCACAGTGGAAAGCAAAATTCATTGGAAGGTGTAGAAAATAAAGTTCATGCTGAAAGTAAAGTGAAAGAAATGTATGAAGGAATTAGATTATAAAGGGCTTTAAAGGAAAGGGGATTTATATTTTATCTTTAAAGACAATAGGGAGGCATCCATCTTCATAGTAGGGAAGTGGGGATTCTAATGGTGGTCAGACTTGAGTAGATGGATTGGAATGGGGAAACATTTGAAGCAGGGAGACCAACCAGAAGATTACGGTAGTAGTCCAGAGGTGAGGTGTTGAATTGTTAGAGGGTATTCTGAAAGACTTTTTAGACCAAACTCGGACTATAGCAATGACTGAACATAACTTCAGAAGAACGAGGCTAGAATATATCCTCCCACCATAGGCCCAGAGGTCAGGGATCACAAGTACAGACATGCTTTTCCAGGCATGGGCAATGTGTCCATTTATTTAGATGATAATATGTGTTTATCTTAAAGGAATATTTCTGCTGGGGTAAATGCTGGACAAAATAGGTTGGTGGATAGTAATAAACTTGGGGGAAAAAAGAGATTTATTTATTGAAAATAATTGTAATGTAAATTGTTATTAAGCTTAGATAATTATATTTGTTTTTTGTATTAAATTTTTCATAAATCATTGATAAAATACAGTGCTGAAATAATATTTTGAGGACACATTTATAAAATAGGCAGTGCATTTATGAATTGCTATCACACAGAAGTATCTATTTTAGATTACTTTTTTCTGTTTGTGGGATATAATTTATCATGTATTACTAGAACTATGAAATAAAGTAGAAATATAACTACATATAGTTATACATATATACATAAATGTGCATATAAATACAAATAAAGAGTATAGGGAAGTATTGACAAGCAAGATGTTGAACTTAACTGTGTAAAAGAGCAGCAGGGTACCAAAGGGGAGGCCAGATTAGTCTCTGATGAGTGCTTTTGCCTTTGCTATTCTTTCTTTCAGGATCTTCCCCTCATTCCTACCCTTTGTCCTCTCCCCGAGGAGTGAGAAGAGTGTCATGGCTGCTCCCAATGCATATTCAAGATGGGAGGCAATAACACTAAGCCTTCCAGTGAAGTGGAGGAGCACAGGGCCTTAAAGCTCTTCTCTGCCCCACATCCCTAAGTTCCAGAGAGGCCCCAAGGCCTTACCCAAGTACTAAGTGTTTAGGTGTATGAAAATTAATATAAAAATATAACCCCTCAAGGGCACATGATACCAACAAAGCTTGTGATTAAAAGAGCCTCCTGGGTACTTGGAGTCCTGACTCCTGGAAGAGCCTGGAGGATGTCCCTGTGGCGCAAGTGATGTGCCTGGAAGTTGGGACTCAGGACCCAGACTGTCCAATTAGAGAGCCCCAGTAGGAGTGGCATTATTGGTCTTATAAAGAGATGGGGCCAGGCAGCAGCATGCTCTCTTGGCTGGCTCAACTCTTCCTGAACCAAAGCTGGAGATCGAGTTCTCTGGCTCAGTTTGAACTTTGGCTGGGTACTGATCTGGGGAAGTGTGGGAATATTTTTTTGTATTTGTGTTTGTTTTTGGTTATTAGGATGATCTGGTCATTTTTCTTTCTCTCTCCACCTTTTACTAATAAATAATTATAATTTAATATAGTCTCTAAGAAAATTTTAATGATAACATTGGAAAGACTCAGTCATTCACAGAATATTATAGCTGGAAGGACCTAACTAATGGGAGCAACTAGGTGATTCAGTAAACTGAGAACCAAGCCTAGAGGCAGGAGGTCCTAGGTTCAAACATGACCTCAGGCATTTCCCAGCTGTATGATCCTGGGTAAGTCACTTAACTCCTATTGCCTAGCCCTTATCATCCTTCCACCTTAGAACCATTACACAGTATTGATTCTAAGACAGAGGGTTAGGGTTTTAAAAAGAAAGAAAGAAGGAAGTGGATGAAAAAACGGTAACATCATTTCAGAATACAATATTTTGTTCTTTGTCATTTAAGAAAATAGTTTGGCTTTTTGTTTTAGGGTTTGTTTGTTGTTTTATTGGGGTTTTTTTTGCATTATTAGCTAGACATCACTGTTACATGGGTATATAGTAATGGGATATAAATTAATTTTGGAAAAAATACTTCAAAATAAAGGAGTTGCTATCAGAAATCCTATAGGAAAATTCTTCTAATAGTGGCCTAGCAAAGCTCCTCAAAGAAGCAGCACTGAGAACATTGAAATTATCTGACAGTAACTGCTCTAGGATGGCCACATTGTCCACATATCTATTTTTTAAAAAATAAATAGAATTTATTTACAAGTATCTCAGGCCTGCCCTCCCTCCTTTGCCCACATATATTATATCTTTCATATTTCCATTTTTCAATTCATTCTCTAGAGGCAAATATTCAGAAGTTATTCTTCAAGTATTAAATCTGTAGCTGTATATAATGTACTACTGAAACCACCATTTTACTGTTCATTGTCAGTTCTTTCCAAGTTTTTTAGCAACCTGCTCATCATTTCTTATGATACAGTAGTATTTCATCACAATCATATACCACAATTTTTTTAGCCATTCCTCAGTTGATGGTTATCTTCTCAGTTTCCTTTCTTTGCTACCACCAAGAAAGCTGCCCAAAATCTTTTGGAACATATATGTTTTTTTTTCCTATTTCTCTGATCTCCATGGAGAGCAATAACATTGTTGAGTCTAAGGGTATATATAATTTTGTAACTGAGTGCAATTCCAAGTTTCCTTCCAAAATGGTTGGATCAATTCACAGTTCTACCAACAATGTACTAGTGTCCCAATTTTTCCACATTCCCTCCAACATTTGTCATTTTGCCCTTTTCTTATTTTAGCCAACCTGTTGGTTGTGAGATGATATCTTAGAATTGTATTGGTTTGCATTTCTCTGATCAGTAGTGATTTGGGGCATTTTTCCATGTACCTATTTTTGGCTTTGATTTCTTAATCCCAAAATTATCTGTTCATATCTTTTACCCATTTCAGTTAGGGGATGGCACTTTTTCTTTTAAATTTGACAAAGTTCTCTCCATATTTTAGATATAAGACCCTTATCTGAGAGACTCTATAAAATTATCCTCCCAATTTTCCATTTTTCTTCCAATTTTGACAACATTTGTTTGATTTGTACAAAACTTTTTGAATTTAGTGTACTCAGAATGATCCATTTGATATCTCACAGTCCTCTTTATCTCTTCTTAGCTCATAGAATATAGACCTTCTTGATTCCAAGTTCGTTGCCCTGTACACTACACCAGTGTGATCAAACTCTGGTCTCAGTGAGCCCTGCAACATTCCTAAGTACAATCCAAACTAGATTAAAATAATTGAAAAGTATTTAGAAAAATAAATGAAAATACAGAAGAACATAAATATTATAAACATGTGGTTTTCTAAGTGAATATGCAACCCACAGTGATACTTAGGAACAGTTTAGTAACCCCATTTCTATTGGAGTTTGACACCATTGCTGCCTACCATACTTTGTTCCATCTTTGCAAGTTATAGTTGTAGTTTTAGAGAATTGTTTAGAGCAGTGGTATCAGACTCAAATGGAAACAAGGGCTGCTAAACCACAAGTAAAGATACCTGTGGGCTGAATATTATGTTATTTTTAAAATGTAGTATTATCTAGTGACACCTTGAGCACTGAAATAGTTTGAGTGGTTTGCCCAGGCTTACTGAGTCAGTTCCCATCAGAAGTAGAACTTTAATCCAAGTCTTTCTAACTTGAATACCAGCTCTCTGACCATTATAGCACCCTTCCTCTCATTAATAAGATAGATTGTATAATTTTGAGGACATCTTTTTACCCTTAAAATTGGTAGGATTTAGAGGAAAGCACATCATTTTGGAATCAGGAGACTTCAGTTTGAATACTACTTATGACTCCATGTGACCATGCTCAATTCACTTATTTCCCCTGAGCTGCTGCCTGTGTATCTGTTAAATAGATATTATACTAATTATTTGTACTACCTACTTCACAGGGTTGTTGTGAGGAAATTTGTTTTGCAAATATCAAAGCTGCTACATAAATGAATTATAATGAAAAATTACAAATTTCAGATAGGCAATTTTTTCCAGTCTATAGATTACCAACTCCCCCCACCCCCCAAATAATTGTACAATCACAATATTATATTTGCATAAGGATAATATCCAAAACTATAAAAATCCTGAACTTCTTAGCTTCCAATCAGTTAGTTCTAATTAAAATTCTTTCTTCTGGGTCCAGAGGAGGAGTAATTGCTTGGTGCTTCTTGGTATCCTCAGCCCTGTGAAGTCAAGAAGAGGACACAGTAGCAGCAGCAGTAGGGGCTTTCACACTCTTTGGAAATCTTGGACTAGGTAGGACCTCTAGGCAGCATAGGGTTAATAGCATCATCGCAGTATCCCACTTGCACATATATTTGGGATTGACCAGTGTTTTGACCAATTAAAAAATGTTATTGTGTGAAAATTTTACTGCAAACTGGGAAGAAGAGTTTTTCACAGTTCTCTCATTCTGCTATTCTCTTAATCAGTAATTTGATTATTTCCCTTTGCCACCTCAAACATTCCTACCTCAGAAAAAATTATCTTTAATTTTCAAACCAACTAGTACACAGTAATAGATCATATTTGTAAAGTGACTTAAAGAACTAGGATGAATAAAGGAATAAAGTTGGTATACATAGCTCTAATTTTTTTACCATTAGAATTACAACTTTCTCTTCACTTACTTGTTCATTGCAGAAAGGATAGGCATATATTTTGTTTTATCTTCAGCTTCCTTAGGTTAGAAATGTGATTTTTAGGGATATACTCTGAAAAAATTCTGCAGAACCATTTAGATTTCCTTTTTAAAAAAATGAGCCCAGTCCTAAAATTCAAGGAACTTATTAGTCTTTACTCTTTTTTTTTCATTAACTGTGTTTTGAGACACATTTTTATTTTTCAAATGTGTATCTACTCTGCTCAGCTCATCTGGGTTTCTGCCTCTCTGACCATACCTTCTTTATCTCTCCTTTACTGGTTCCTTCCCTTCTCCCTTAAAGGTCAGTTCCCCTAGAACTAGGTTATCCTTGGTCTTTCTATTTATCTCCCTTGGTGATCTTATATACTTCCATTATTTCAGTTAATACCTATTTTTATCTGATTGCCAAATCTGGAGCTCAAAAATTCAGTCCTGCTCAGAGCCTTCTCCCCCTTTCCCACTACTTGTGTATATCACCACCTGGATAGAAGTTGACTTGGCATTTCACAGTCAACAGGACCAGAAATTATTTTGTTTTTCTTCAAAAAATCTGGCCTGTTCTAACCTGGGTTCTTATTTGGGGGTCATAAAATGGTTACTCCTGGCAAATTGAATAAGTAGAGTTCCTTATTCTGATTTCCTAGGCTGTCTACAATCTGGCTTTAACCTAGCATTTTTTTTTGGGGGGGGTTCATGGTCATATCTTAAATTGAGTTTTCCTTTCCTCTTAGTTCCAATCTCTGCCTGTTGAAGTCCTTCCTTTCCTTCTAAATGTCAAATCAGAGTCCTCCCTCCATGAAGCCTCCACTTACTTAGCTCAAAACGAGACTTTTTCTTAGATATGTCATATTGTCCACTTTCTTACCTCTCTCTCAACTCTTTTTATCTCACTCTCTTCTTTATCATAGTTATTTGTTTATATGTTCACCCTGCCATAACCCCTACCCTATTTTGATTTTAAACTTTTCTGGACTACAGAATCTGTCATATCTATTTTTGAGCACCATGCCATAACACAGTAAATAATTATTAAATTGAATTTGTGAGGATAAAATTAGTAATTTTGAAAAATTAAAAACTGCCAATGCAAGGTGGAGAAAATGGGACTGTTATTTCTTACTGATACTGAATTCATTTTAAACATGCATGGCTTATCTTTAAATTGCTGAGAAACATTTTTATCATTTTGTCTTTTGTAGAACTGCTTTAAATCATTCCAGATAAGAATTCATCCTGTTTAGGAGAGATTCCACAGCCACCATCATTATTCCTGTCCAGTGTTTAGCAAATAGTGTTGTCATGGTTTTCTTTGTATGTTTCCTTATACTTACTGTCTTGTGTAGTTTAAGACTGTTTCCTTTTGTTTTATTTTTAATTGAGATATAGAACAGCCGTTGTCAGCCTCTCTCACTAACCCTTTATATGCTTTAAAATAACTATTTGAGTCTCTTTTCTTCTGCAAACTAAATTATTTCAGTTCCTTTTTTTTTTTTTTAATTCTTCTGTGTTAGTCCTTTTTTTCTACTGCTTTATATGGATTACTTCATTTTTTGGGTCCCCAAACCATCCTTGATTCTTTTTAGATCTTTCTTATAAAACTGGATTTTTTAAAAAAAAAGGAGTATGAATTCTTGTATCTCCATATAATGGTTAACATTTTCCATACATAGAACAATTTAAAAACACAGGTCTAGAATGGAAGGGTGCTAACCAGATATTTGACATTTCAAAAGCTTAGGAAAATTAGTATTTCATGTTTTTCCCTTTATATGTTCATGTATTGCTTTCTAAACCCTTTTTGTCTTATTAAAGACAGGACAAGGCAAATGGGGTTAAGTGACTTGTCCAGGGTTACCCAGCTTAGGAAGTGTCTGAGGTCAAATTTGAACCCAGTACCTCCTGTTTCTGGGCCTAACATGCTATCCACTGTGACACCTAGCTACTATTCTTTAAAAATTTTTCTCTCTAGTGTACATAAAATAGGATGTACTTTGTGTTATTTGGTAGAAAGATATTAAGTAAGGCTTCTCCTTTTCCCTTAAAATAATAAGAAAAAAACTCCATTCTGAAGTTCTTCCTAGTCTTACTGAATGAAAAAAATGTTATCATTCAAATTTCTAGGAAGAGAATAGGCTGCATTAAATACCTTTAAAACCACTTATCAGAGATCTAATTGCTTTCTTTTAGAAAAAACCAGAGTAATGTTCAGGGATGATCTCTATTTTCCTAGAGGTAGAATTAAGATGATGACTGAACAAAACAGGGGGTCCCTTGATTAATCCACTTAGCAGTAGTGCCCTATTTCATCACACCCTGAAGTGATTAGAATAATGATCAGATGAAGGAAAGGAAAAAGTCTGTGATTAATTCAGTATTAAAAGTGGCTCTTAAGTTCACCCTTGGCCAGGTAGAAGGGAAGCTACTGTACAGAGTAGTTAACAAGGGATTAAATTGTTTTAAGAAAATTATCTTCTAGGTTATCCAGGCATTTTAAAGCACTATCGTCACAAATTTGATTTAGTTCTATTAACTGAAATTTCACCAGGCTTCAGAAGTATTATATGATTTGCCCTTCTTTTGAAATACTACATATTTTAATTCATAAATGACTTGTATCAGAGATTCCCATTGATGTAGGGAGAATGTTCATTCATGAGAAAGCACTCTTTCAGTAGGAATGCTTAGAATTAGAATTATTTAGTTAATATATAATCTAACTGACTTGTTCCCCAAATGTAGAGTGTTATATTTTTTCTTACCAAAGTATAACAAATACATAGTATTAGCACGAAGCTATATTAAACAAATATTTTAAAATATGTTATATGTGAACAAATTTTATGTAGTTGTTTCTAACTATTAAAAAGCAATGCATTTAAAAAGTATGGCAGGGGGCAACTGGGTGGCTCAGAGGATTGAGAAGCAGGCCTAGAGACAGGAAGTCTTAGGTTCAAATGTGGCCTCAGACACGTCCTCCCTATGTGACCCTAGGCAAGTCACTTAACCCTCATTGCCTAGGCCTTACCACTCTTCTGCCTTGGAGCCAATACACAATATTGACTCCAAGACAGATTGTAAGGGCTTAATAATAAACAAACAAACAAACAAATAAATAAATAAACAAAAAAATAAAATAAAATAAAAAGTATGGCAGAAATTAGACTTAGAACAAGAACTTACACCATTTTAAGAATATATTCTAAATTGATACACCAACTTAATATTAATCATATTATAAAAAGTTTTTTAAAATATTATATATCTTTTATAACTATTAATAGATTTTTAAGCAAGCAAGATATACAGGTAATTAAAAAACTAATAAATATAAAAACTAATAAGAATAACAAATAATTTTGATTACACAAAACTAAAAAGCCTCTGTAGAGACAAAATTAATATACTTAGGGGGTAGCTGGGTAGCTCAGTGGATTGAGAGTCAGGCCTAGAGATGTGAGGTCCTAGGTTCAAATCCAGCCTTAGACACTTCCCAGCTGTGTGACCCTAGGCAAGTCACTTGACCCCCCATTGCCCACCCTTACCACTCTTCCACCTAGGAGCCAATACACAGAAGTTAAGGGTTTAAAAAAAATTAATATACTTAGAATAAGAAGGCAAGTGGCAGAATGAGAAAAAATATTTGTATCAATCAAAGATTTTTTTCATCCTAGATTTATAAACAATATATCCACACAGGCACACACACACACACACACACACACACACACACACACACACACATATATAATATAAATGAGTGTGTGTGTGTATATATGTATATATATATGTGTGTGTGTGTGTGTGTGTGTGTGTGTGTACATCTATATACATATATAATAGCCAAAGGATAAGAATCATTCTCCAAAGAATCGCAAAGTATTCAGAAACACATAAAAAGGTGCCCCAAATAATTAATGAGAACTACAAATCAAAACAACCTTGAAGTTTCATCTCAAAGCCTGAATAATGGCAAAAATAATGAA
Source organism: Gracilinanus agilis (assembly GCF_016433145.1). NCBI lineage: Eukaryota > Metazoa > Chordata > Mammalia > Didelphimorphia > Didelphidae > Gracilinanus > Gracilinanus agilis. The sequence continues at coordinate 150,314,340 of NC_058134.1, forward strand.
AAATGACAGTGGCCAATGTTGGAATGATTATGGAATGATAGGCATAACAATTCATTGTCTGTGGAGTTGTGAAAAATTTGGGAAAGCAGTTTAGAGTTATACAAATAAAGTGACCAAAATATCTATATCTTTTTGACCCTAAAACTCCATTACTGAACGTATACCTCAAGGAAGCCATTGATAAGAAGTTTGCATATACACCACCATATTTATTGCAGCACTTTTTTGTGGTAACAAAGAAGTGGAAGCAAAGCAGATGCCCATCAACTGGGAAATTGCTAAATAAATCGTGGTACATGAATGTAATGGAGTATTACTGTTGTATAAGAAAAGATAAATATGATGAATGATGAAGCTTGGAAAGATCTGTATGAGCTGATGCACTGCCAGGTATTCAGTCAAGAAAATAGTATCCACAATGACTACAGTACAAATGAAAAGAACACTCTCCTTCCTTCTTCCCTGCCCAACATACAAATCAAAAGTGAATGTAGTCAAATAATAAAAGATTGAGCATGATTTAAATGAAGGCATATGAGGCAATCCCTCAACCCTTTCCATCATGGAGGTAGGAAGACTACAGTTATTGCATTTTGAATATGTTTTCAGACTTTTTAAACATACTGGTCAAGTATGCTGACTTTCTTCTCTTTTTTTTTTTTAAATACTTTTTGTGGGGCAGTTGAGTGGCTCAGTGGATTGAGAGCCAGGCCTAGAAATAGGAGGTCCTAGGTTCAAATCTATACTCAGACACTTCCTAGCTATGTGACCCTGGGCAAGTCACTTAACTCCCATTGTCTAACCCTTACTGCTCTTCTGCCTTCAAACCAATACATATTATTGATTCTATGATGGAAGGTAAGGGTAAAAAAAAAATACTGTTTGTTAGATGGGATTATTTTTTAGGAGGGAGAGGAGAATGGATAGTAGGGGAAACTATGATGATGTAAAAACAATCAATAAAAACATTTAAAAAATTTAACATTCATTTTATTTTAATAATATTTCACTTCCCCCTAATTACATGTAAAAACAATTAGAAAAAAAATCTTACCTTTCATTAGAACCATGTTCTAAGGCAGAAAAGCAATAAAGGCTAGGCAATTGTGATTAAGTGACTTGCCCAGAACTACCTAGCTAGGAAGTATATGAGGTCACATTTGAACCCAGGACCTCCCATCTCAAGACCTGGCTCTCTATCCACTGAGCCACTTAGCTACCTCTTAAAATAATTGTTAACATTCTTTTAAAAACAATTTTGAAAAAAAAATTGAATTCCAAATTATCTCCCTTCCTTCCTCCCTTCTATCCCTGTCCCCTTCTTTAGATGGTAAGCAATCTGATATAGAAATTTTAGTTTTGCATTTGTCACATTAACTTGATGTCATGTAAGAGTTAGGTGAATTTTCATTCTTTCTAGCTGTTATTTATGTATAATGTATACACCAATTAATCTATAAACATTTATTAAGTCCCTCTTATGGTCTCTAGGCATTGGAAAAAATGAAATAGTTCCTGTTCTCAAGGAGCTTAAATTCTATATATGGTTAAATATTAGACAGGAAGTCAAGACTGTAGCATTGAGGGTACCAGGAAAGGCTTCATATAGAAGGTGGTACTTGAATTGAGTTTTGAAAAAATGCAGGGTTCTATGAGGCAGAGGAGAAACTGGAGATGCAAAGAGAAGGCCAGTCTGGCTGGAGGAGCACCTTAGCTTGGGCAGCTAGCTTGAGCACCTGGCCTGGATTCTGGCCTCCTCCTGGGTGAGACACTTAACCTCTGTTTGCCTCAGTTTCCTCATCTGTAAAATTAGAATAATGTGTTATGAGGATTAGATAAGATAATACTTGTTAAAGTGCTTCACACAGGCAGTATGTAGCACTATTTAAGTGTTAGCTGTTATTATTATGAGACACAACTATGGGAAGGGAAATTATTTCTAACAAAGCTAGAAAAGTCAGTTTGAACAGGTTGTGAAGTATTATAAAAGACAGAAGCTTTTCTATTTTATCTTAAAAGCAGTAGGAGGCCACTTTAGTAGAAGAATGACATGGCCCTATCTGTACTTAAGGAAAGTCACTTTGGCCACTGTATGGTGAGTCAAATGGAGCCAAGAGAAATTTTAGAGACTCATCAGGAGATCATTGCAGTAGTCGAACTGATAGACAGATGAGGGCCTGAAATAAGGTGATGCCTGTGTAAATGGTAAGAGGAGGACAGAGATGAGTTGGTACCATAGATGTAAAAATGACCAGAGTTGGCAACTGATTCATATTGATTGAAGGCAATGGTATAGAGAGGACTTGGGACACAGTAGCTTTGTGGAAAGAGATGTCGTACATGGACAGATTAGATCTGTTATGTTTGGCCCCATGGAGTAGAATGAGGAACAATGACTTTTAAGTTACAAAAAGTCAAGCTTAGGTTTGATGTTAGGAAAAATTTAACAATTTAAGCTGTCCAAAAGTGGAATGGATTTCCTTGAGCAGTACTGAATTTTGTCCAATGCTTCCCTTTCCTTCTCTCCACCCTGGAAATCTTCAAACAGATACTATAAAACCACTTTTTGGGCATGATATAGTGAGAATTCCTTTCATTTAGAGGTTGAACTAGATGAATGCAGAATTTTCTTCCCATTCTGTGATTCTATGGTTGAATGTGTGGGATGAAAGAGATGAGAGATTCAAGGATAAAGTAGAGGTTGAGAAGGGACCATGGCCAGAAATAGGGAAATTAATCTGAGGGGTGGGTTCTTAAAGGGAAGAGAAGATAAGTGATTTTAAGAACTTATTACCATGTCTTCTTATGTGATACTAGTAATTTTTGCACTTTATATTGTTTCTATTTCTGAAGTGAAATATTCTTAAGATAGGCTTACATTCGCCTAAGTATTTCTTAACTCCTCTTTGCACACATAGAAATTCAATTGCAGAAATTTCCAGAATTGATTATGAGATTTTACCATTTTGTTTTAGCAGCTCAAGTAACTCACAAAGAAACTATTGTTAATTTAACTATTCCCTATTTTAAGAAACCCCCAATAATGATAACTCATTTAAATTCTCTGACTGCACATTGGCCTAGGTGCATCTTTTCTTTGGAAAAACTTTGATTTACGAAGATTGGTAGTATTAGCAACCAAGGAACAAAAGGTAATGTCTCAGGTGCAAACCTTATTTAGGCAGGCCAGTGCCTCAAGCTAGGTAAAGTTCAAGTCTGTCCTGGTGGGACTTGCATTTCCCATCTCTATTCCATTTCTTTTACAACTGTTGTAGTCTAGGCCTCATCATATTGTAATAGCCTCCTACCTGGTTCCTCTTTACCCAATATATCCTTCACTTTTCTGCTCATTTATTGCAACTTTCTTCTACTCTTAAAACCTTTAGAGACTTCCAGTTTCTTAGCATACAAGGTTTAAATTTCTTATGCTAGCATTTTAGCATATTAGAATAGGACAAAAGTCCTATTCTACTGCTTTATCATGGTGTGGAAGTGACCCTAAATTCTCAAACACTATGCTCTGGCAGGTCTAACTAAGCTAAAAAACAGAGTGTAGTTTTGGCAAAAAATTGTTCTTTTTAAATCATTATTTATTTACTTTTAATGCTCATTTTTAAAAATTCTGAATCTCATATTCTCTCAGTCCCTCTAGCAAAATAGAAAAAAGAAAAAAGTGAAAAACATAGGCATACAATCAACAATCTGCATTCAGGTTTTGTTAGTTCTCTCTCTGTAGGTAATTGGCATTTTTCATCATGAATCCTGTGAATTGTCTTGGATTGATGAGAATAGCTAAGTTTTTTAAAAAATTGATCATCCTTACGATATTACCATTACTGTGTTCAGTGTTCTCCTTGCTCTACTCAGTTCATTTTGTTTCAGTTCATATAAGTCTTCCTAGATTTTTCTGACAGCATCCCTTTCATTATTTATTATAGTACTATATTTTTGGTCAAAATAACGTACCACAGTTTGTTCAGCCATTCTGCAATTGAATGGGCATCCTCTTATATTCCATTTCTTTGCCACCACAAAAACAAACAAACAAACAAGTGCTACTATATTTTTGTACATGTAGGTCTTTTTTCCTTTTTTAAGATCTCTTTGGGATATTGATCTAGTAGATGTTTTGCTGGGTTAAAGGGTATGCATAGTTTTATAGCCCTTTGAGCATGGTTCAAAATTGTTCTTTAGAATGGTTGGATCAGTGGGGACAGACTTTTGTCTGAGGCCCATATTAGCTAAAAAGGAAAGGTTTATTATCATTTTGGCCCTGGATGATTATATTATTTTTGTTGATAACCATGTGAGAAGATATATACCAAGATATGGAAGTATTGTGAGTGGTATCAATGGAGACTATGTACATCAATAGCCTTTAAAAATATTTAGCTAAGTTTAATAGAAGCTTCTGACCTTCAAAGCTCTGAGAGACCTTACTTCCAAGGAACATTCTAGCCCCAAATTATCTTTCAAATCTTATGCTATATAATTTATTCCATAAACTCCGCAAAACTATGCAATTTAAAACCACCTGATCTCATTTCCTGTCTCAGTATCCTTGGTTTAATCAGCTACGACCCATCCCTTATATATGGTTGTGCCTCAGAGGCTCTGCCCTGGGTCTTTTCTTCTTCTCATTCTATATTTTTTCTCAGAGATCTCATCTGTTCTGAACTATCACTTTTATAGCTATAATGCTCAAATCTATATAGTTAGCCCTCATTTCTCTTGATTAGTTCTTAATCAACTACTCTTTGTTAGACTTCTCTATTTTAATATCCCAAAAGCAGGTCAAAGTCAGTATTTATAACATATTTCATCTTCTCATTTAAGCCCATTTCTCCCCATAGTATTCTTCTTTCTTATGTCACCACTATTTCATTCAGTCATCCATGCTTATTACTGAAGTTATATATAACTGTTGGTTCTCCCTTATGACCCCTTATTTCCAACCAGTTGCCAAGTCTTGATGACTCCACCTCTTCAACACCTTTTACATACTTCACCTTCTTATTCATACCACAGTCACCTTAGTTTAAACCTTCTTCATATCTCAATTGGATTATTGCCATAATTATTGCCATGATATAGGTATCTTTGTATCTTGTCTCTCTCACCTCCAGTCTACCTTTTATAACTATCATAATTAGTTCTTAATATTTTTCTTAACTTAATTTTAGCTCCATCTTCTGAGAATGAAGCAGAAGGTATTGAAACTTTTTTCTTTTTTCTTATACAGTCTCAGTGTCATTTTATGGAAGGAGGAGAAGTAGATTTACAGGTAGAAATTGCTACAGAAAAGCAGAGTGTGGAGGGAGTGAGAGTTCTTCACCCAGATAACAGGAAGAAATTTAAGTAAAGAAATATTTCTTTTCAATATTCTTTTTTACTTTTGGTAACAAAAGTTTACATCAACAGAACTCATAATTCAATTCAATAAACATATAATAAATGCTGACTTTATGAAAAATATTGGATGAATAGCTGAAGAAGATTCAGAGAATATGATAGATTTTATTCCAGCAAGGATCACTATTGAATAGTATCTTTTGTTATTGTTCTAAAAATTTAAGGACCCAGAAGTAGATTTTAAGGGGCAGTTATTTGCTTTGTAAAATGATTATATTAACTTTATAATAAAAATGATCAAGTGCTCCTTTAAATAGGACTTTCTTGCAGCCCTTGTTTTATAAAAAGAAGGCAGTCATGAATAAGATACAGAATGTTAAATAAACAGTTCATTTTCTTTTTTACATTTCTCTCTCTTTCCCATTGCCACATTACCCAGAACTCCCTTTGAACTTTCCTGACTCTATGCCATGCCACTTGCTACCTTAAGTGCAATTAAAAAAAACAAAACACTTTATTCTAATGTGCCAAAGATAGCTATTGTGACAGCTTTAGCCAGAAGTAACATTAGGTAATAGCTTTGGATTGTGGCAGTGTAAACCTTGTTAGTGATGCCAAAGAGGGGGTAAAATATTATTATAGAAATAATTTTCTTTTAATAATAGGTCATTCCTTTATAATATGCTATTAATTCCATAGTTTAGGTTGTGATTCCTTATAGGTAGAGTAGACCAATGCTGTCAGATTCAAACAGAATGGTTACTAAACTGAATATACAGATTTCTGAAGGCCTCATATGTAAGACTTTATGGTCTGTCACAGAGGTGTCAAACATGCTGCCCACAGGCCAAGTACACCTAAGAGCTGCTTGAGCCAGATTAAAATGTAGCTGGGAAATACTTAACAAAAAAATACAAATACAAAAGGCCACAGAAAGTGTTATGTGGTTACATATTAACATTTTCTGTGGCCTTTTGTATTTGTATTTTTTGTTAAGTATGTACTAGGCAGTATGTTTGGCACCTCTGTGGTAGACCATAAAGTCTTCTGTACTTGCTTTTCATATATTTATTCTTTATCTGATGTGGGAAAAATCTACTGGATTTGGATCTATTTTTCCTCTGTTGAATGTTTATAAAGACCATTCATTCCATTCTTGGTACTATCTATGTGTCTCCATGGGAGTTAAAAATGTTGGTTTTTTTGTTTTGTTTTTAAAAATAATTTTTTAATTTTTTTTCATTTTTATTTTGAATATTTTCCTGTAGTTACATGTTTCATATTCTTTCCCTCTCCCCCAAACTCCCCTAACCCCCCTTAGCTGATGCACAATTCCACATGTATCACTGATCAAGACCTAATTCCATATTATTGATAGTTGGACTAGAAAATAATTTTTGATAAACATGGCATACTTGATTAAAAATGTGATTTAGTATATTTCATTAGTAGTGTCTTTTGTAGATTTTTTGGTTTTCGTCCTTGGATATTGATCACAGATATTCCCAGGTTCTGCGCCATACTCATTTCGTATCATTTCAGCACTCAGTGAATCTCATTAGAGGAAGAGTCAATCCATTTCATGACCTCATTTATTATGTGTCACTTCTGCTTAAGCTGGGCCACCCTTTCCCTGACGGCAGAGTTATCTGCCAGTGTGTTTGATCAGCTGCTGTGGTTTCCCAGCCAACTGCTGGGCTGTTATGTTACTCCCAACTGAGCCTCATTTTATCTTTGAAGCATTTTGTCTGATCTCCCAGTGGGCAAATTGAATAAACTTTTGTTGAATTGACTCGTCAAATTGCATCTACCTTCCTTAAGCAGTTATTTTAGTACCCAGTTGTAATTTCTTCACCTGGTTTGATCTGCCCAGCTATGTTCATTTTAATAGATCAAGGACTTAACAATAAACCAAAGAACAGTTAATGATTTCTTAGAATAATTCTCTTTTTAATATTAAATATTCTTTGTGGCAAGTGAAATTTTTCTTAAAAATGGTAATATAACAATAATAAAATCATTTCTACATTCGATAAAGAAGTTAATATATGTTTGATATAGTACATTGAATCCTAGCTTTGCTGTTGCTGCTTACCACCATTGGGACCTTTAAGGTATTCACTTGCATCCTACAGTGCAATTTCTTCATCTTTAAAAGGAGATTGTTAGAATATATGATCCCTAAGTCCCTTCTAACAGTAAATCCTCCAAACCTCTGAAAACAGGCAGTATGATTAAGTAGTCTTTGTCAGAACATCTGCCCCTCCTACTTCCCAGCTTTGTAATATTGAGGACAGCTTTTGTGTCTCTAAGCCTCAGGTATTTAATTTATAAAATAGAGATAACTCCTTGCTCTATCTACTTCATTGGACTATTGCAAGGAATAAATGAAATACTAACATGCAAATATATTTTGTGGACTAGAACGTTTATTCAATGTAAGATATATTTCTATTTCTGCTATTATTACTACTTTGCTGAGTTTTGAAAGTTCTTTGAGATTTCAGGAGTACACAGAGCAAGAGTACCATATAGATTTATTTTATCTCTTAAATCATCTTCCACTTTATGGTTTTTAGTCACAGAGTAAAGTGCTGGAAAGGATTTTAAAAGACATCTAATCCAGTTTCTAGTATGTGTCTTCTACAACATCCATGCTAGTCACCATCTAGCTTCTTTTTGAACATTTCAAATGTTGACAAGTTCACCATTTCACAAGACAGCTCAATTCATTTTTGGACAACTCTGATTGTTAGAATAGCCTTTATATTGAGCCAAAATCTGCCTCTTCATCTTCTATTCTGTAGTTCAATCTTTTTTCTCTGAAGCTACTCAAAGTAAATCTAATCTCTCTTCTAAGTAACAGACACACACACACACACACGTGTGTGTACATGCATACATAATATATATTTTATATTTATATATTATATACATGTACAGTATATACACACATATATTTATTTTAAGATAGCTATCACTTTTTCTTTTGAAATATAGTCATCTCTAGTTTCTAATCTGACATACAGTGATGGTGTACCCTGAAAACCTTTTCAGGATGTGCTCCAATTTGTCAGTTGGCTTCTTAAAGTTTATTGTACAAAAGAATTGTAAACTATGGGGATGATCATTAACTGGGGGATGGCTGAACGAATTGTGGCGGATGATTCTGATGGAATACTATGTGGTATAAGAAGTGATAAATAGATTGATTAAAAAAAAAACTTTGAAAGAACTAAATAAGATAATGAAGAGTAAAATGAGTAGAACCGGGAGAACGTTATAGACCAGTAATTCCCAAAGTGGGTGCTACCGCCTCCTGGTAGGTGCTGCAGTGATCCAGGGTAGCAGCAATGGCTACAGGTGCATTTATCTTTCCTATTAATTGCTATTAAAATTTAAAAAATTAATTTCCAGTGGGCTAAGTAATATTTTTTTCTGGAAAGGGGGTGGTAGGCCAAAAATGTTTGGGAACTACTGTTATAGACAAACACAGAATTAATACTGGGAGAATAAACTGTGAATGTTGCCTCTAGAAAGTGAACAGAAAAGTGCAATATGAAAGAATTTATATGTACATGTTGACTGCTTTGATGATATCTTTTGTGATATGGGGAGGAGCTGGGACAACTTGTGGTTGGGAATTATTATATAGATATGCAGAAAAAGCTAAACTTAATAGATTTATGATTTCATTTGACTGTCTTCTTTTTCTTTGTATATGGAAATGTTTGTTTCATTTGTTTTTGTAAAATGTGGAATAAATAAATAAAGGAAACACTAAGAAAAATAAATAAAGTTTATTGCACAGAACCAGATGTAGTACTCAATGTGTTCTCACCTACCAATGCATAGTGGAACCTTCTTTGTTGTGTAGTTAACTAGTTAATAGTGCTTTTACTGTTTTGGGTGCTGTATCTTAAAGTTAAGACTAGTTATCTTATTTTTAGCTTTCATTGCACCATATGCATAGTACATGTTAATATATATTTCAATTGTGTTTGAATTTCGGAGTAGAGATATAATCCCCTTCTCTCATATCTGCCTTTCTTCACTGCAACTACTTTCATTCAGATCCCCATCACCTTTATTATTGGTCTTCCTTCTATACTATATCCTTAAAACTGCCTAAATAATCTTCTTAGTACACTGTTTTGATTGTATCACTGCACTACCAAAAAAACTCTAGTAATTACTCTGACTTTCAAGGCCTTTCATAATATGTTCCAATCTAATTTTCTGGCATTATTTACATACTACTCCGTTTCAGAATTCTGCTTTCCAAACAGAATGGACAGACTATCCTTACTTTATTCTCTTCCTTCCTCATCTATCTTAGTGGTTTTGCTTATATACCCTGAAAAAGATACTTTTCCCTCCTTCCATCTTCATATGTTGAATTCTCTTCCTTTGTTCCTGTATTTACATATCATTTCCTACATGAAGCCATTCCTGGAGCCCCCAGCTTGAACGTGATCTCCTGTCCTCAAATTTCCTTGGTCTTTCCTTTGATATATTACATTTTTGCTTCTATTATTATTTTTGCTTCTTTTATTATTTTAACTCCTCACTTCTCCCTATTATAGTATAATATCCTTGATAGCAAAGTGTGTGTGTATGTGTGTGTGTATGTCTTTGTATCCCTAGTTCCTAACATAGTGCCTTGAATATATTAGGCATTTTTTAAATATTCACTAAATTGAATTTTATAAAAATTAACTTTCAAGTGTACAAGATTACAAATGACAATGGCCTGTAGAGAGTTGGAGGCAGCATGAGTCAGTTAAGAAGTGAGAAGTAAAGCTCGAGATTTGTAGGTTTGCCATATTCTGAAACCACATGAGTTCATCAGCATTCTGAAGGACTATGACCCAAATCTTTGCTCTTATGCTCCCTCTCCATTCTTTCCACTCCCTTTTCTTTCTACTTCACTTTGCTATTCTATTTTTTTAGTTAAGTTCGATTTAACTTGACTTTGCATTATTATACAATAAAGTTCTCTTGTGCCTACAGTAAGCCTTTTGATTAATTGTGGAATCAATGAAAATTTTGATTCCTATCTTGTCATAATCACAGAAAATTCCCAGTTATTTATTATTTGTAAAAACATTTCAATTCATGGATTCAGCTTGCACTTGAACACTGATATTTTTCCTATACTTAGCTTGAATCTTAAAAAGCTCTCTACCTGATGTGATTACTGATGCCATTTGGTATCATTTTTAAAAAATTTCTTAATTTGTTTTGTAAAACTGATCTTTGATGAAAAAATACTTCATTTGGCAGAATCAAATATCATAGAACATGGTAGAATTTTTAATATAATATAGGTGAAATACTTTAAATAAAGCCAACGTGGAATACTTTGAAAACTAAAAATATGTTGTATGAATTTTTAAATGTTTATTATTGTTTTATAAAATGTTAGAACTAATAATTAAAGCCATATTAACTTGGATGCTATTAAAAGTTTGATAATATAACTGGTAATGATGTTTGTACTACCAAGCTTAAGCAAAATAATATCATAAACATTATTTCAGAGGAAGGTTGTTCAGCCTTCTTAACATTAAAGTAAGCAAACTATTTTCAAGAATGGTAAAACACAAAGCACTATATTGAGAGTTATTATCATTGTCATCTCTTTTCATATAAATGATTTGCTAATTACAATTGAGCTATTATCATGCTGAATGGCAGCCTCCTGTAGTGACTAGAGAGGTTGATGTGTATTAAGGAAGATCATGTTCAAGATTTGCTTTTCCAGGCTTATTACACATAACTCTGCTGTCCACGCCTTATAGTCCAGATGGACTTTCTTTCCCTCTGATCTTCCCACTTGATCCTCCTTCTCTCGTGTCTGCCTTTCCACTGATCATCCATTATACTTGGAATGTATTCCCTCCTCATCTTTGCCTCCTTTGAAGATAGTATCTTAACTTCCTTCAGGACTAGATTTAAGTGCTACCTTCTACATAATGTCTTTCTGATCTTTCCAACTTTTGGTATATTTGCACACCTTGTATTTAACTACTTGTATCTATTTTTTCTGTATATATACATTTCCACATACATATATAACATGTTGTCTACTTTGATATAAACTCCTTTAGAGAATTCTTTTTTTCCCCCTTTTATCTCTAACCACTAACATAGTATGGCCAAATTGTAGGAATTTAATAAAATGTTAATTAATTTAGTGATTGATTAACATAAATTCTTAACAGGCAGGAGGACGTAGACACCTTAGAAATGGCCAGAAAGGGGAACCAGCAGATAACAGAATTATAGATAAAATGCAGCAAAAAAAGGAGGAAGATGGTTAATAAAGTCAAATATGGTGGCAAGATCAGTGAAGATAAGGATTAAGACAACAAAATTTGTAATTAAGACGTCATTGGAGGACTTTGGTGAAAGTAATATCAGAGTAGTAGGAGAGAAATTTTTTTGAACTACTTTTTATAAAAATTTTGCCCTAGGGGCAGCCAGGTGCTTCAATGGATAGAAAGTCAGGTCTGAAGATTGGAGGTTTAAACCTGGCCTCCTACATTTTATGGTCCTCTTTAATTTCAGCCATCTTTCCCCAGTACCACCCTGTTCTTCTATAATTTTGACCTATATTTGGGAGCTATCTTATTTAAGGAGTGCCTTGAAAGCAGTATTTTACTGTGCTGTATCAAAAATCTTATTTGGGATACAGAAAATAAGAATCATGTGGGATTTTTTTGATAAGATGGACATTGTTGAATATAATTTTAAAAAAGACTTCACTTTTAATACCCTTATCAAAGACTGCTTTCTCTCTGTATATAAAGTATTCTCATGAAAATTTTACATAGATGGGAGATTAGGTATATGAGACAATAAGTTATTAATGTTTTCTTGATCACATTTTTAATAGTAATATCTGAGATCCTCTCCTACACACACACATATTTGGCATTTTCTTTCTTCACAATAACCAGAGTATTCGTTTAGAGACTAATAATAATTGACATTTGAGATGAGTTTTCTTTCATCTATTCCCAAAAAATATTCCAAATAAAGATACTATGTGGTGTCCAACACAGTTATTTTCCTTTGCCTAAGGAGACAGATCTGGGCTTTGACTTTGGCATAGTGTTATCTAGACCAACAGAATGGTCCCTAAATTCACTATTATTTCTCAAAAATTTCAAGGCTTGATGCAGAAATAGCTCTTTTAAAACCTTTTTCAAAGAAGTGAACTACTTAGCTTCAATATTTAGTATTCAAGAATATCATTGTTTTATTTAGAAACTCTGCTATTAGATTTTGTTAGTCAGTTTTAAAGATAGTACAATTCCATACGGAGCAATGAAGTTTGTAATTGTTAGTTTGCAAAAAAATTTTTAAGCACTTGTGGATCTTTCATTTTTGAATAATCTAAGTTTCCCAGCATATCCCATCTCCATCATATTCCAGTAGAGCTGTCCCATATAACAAAGAACAAAAAAGAAGAAAAAAGGCTCTAATACATTGAAAAGTTCTGAGATTTTGCTTAGTGTTCTGCACACAAAGCCCCCTATTTCTACAAAGAAGAGGGAAAATTAGTCATGTAAATAAACAGATAAAATATACCAGAATCAATACTAGCACCTATTTTAGAGAATGTTGTATTTGATGCCAGTTGAGCAGAATAAAATTTATCTTAAGCTTTTTTGTTGCACATTGTTCTTACTCTTTTGTCTCCTATAGGCCTTTCAGACTGTAGGGGTTGAAATTAGGAGCCTGACAAAAATTGGAGAGCAGTTTAACAAATCTTTGTTTTAATTGTGAAAAAATAGTAAAGACGGAAAGATAGGAAAGAGATATTTAACTACCTGCTCCAGTACTACCTAAAAACTACCTAAATCTTCTTATATTAACCTATAAACTAACTAAAAACTATCATTTGAGAGAGTCCCACTAATAACTCTTCAGCCTAGCTAACCAGGCCAAACCTACATTATATAAATACATACATACATACACACACACACATATATATATATATATACACACACATACATACATATATACACACACATATATATATGTATACGTATATGTATATGTATACGTATATGTATATGTGTATGTTCTAACTCACAGTGGACAGCTACCAACTCACACACTCTCCTTCAGTCCAATTCTACAGCAGTCAACTGTTACTAGCAACTGCCAGCAACACCCTGCTTCAGGAAACCTTTGAACGAAAAGCCCCTTCTCATACTCCATGCTTGCTTTTATCTCTCCCTGTCCAACTGTCATTCTTATGTCACTTCCTCTCTGAGTGTATTTTCTATTTCCTTTAACTGTGGGCTGGTCTCCATGGTAACAGAATCTCTTATCTTTGGGCCAGGCTTTCTGTCCACTGAGCCAACCAGCTCTTTCCACAGTTAAATTAGAGCTAGGGATTAAGAATTTCCTTTTATAAGATTCTTATTTGAATTTTTTATTTTACTATCAGAAGATTAGGTGATATTATACCTTTGATCCTATAATATCATTACTGAGTCTGATTATTAAAAAAGGGGAAAGGACCAATTTGTACAAAAATATTTATAGCAGCTCTTTTTGTGGTGGCAAAGAATGGAAATTGATGGGATGTCCACAATTGAGGAATGGATGAACAAATTGTGGAATAGGTTGGTGAGGGAATACTATTGTGTTCTAAGAAATGATAAGCAGATTTCAGAAAAACCTGGAAAGATCTACATGAACTGATGCAGAGTGAAATAAGTAGAACCAGGAGAACATTGTACATAGTAATAGCAATATTGTACTGTCAACTGTGAAAAAGCTACTCTAGCTACCTAGGACAATTCTGAGGAACTGATGACAAAGAATGCTGTCCACCACCAGAGAAAGAACTGTTGGAGTAGAAATGCAGATCAAAGTATATGATTTTTCACATTAGTTTATGAGTTTTTTGCATGATAATACATATATAATGGCCCAGATCAGATTGCTTTCCAACTCTGAGAAAGAGGAGGGAAAAAGACAATTTGGATCTTATAAATTTGGGAGACATATGTTGATAATTGCTATTATGTGTAATTGGGAAAATAAAATCTTTTTAAATAAAAAAGATGGAAAAATGCTTTCCACTCCAAAATAAATAAATTTTAGTGGTTCATACTTCATATTTCACTTTGACCTGCAGAAGAATAGGTACCCTTTTGCTGTTGGTATATATCTTCTGTTCTGTAAATTAAATAGGACATCTTAAAATATTAATTAAATTTTCAAATACCTTTCTGCTTACTACCTTCTTAAGAATAATATTTTAATTTTTAACACCATTTAAAAAAACAAACATTTTCTCTAGTGCTTTTCATGGAACTTCATGCCCATTTTCCCTCTAATTTTTATTTTTCTATTCTTTAAACTGCTTGCTTCATGTCTATCCAGAATTATGCAACATTACCATTTCAGAATGTCTTGCCTTAACTCTAATTTCATGAAGGACAAAGTTACTTTGCTCATGGGAACTTTAAGAAATTCCAACCTCTCATATTTGTCACAAATAAATGATTTTCTTCTCTCTGATTCTTCCAGAAACTGTTTCAGTACTAGTTTATGTAACTTTTGGAAAAAAAAGACCCTTTCTTGGACTCTTGATGGGTCTAGCTTTAGCCCATCCATATTAAACACTGCTACATCAAGGAACATGGTATTCTTTGTATTTTATCAATGTTTAGGTCATAATCAATGTTTTTTTGTCCTACAGATGAAAGAATTCGGAAAGGTATGGTGATCTCATCAGCTATCATAGATTTAATTATAATCTCTAAGCTAATGATGCTCATATCTACCTATACAGTCCTACTTTCTCTGTTGATCTCCATTACCAAATTTCCAACTTCTTTTTAGGTACCTTAATTGGGATATACAGTACACATCTTAAAGTCAACATATCAAAAACTAAACTAATTCTTTTCCCTCATGAACTCTTCCACCTTCCAAACTCTCTCATTACTATTGAGAGGCCCATTATCTTCCCATGCTTCCAGAGTTGCAACCCAGATGTTATCCTCAATTCCTCACTATCTCTCACTCCACAAATCCAGTCTGTTGCTATTTCAACTCTTGTAGCATCTCTAGAATCTCTAGAGCCCTTCTTGGCTCTCATACCATCATGCCCCTGGCACAGACCTTTATCACTTTATGCTTAGGTTATTTTAGTAGCCTGCTGATGAGTTTACCTACCAAAATCTCTCCCCTACTCTAGTCCATCTTCCATTTAGCCACCAAAATGATTTTTCTAAAGTGCAGGTCTAATCATATTACTCCTTTCCCCCACTCAATAAACTCTAGTTGTGTCCTATCACTTCTTGACTCAACTACAAAATTCTCCAGTGTTCAAAGTTCTTTGTAACTTCCTCCCCTTTTCCAGTCTTCTTACTTCTTCCCCACCCCCCAATATCCTCTTCAATCCAATAACATTGGCCTCCTTACTACTCCACAAACAAGATACTATATCTCTTAACTTTGGGCATTTTCTCTGGCTGTCTCTTTTGCCTACAACAGTGATGGGCAAACTATGGCCCAAAGGCCAGATGTGGCCTCCTGAAATGTTCTATCCTGTAGTGCAACATTATTTCTTTCTGAGGAATACAATACAATGGAACTTTGAAAGAGTTGCCTTAGAAACATACTGACAGACAAGCATTTCCTTTCCTTTGGCCCCCTCTTTAAAAAGTTTGCTCATCACTAGCCTAGAACATTTTTCATCCTCATATCTGCCTCCTAGCTTCCCTGGTTTCCCTCAAGACCGAGCTAAAATTCTATCCATCTTCTACAAATTCTAGACTTTCCTATCCCCTCTTAATTCTAGTGCCTTGCCTTTGTTAATTATTTCCTTCTTATGCCATATATAACTTACTTGCTCACATTTATTTTCTTGTCTATATGATTAAATTATGAACTCTTAGAGGACAAAGAATGCCCTTTGCCCTTCCTTGTGTTCAATACTGGACACTCTGCTTTTAGAGGGATATTCATAAGTTAGAGACTCACCAAAGAGGGCAATCAAAAAAAATGTACAGAAATCCATATGCCATAAATCCTATGACATCAGTTATATCCACTCTACTTTGGAAGGACCAAATCTTGTATCTCAAAAGTTTTGTATCTGTAGTGAATGATGCCAAATCTTTGCAATTCACAGTGGGTCTTCCAATGAAGGGTACTAATGATAAGCAGGAGCAGCACCAGCAACACCATGGCCATAGCACAGAGATGATGACTTTTTTTGTATGCAGTCAACATTTGTTCATCAGATATCAGGGTCATCTGCAGTGAAACAGCCAAGAAGTCATAAGTCCCTTGCACACCCCTTGCACACAGTCTATCTTGGAATCTAAGGCCATAAATAGAATGTTAGCAGCAGAGCTAGAAATCAAATTTATTTCCATTTATTCTAAACCAAAAGCTCTTGCCACTATATACCATGGCTGTCCATTCTACTAAAACAGAAATTACCTTTTTTACACATTGCTCTTCAAGGTGCAATGAAATTAATAATAAACAGGACAGAATTTAAGGTACCTCACATACTTCAGAACTTATTGTTGGCAAATTATTCTTTGCTTCATGAATAAAACAATACATGTGGTCAGAAACTATTTTATTAAGCACCTATCCCATAGTTTCTAATGCTAAAATTTTTGTCTCCTAATGTATCAAGTGCTCAACTCGTCATCATTTTTGTTACTGCAAATCAACTTTTGTATAAAACTTCATTTTGAAAAGGGGCTGACTAGTTTTAGTTTTAAGTATCTTGTTAAATAATGTATACTTGGGCAATATCCCCTTATTCTCTTCATTCTTCACAGATATAGCTGTCAGATTCCTTAATATCTGAATAAGAAACTTAAAAAAACCCTACCTTTTATTAAGTTAAGTGACTTACCCAGGGTCACACAGCTGGGAAGTGTCTGAGGTCAGGTTTGAACCTAGGATCTCCCTTCTCTAGGTCTGGCTCTCAATCCACTGAGCCACCCAGCTTCCCCTGAGAAATATAACTTTTCAATATGAGTGGAGTTAATCATGGTTAAAGATCATGGACTACAAAATTCAGAACTCTAAGAAAAATGTTTATATGGTAATGTGTATACATCTGTAGTTAGCGAGAGATATTTTTGTCAAAAGTAAAGGAATTTCCAAGTCAAAGTGAATATTAGGAAACATAAAGACCACCTCCCAAGTGTAACTGTTTTGGAAAAGCATTGTTTTTTAATTATTCAATTATTAGACCAGTCAGGATCATATAGTTTACAGTTGAAAAGGGATCTCTTTGGTCATCTAGTCCACCTTTTGTTTATTATATATATGGGAATACACATGTGATGGGGAATGTAAATACATACCCAAATAACTCAGAGTATAAAACTCAATTTTTCATAGTTTTTGAAGTTAATTTTTATTTATACATGGTAAAGTTGAGGTATAAAAATCCATTTTTATTGGTTAATGGATTATCATCAATTGATATTTTTAAGGCATGATGAGATATCTTGAGTACATATTTTTCTTCTGTTTTTTTTTCTGGGAGACAATATTCATTCTTGCTTCATCAAGCAATAAAATTAAATATTAGGTAACATTTTCCAATTATCTAATAGATTATGCCCAGACTTTTAAAGTATGTTATTAGCAAACACTGATTGTGCTGGTATAAGCCAGTGATAATATAAGTTTAAAATACCTAAGTTCTTTTATATGTGTTTGTGTAGCAATTAAAAAGGCATCACCATAATACTAATTTAGTTACTTAAAGGCTTACTTATGTGCCAGACATTTTTGCTAAGCAGTAGGGGCACAACCTTGACTCTCAAAGAATTCATAATCTGTTGTGCTAGTTAATAAACATTTATTAAGCACTTGCTATGTGCTAAGCTTGGGGAGTACAAATAAGAATGATAGATCCTGGCCTGAAAGAGTTTACAATATAGTGGGGGAAGGAAATTCATAAAAGGAAGTCCAAAAAGGGTGTGGGGCAAGTGAAGAGGTATGATGGTGCAGGAGAATTATGTTCCTGGAGTTGAAACAAAGTAGAGCAAATAATAGGAAATGAAGTCAGCTGAAATAGTCTGAGCCCTCTATAAAGGAAAGAATTAGGAGGACTTAACCACTCTATCACCCAGCTCTCTTATCAGCTGGGAGAAATGCCTGAGAATGCTGAGCCACTTTTAAGTATCAAAGCTAAATGAACATCCAGGCAATGAACTTACCCTGGAGAATAATAGGAGAAACATAATGCAAATAATTATGTATCTACAAGATATCTAGAGGGCAGATCTCAGAGGTAAGTAGAGGTAGAGTTGTAGCAAAAGGCTGGGGTTGAGGGGTTGAAGGGATGTTGTCCCCTCAAGGAGAAAGGGGTGTAACCTTGATAGGATGTTGGTGCCAGTCAAGATACACAGAAACTTCCCCCTTACTCACAGCAGGGGAGTCAGGCTAAAAATAGAGATCAGCCTAACTCCCTTCACTATCCCTTCCAGTAGCCTCCCACCAATAGAATCATGCAGATCTGGCTGGATAATTTTGGGTATTTAATTCAAGGAACAACTAGCCGCAGGAATGGGAATTGTAGTACAGAGAGAGGGGGTCATAGCAGTTTTTACAGGCTTTGGCTGAGTTTTAATGTCAGTTAGGAGTTTAGAATCTTGGAAGAAAGTTTCAGTTGGACCTGGGACCTCGTGGAGAGAGCCAGAGCCAGCTGAGCTGCTTCTTCTCCTTTCGGAAGATTGAAAATTTAGCCTAGTTTTGGAGTACTTATTTGAGATTTGTTAATTTAGATAAACCCTTTGTATCTCCATACTCTACCTCATTTCCCTACTTTCCTTCCCTTACCTAAATGTCTGTGAGGAGTGAATAAGGAGAGTGAATCAGAGAGTAGTTTCACATCTGTGAGGGTTTAGCTATACTCTGGCAGTACTTTATCTAGAGAGGTTAGATAGTCATCATCATATTCCCTTTTGATTTCAAGATCACCTTGAGAGTTGAGTCAGGGCAGGACCTTGCTCAAACCCCATCTCTGCTTCCCTTCCCCCACATGAGGTTTCTTTAAACAACTGTTAGGGCTTCCTTTAATCCCCTTTTCCTGACAATTTAACCTGAGAAGACAATAAACCCCTTTTGTGTTTTAAAACAGACCTGTTAGTTACTTTGTCAGTTAATTAGTAAGAAAAGGAATAGAACCAACATACTCTGGGCTTGAAGGGAAGTTGGGGTATCCATCTTGAAGGAAGGTATAACTTCAAAACAAGTCCCTTCCTGTGAAATTAACTAAAGCCTGTAGTTAATTTCAATCTAAGTCTTTTCCCCTCAGTTTGTTTTTAGTCTAAGTCTTAGTCTATAAGCCCTGCTACTCTTTGCCTGTTTAAATTAATTCCTCCTCTCCCTGAAGATCTTTTTTACCTTCAGTGTTATACTCCCTGACTTCAGCCTCATATTATATTCTGAATTTCACTATTACATTCTACCTGCCACTCATATTATCTACCTAGCAAGTCCCTGACAACCTCCCTTCCAAATCCCCTTTAACCAAACACCTTTCCCAAATTCTCCCATTACATCTGGTGAGCACAGTCAAACGAAAACCTACAATCTTCTGAATCAAAAGAAAATGAATTTTGCAAAAATAACTTTCATCTTAGGCAGTCTTTACTTACTGATTTGGTCTTTTATGCAGGGACTATATACATTTTGGCTGATAAAGGTAACAAATTTAATATAGCAATTGATTGAAATTTATGATTATTATAAATGGTGTGCCTTTACATTAGCTGAGTGTATATGCTTCATACCCATGGCTGTGGCAATTATTCTGTCTCTATGGCACTTTTTGACAATCTCAAAAGCGGTTCTGACTCATCTGTTAGATTATTACAAGGCATCTTCTCCAAAACCCAATAATGAATGCAAGGAACTAGTAGAGAACATCAAACTACTGTTCCAGGTGTTAAAACAAATCCATGAAGGCAAAGAACTTGATAAGCACACAATCTTGCAGCTAGAAATAGTGGAATCTAAATTTTTGAGGCAAAAGGAAACCGAGAAAGAGCAACCTATTCAAAATGCAGTGGTCTCTGTACTTCCAATAGTGGACAGGACTATTGTGCAGAATCGGGATTTAACAGGAAAAAGGGAGCAGGATAATCCCTAATCCCAAAAGTCCTTCACTGTGCCAGATAGCCACCAAGTCCAAGACCCTAGGGTTAGATAGAGTGTTTCCCAAACACAGCTTCACTTTCCAGAGCCCACTAATTTATATTTCTAAAGCTATGGTAGATATAAGTCAAGGAGGGATACTGTTGGGCAAAGCCCAAAAGAAGTGGGCTTCAGGGATTGGCTCCCCAAGGGAAGTCCAGAACCCCCCCCCCCAACTCTGTTGGGCACTGATTGCCAGAAACAAGCTATCTCAGGAGAAAAACAGATCTTCTTTTAAAAGTATATCAGGACAAAGCCCCCCCAAACTCACTTATGAGGGTCACAGAGCCAGTTTCAACCACCTCCCACTCTGGCTTCCCCCCAAAAGCTCCTCCTCAGGCTTCTCTTTCCCAGAAGTCTCTGCTTTCTTTCAACTGTCACTGGGTTCTTCTTCAACATTCTAACTGACAAATTTCAAAATGTCCAGGCTTGGCTTTTCATTCTTATATTATGAAGATGGAAGTGACAAGATTTGGCAATACATTACATACCCAGAGTGAGAGTGAGTGAAGAGTTTAGAATGGCATTGAATTTGGGAGGATGGTAATGCCCCTGACAATAATAAGAATCTTAGGAAGAGGGGAGAATTTGAGGGTAAATATGACGAGTAATTTTTTAAACATGTTGAGTTAGAGATGCCTATGGATATCCAGTTCAAGGTGTTTAAAGGGAAGTGAGTGAAATTACACCAGAACTCAGTACAGAAGTTAGGCCTGGCTTTATAAATCTGGGCATAAGAGATGATTATTGAACTCATAATAGCTATTAATAACAGTAAGTGAAATTCTAGAGGAGAGAGAGAGAGACAGAGAGAGAGAGAGAGAGAGAGAGAAAGAAAAGAGAAGTCAAGATAGAACTTTTGGAGAAATTAAAGGTTAGTGGGTATCAGATCTGATGGAAGATGCAACAAAGGAGACTGAGGAGTGTTCATGAAGGTAAGAGGAAAAAGTACCATCACAAAAATCCAAAAAGAGGAGAATATTCAAAAGTAGAGGATAATTGAAAGTGTATGTCAAAGGCTACAGAAAGATAATCTCTAACTCTTGTTTTATAGAGGAATGTCTCTGAGGTGAGATATTTAGAAGACAGAAAGACCAAAAACATTTTAAAAATTCATATTACTTTGCCATATTAAGAACTACAGAGATCTGCTAGTCTGAATTAAAAAATATTTTGACATCTATTTTTAAAAGGAAATATTTCAAAATTACATTTGTGCAATTTAAATACAATATGTGATAGCAAATGTTTTGACAGTTTTATATTTTCAATTCTAAAAATTTTAAATATGTGTTTTTCTCTCCCCAAATAGATTATCTTTCTCAAGGAATCGATCTTTCTGGAATAGAAGTAATAGAAAATGATCTACTCTTTGTTGCCAGAGCCCGTCTTGAAGTTGAAAATCAGGCAAAACGCTTATTGGAGCAAGGAGTGGAAACTCAGGTAAGAAAATGATTTCAAGTTTTTAAAACTGAAAAAGACAGAGAAGAAAGGAAAGTTATATTTATTAAGCAACTGCTATGTGCCAGGCATTATGCTAAGCACTTTTCAGATATCTCATTTGATTCTCATAAATCTTGGAAGCAGATACTATTTTATAGTTGAGGAAACTGAGCCAAAGGTGAACTGACTTGTCCTGGCTCATTCAACTAATCTGAGGCTGGATTTGAATTCATTTCTTGACTCCTGGCCTAGGACTCTATCCACTTTTCCACCTTGCTATACTATTAATGCTTTCAAGTAGTACTGGAAAAATTCAATAAATATGTCAGTCAATCAGACTTAATGCCCACTATGTACCAGGCATTACCCAAGGGTGCTTGGGGTGAGGGTAGGGACACTACACCTGTTATTACATTGTTATAAAGAATTCTCTGAAGGCAACTAGGTGGCTCAGTGAATAGAGTGTCTGGCTGCAGTTAGAAGGACTTCGGTTCAAAAGTGGCCTCAAATACTTCTTAGCTGTGTGTCTCTGGGCAAGTCATTTAACCTCTTTGTCTAGCCCTTGCTCTTCTGTCTTAAAGTTGTTCCTAAGGCAGAAAATAAGGGTTTAAAGTTAAAAACAAAAACAAAAAAAGAATTCTCTGGAGAAAAAAATAACTCTTTGCCCAAACTAGATCAGTACTTTCTCTGCAACTTTTAGTCATAAAGAGTTGCTTGTAGAATTGAGAAATTAAATGACTTGCTGTCACAGCCATTCATTGTGTCAGAGGTAGTTCTGGAACCCAGATCTTCCTAGTTTTGAGGACAGTTCTTTAATCATTGTTCCATATTGCCCATCTACTGGGGATATAGTGATGGAAATGAAACAATTCCTAAAGTAGCTTATAATCTATTGACAGAAGCAACATATAAGTATGGGTTTGGGCTCATATGTGTGTGTATACATATATGTGTATGTGATCAAAGAAATTTTCCAAATTGACATGACAACTTAAGATAAAACTTTCTGATTTAACCACTTATGTTCTTTGCTAGGAAAAGTCACATCCATTGGGTAACTGATGTGGTAGAAAGAATTTCAGGAGGAATTTTTCAATATTCAGAGCTGCTCCAAAATGTAGAGCTAGAGTGGGAATGATAAATTCTATTTGTTGAGGATATTAGAAACAAAATATATTTGGCTCAATAAACTCTAAACTTTCTTCCAATTTCAACTTTTTCCACATTTTATTTTACAAATGAGTTCATATTTTAAACCACGATAGTCATTTGCCATCAGTTCTTTCTACTTAGAAAGTAAGACCCAGGTTTATCAACTAGGGTACATCATACCTCTTGATTTTCTTGTTATGACAATAGATTTACATCAGTTAAGCTTCTATATAAAATGATTATAACTTATATAAATTCTATTTGTGTTGCCTGTGTCCCACTTTAAATTGCTTATTAATTAAGTAGGTTAGGATTAAGTTGTTTCAATTATAATTACATTCTTTTATCATTTTTCATCTAGTTTTTATTTTAAAGTAATTCTTAGCTTTATTTTAGCAAGTGGATAGTCTGATTATACACAGCTGATATATCAATAACAATGTCTTGATATATCCTTTGAAGATATGCTATGATGTTACTTGGTACTCACTGATATTCCCTCAGTTTTATGTCTGAAATTTAGAAGCATACAATAATATCTGAAGTTAGTTTTGTCTTCTCTTCAAGTATAATAAGGCTTTCATTCTTCATATTGAAGTTTCTTTGTTTTGTTTCTCCTTAGGACTTTTTCGGAAAGATAAAAAGCAAAGAGCAAAAAAATTTTGTTGTGAAGTATAAGATAATTTAAAAAATATGAATATGTGAATCATATATTATAATATTTTCTTTGCTTTTGTATTTGTATTTTTAGCAATAGATCCATTCATTCATTTGGGAAGCGCTACTGAAATTCTTCATTTTCCCTGCAAACTTACAGTGCTAGAAATAGTTTCTAGAACAAGGAGATCCAAATAATACTCTAGAAATAGTGATTGATTTGAATTTACAGACCTTACAGTGATCAAATTTTACTTTGCTTCATGAATTTTCAGTTCATATTCAAAGTTAAAGAACTGTCAAATTTAAGAAAAATTAATCTTACTTAATTTGAAGAATTGACAGTTTTATTAGATGTCTCAGACTATATCAAGGTAATTAAGAGATTATTAGAGTAGATGACTGCTGTTTGTTAGCCAGTGACCTGTTTCCAATCAAACTGGGGCTTGTTTGGAAGAACTACATTAGTGCTTAATTATATTAAGAGCAGAAAAAAATGAAAGCATAATGATGAAATGTTACTGTATTTGCTGCATAGATTTGGTAATAGAGAAGATAATTTGCCTTTAAGAATAATGCATAATGCTAATTTTTCTAATGAAAAAAGTAGTAAAATAATATAATTTTGAAATGATATTTTTTCTTTTTTAAATTTTTTTATTTTTTTAGCCAGAAAAATATGCTTTCTCCTCTCTTCCTCTTTCCCAGTGAAAAGAGAAAGAAAGACAAAGCCACTGCTACAAACAGGTGTAATTAAAAAAACAAATTTCCAAATCCACTAACTCCTCCCCTGTCCCTCCAAAATATGTCTCATTCTATATTCTTGAGTTTTTTTACTTCCCTCTAACAAGGTTAGGAGCATGTTTCATCATTAGTCTTCTGAAATCCTGGTTGATCCTGATGCTGATCAGAGTTCCTACATCTTTCAAAGAAGTTGTTTGTTTCAAAAATATTATTGTAATTGTATTAATTATTCTCTTGATTTCTGCTTACTTCACTTTGCATCATTTCAAACAAATTTTCTCATGTTTCTCTAAAATTGTTGCTTTCATAATTTCCAATAGCACAACAGTATTCTATCATATTTAGATGCTGTAACTTCTTCAATCTTCCTCCAATTGATAGTTACCCTCAATTTCCAATTTTTTGCCACTATGTATGCTTTTATACATCTTTACTTAGAGTTTTTCCACCCTTAGAATGATTCCTCCTTTAAGCTATCCTTTCTCTAAGTTTTTCTTCTCTTTTCCCCCTTCACTTCCTATTTTCCTTTTGAGGGAAATGTATTTCTGCACCCATCTTTGTCCATGTGAGTATTCTTCACTCCTTTTACCAGTTCAAATGAAAATAGGATTCAAGTATGGTCTTCTTTCTCTACCACTTTCTCGTAGTTTGTATAGATTTTTATTTTTACGGTCCATTTTATGTGAGTCTTTTCTCTCTTTACTCACTTATTATAAAATTTCTCTTTTCCCATTCCATTCTTTTTTTTTTAATTAAAAAAAGACTTTCATTTCATTAAAAATCCAATTTTGCCCCTGAATAATTATATTCAATTTCACTGGTTAAGTTTTTTTTATTGTAAACTTTCTACAATATTATACTCCAAAACAATCTGCTCTTTTGTACTGAAATATTGTGTTCCTTAGCCTTCTGGAATATTATATTCCAAACTCTTTGCTCCTAAAAGTCTTGCGTGATCTCGACTATGGCTTACTTGAATTCTTCCTTTCTGGTTGCTTGCAGCATTTTTTATTTGACCTAAAAATGATGAATTTGGGCTATAATTTTTCTGGAAGTTTTCATTTGGCTATTTCTTTAAGGAAGTAATGGATCAACCCTCTGTTTCTACTTTGTGGTTTGGTTCCAAGAGATCTGGGCAATTTTCTTTGGTGATTTCTGGAAAATATATAGTCTTCTTAGTGGATCATGTCTTTTAGTGTCCATTGATTCTTAATTTTTTTTCTCTTCTTGGCTTTTTTGGGTTAGTTTTAGAAGTGTGTAAGATTTAAATTGATATCAATAACTCCAAGTATTAATTTTATAAAGTTTATTAATAATCACTTAAAGAAGAAGAAATAAAAAAGAAATAGAAAAATAAAAACCTAGTTAACAAAAATAAGACCACATGAGTAAATTCTCCTGCCTGGCTCAAAGTTAGCTTCCGTAGTCTCTGAGATCAGGGAAAGAGAAAGAGAGAGGTGGGGTCAGCCAGAACTTTATCCTACCTACATACATGCAGGGTTTGCACTCAGTGTGAGGACGCAATGAGGTGCTGGGTAAGAGTCCTGGGAAGCAAAATTCTATCCACACAAGTGAGATAACATAATTTACTTTTTTTTTCTTTTTACTCTCTTTTGACTTTTTAAAGTGTTTCTTGTTCTCTCATGGAGTCAATAGTTTATTTTTAGTGTGGTCCAATTTTTTTAGAGTTTGTTGGTTGGGCAAGATTTTATATGTCTTTTCAAATCTTTCTTTCTTAGAAGTTATTTATATTCCTGTCTTTTTATTTTTCTTCTAGACCTCTCATTTCAACTACTGCTTTACTTCTTCCATGAATTCTAGTTGAGTTTATACCTATATTATGTTTTTCTCTGAGGCTTTGTTTGTAGATATTTGGAGTCATTCTTTTATTCTGAGATGGTTTTATGTCTAGAGCATCCCTGTCACTATAATAAGTTTTTTTTTTTTCTTTTTGAATGATAAGATTCTTTTTATTTTCTTATTCTTCTGAACTACTTCTTGACTTTGGACTTTATGTTCACATCAGGCTCTGACCATTTCTGGAGAGCCATTTTGGGGTGGTTCTAATGTTTCTTTCTTGGAATATTGAATAATCCTTGTAACAAAGACTTTAAAGAGAGAAAAAATAGTTCAGCAAAACTAAACATGCATCTAATTAGTTAGTATGTTTGTAATTCATCTTTTTACTTCCATAATCACCTGTCAATAAAAATAAGTGAAGGAGATGTATTTTCTAATCTCTGCTTCTAGTATGGTTGGTCATTATAATTACATATATTTAGTTTCTTTTTTGTTATTCCTTCCATGTACATTGTTGCAGTTATTGTGTATACTGTTTGATTCCTTCACGTAGTAAGTTCCTCATGTGTCCATTAATACTTCATAATTATCCTTTCCAAAGTAATAATATTCCATTATATTCATGTACTACAATGTGTTTAACCATTCCTTAGTTGACATCTTCTGTTTCTGGATTTGTTTGTTTTTTGGATACTACAAAAATTTTTTTTATGCTTTAAGTATTAGTACGTAGTTGATACCTTTCTGTTTCCAATTTCCCTGGGGTATATGCTTAGGAATGGGGTTTCTGGGTCAAAGGGTATGCCATTTCTCTCTTAGTGAAGGAAATATTGAAAGTATATGGTTATTAGGCTTGTGTATACTCAGTAAATACAGACTTTTTATTGTTTCTTCTCAAACCATGTTCTTTTTAATATAAAATGGTTTATACAAAAAAGTCATCATTTTATCAATTGTTAAAATATAATTTTTCTTTAAATTCTGAAAGTAAATTCCATCTTTGTGAAGACTGTGCATGGAAAAGATTTGCTTGTGATTAATGTCAGATTATACACTGAAATTTTCAGATTATACACTGAAATTTTGACAAATATCTTGTTTTTGTGTATCTGTTATTTATATTTTCATCTTATCTGACATGTTTAGAATAAATCAGTCTTATTAATGGGACTCTATAATCAAGTGTTTAGTTTGTTAAGTGTTAGAATTTTGAATTTTGGCTGCCTTAATGAAGATTTTGTGAAATTTACTATTTTTGTATATACTTTTTATTATAGACTTCCCTTTTATAGCTTAGTAACTCATTTGTCAATATAATCATGATTTTCTTTCATCTCCTTGCTCCCAAGATTGCCCAACTGTGCTTCTGATTGTTACAGTGTTACCATGGCACGTTAGTGTCTTTTATAGCTTTTGATAGGATTATTCTCCAGTCCCAAACAGTAAAACTATTGTCTTCTTCTTTATTATTATTATTATTGCTGGCTGCTTTCTTTTTTGTTGTCAAAAAAGCCTTCTATCCTGACTTGCCATGATTAGTTCCTTCTTTAATTGTCATTAAAACTACTACCATTTTAAAATGTCTATTTCTCTTTACTTGTGTTTTTCTTTGTTCTATTACTTTCTATGATACTTATAAAATTTTTCCTATTATTAACTTTGTATAGACATTATTAGCCAGAATGTTCTTGTATTTTTTTCTAGGGTAAATGACTAATCAATCACAGAAAATCAATTGTTATCATTAGGATTTTTGCCTTTTCTGGGTGTTTTTATTGTCATTTATATTTTGATGAATGGTACTTTTTTGCTCAAAGGATTTTTTGAGTACTTCTTTCAGCATTATTCTGGGTAACAGTAATCCGCATTTATTAAGTACAGAGCACTCACTGTTCCAAGCATGGGGGAGCAGGGAAGATCAGAAATTTAGATAATCCACAGAACCTATAGTAAGGGCCTAAGACACCAGCACAGATGGCTATAATATACAATTATACATGATGAGTACATTAGAGTGTTAGGAAAAAAAATAGAAGGTTGAGAGTAAAGGTTGTTACTGCCAAGGAGAGGTCAAAGATTCCAGAAACTTCTTAAAAATGAGATCATTGGTGTGATCAATGATCTAAATCATTGATGCCAAACTCAAGGTAGGAACAGGCCATATTGACTTAGAAATCCACAAATTAACATTGTATTTTATTGTATTTTAATTTTTTGTTAAATATTTCCTAATTACATTTTAATCTAGTTCACTATGATCAGCTGGAGTTTGACACCTCTGTTCTACAGAACCAAATTTTTTTTGAAAGTAGACCTGAATTTTTCTGGATTAAAATTTGTTTTAATCTGTACTTATCATATAGTTCAATTTATATCCCAACTTTTCTCTTTAACTACAACTGATGAACAACAGAGCTTTCTTTAATTTTGCTACTTAAATATCTTTTCATGGAAAAAATTATTTTCAGGTTGTTATTTTTGTCAGTAACTGCCATAAGTACAGAATTATTGTAGGCAAAAGTCATTTGGATTTTAGCAAGAGTTGAAACAGGCTGGGTAAGGGCCTATTAAGGGTGTTGTAACTGAGGTCATTGGCATGCCTGGCTTTCAAATGACCCTTAATATGAGGGGGGGGGGATTTTAATGTTAAAAAATTTAATTAT
Source organism: Gracilinanus agilis (assembly GCF_016433145.1). Lineage (NCBI taxonomy): Eukaryota > Metazoa > Chordata > Mammalia > Didelphimorphia > Didelphidae > Gracilinanus > Gracilinanus agilis. The sequence continues at coordinate 150,343,370 of NC_058134.1, forward strand.
ATATCAATACTTTTAGTGATTCCAGAAGTCATTGGTTATATGAAAACATGAGTACAGGATGGTCAGGCTCCTTTTTATCTCTAAGAATATTTTATCCTCTCATATTAAATTCTTTTGGAAACTGAATCCACAGAACTGGAAATAAAAATAATTGTACTCAATAGGTAGTCACACTTTTGAATGTCTGAAAACCTGAAATAATAGTGCCTAGGAAACATAATATATGACAATATCCCATCCACATTTAACCTTTCTATATGTAGAACTATCTGAATCAGTAATAATGGAGTGCCATTTTTTAAAATGCAAGAATGTTTCCACTTATGCTGGAGTTTTTAAACACTTCCACATAAGTCTACTTGTAAACTCTGCATCAAATACTGTGAGACATTTTGTTTCAAATTATAAAATTTCATTTGTCATTTATTTCTTCAGGCAAAATAGAAAATAAATTATTTTCTTTCCAGGGATGCTTTCCTTAAACTTAATCTCTTGCCCATCTTTTCAGCATGTCAACACAAGGCTTGTCAGAAGTCAAGTAGCCACACCGAAAATTCTCATGCAACAATATATTATTGCACTTTTATCAACTAAACACTATGGTTATATAGTAAACATTAGCAAAATTAGAATCAAGTGCTTAAATTTATTATTGTATTAATGCTTTATATTTTCAGACTTTCAGAATAAAATTAATTCTTTTCTAAGTTAAAAACAAAAATCTCCCACCTCTTGCAAAACTAAAAAAAAAACAACAAAAAACTTTATAATTGTAGTTTCTTTAGAATTACATGGCTTTGCACAACAATTGGCAATAATAAACAAAACTCTGGCAAAGGTATGGACATAAATAGCTAATAAATAAATGTACTATTTTTCTTGAAACATTCAGACTGGAAACTTAAGGGTTTGCAGTCATATTTATTTTGCATATTATACCACTCTAAGAATAGCGAGTGGCATATAGTAGGGTCTACATAAATATTTGCTGATTTAGAAATTTATACAGTAACAATTTGTATTTTTGCATTTATTTAAATGAAGAAACAAAATGACAGCCATGAACTAATCAGATTTGCTCTTCTAGAGTACCTATCTTTCCCTCTAAAATCTTTATTGTTATTTGTATGGTGAGGAGTAACCCTCTTGTGAGAGATGGACTTGAGAATACCAATCATTTTGAGCAAAGATGTCAAATATAAAAACTGTCGAGCTGGATCAAAATGTAATAAATATTAATTTTAAAAAGATTTATTGCTATAAAGCATTAATAACTTGTTTGAGTTTTCTGTGAAACCCCCTTCATGAACCAACAACTGACACTAACATCTTTCAGATCCTAAAATTTTTTTGCTTGATAGGGCGTACTTTAGAGCAATATATTTATTTCACTATTTTTTCCCTTGATGTTAGAATAGGAGGGACTGAACCAGATAATGTCCAAGGTATCTTCTAACTCTAATATTGTATGATTAAGATCTAACTTGTATACCAACAATCACTACTTTTCAGATTTGCAGGTAACTTTTTTGGTTTCTTAATCCATGCCTTCTTAGAATCAATACTAAGTATTGGTTCCAAAGCAGAAGAGCAATGGGGGTTAAGTAACTTGCCCAGAGTCACACAGCTAGTAAGTATCTGAGACCAGATTTGATCACAGGATCTCCCATCTCCAGGTCTGGCCCTCTGCCCACTCTTCCTTGTGTATATCTAAATTTGTATCTATATATATTCATTCGTTCACCTAATCCCTCTACTGATTAGCCTTGGAACTTTGACCTGTTTCATTTCCAAACTGGGCTGGTTTGTCCTTCTCAAGGAAACTAAGGAATAACTTGCTTCTGATGCTTACCACACATATATTTGATAACAGTCAACTGGCATGGCCCACTGTAACTCTGAACTCTTACACTCAAGAAAGAGATCTGGCAGCCTCAGGTTCCTCAGCAGCAGGGATTTATAGTTATACATTTCCAAGGCCAATGCCATTATTATTTATATGTTTGCAGGGATACTCAGAGAAATCTAGATCTGTACTAGTAAGGAAATGGCTTTTCAGAGAATATGGGTGGTATTGCTTTTTTGGTTTTTTGTCCCTTTTATTCTGTTCTTTACCCTTGGGTTATTTCAATATATGCTTTCTTAGACTTCATAGTCTTTGGAAGTTTGCCAACCATTTTTGTTTCAAGACATTTTTTGTCTAACTATACAAGCAAAATCTAATGAAATTTTAGTGTTATCTCTCCTATGGCAATTCAGAATCATTGAATAAGCACTGCTTCCATCATGTCATTTCCTTGACCTGAAACATTTGGTGGTTTTATTTTCTACTATATCAAATTTAGGTTTCTCTGCATGGTTTTCCAGACTCTTCCATATCCTCGTATTGGGATTTATTCCCCACTCAAAAATCATGTCAATGATTCCTGTAGAGCTAATGCTTATTTTCTTTTTTTTATTAAAATTTTTTGAAAAGTTTTATTTAATTGATTTAGAATATTTTTCCATGGTTCCATGATTTATGTTCTTTCTCTCCCCTTCTCCTCCTTCCCCTAGCCAACCAGTAATCCCACTGGGTTTAAATATGTCATTGATCAAGACCTATTTCCATATTATTAATATTTGTAATGCTGATTTTCTAAGGCATGTTTATAGCTCCTAAAATTTTTTTTAAAGCATGAGGAATACCCCTACACAAGACCTCTATTCTATTCAGCTGGGTGTGCTTGCCCACACATGGTCTGTCCTGGGAAAGAAAGATTAGACTTTTTCATCTTGATTTCATAGTACAAATGTAATTTTAATATTCCTAAACTACCACATCCCAAAATTAGAATGGGCTGGTCACTATAACTTTAAGCCAAGTAATATTGGGATAGAAAGATAAGAGAAAACTGGTTGTACAAGGAGGAAACACTATAAAAATGGCCCATTTGTGGGCAAGCACACCAAGCTGAATAGAATAGGGGTCAGCATCTCTGATAGGCTATCATGTCTTTTAAACACTAAACAGCACCAAAGAGCCTTTTGACTATCTTCCTATGGAGTTCCACTATGACCTAGCAATTTATAAATGAATAACTGAAGCCTTCCTTGACTAATCCTCTCCTGCTAGCTTCTATATCCAGCTCTTTTACCCTTGCCTTTCCACTGTCAATTGACTCTTTAGAATCTTGCTATGTTCTTCTCTCTTGCCTATTTCTTCACCAATAATGATAGGTTCTTCACTTCTTTTAATGATTAAAACCAGAACTTCCTGATAACCATTAATTCACTTTTTCCACTGAGGTAGCTAGGTGGTACAATGGATAGAGAGCTCTGGACTTGTGATCTGGAAGACCTGAGTTGAAATTTTGCCACAGACACCTATTAGCTTTGTGACCTTGGGCAAATTACTTAGTCTTTGCCTTGCTTCTGTTTCCTTATCTCAAAAATGGTAATACCTACCTCACACAGTTGTAAGGATAAAATGAGGTAATATTTGTAAAGCATCTTGAAAACCTTAAAGTGCTACATAGATGCTAACTATTATGATGTTAAAAATAGTTATAGAACTATATTTTTCATACATTTATACATATTTGATATTGTTGATATATAATTCTGTGAGTTTTAACCTCTTAAGCCTTAAAATAAATACATGTAAATGAATGGAGAGCCCACATTACCATGGAGCCTCAGCCATGTTTCAGTATTCAATCTATTCCTCTTAATGTTCTGTATCAGAAAACTGTTCGTTCATACTTGTATTTTGTAAGTTTTTAGTACTTAAAAGTTCTTTTTTTCTTCCCTTTTCAACCACCAGAATAATTAAGTGGAAATAGAATATCATCTTGCATTGTTTATAAGGTGATTTAAGTCTTTATATAGAAGCTTATTATCTTCTTATTTTGATAGACAACTCATATTTTTGCATTTTCATTACACATGGATTTCATCAGTTTTTGTTAACCAAAAGCTTTGGTATTGTCGCTTTCATCAGGACCAAAATGTTCATCTTTGGAAATGTGTATTCTTTTACATTCTTTTCAAGTTGATTTATTTTATTTTCCTTGCAACAAAGTACTTTTTCTGCCCCCTTAAGCAATAAAACTGCGCGCACTCTCTCACTCTCACTCTCTCATATATATATACACACACACATATATATATATATATACACCCTTTGGAATATAAACTTCTTAAGAGCAGACTTTTCTCATTTGTCTTGGGATTCAGCACTTAGTACAGTACGTGGCACTTAACAGTTGCTTAATAAATGTTTGTTAACTGACTATTTGCTGCTAATTACAGAAATGGTGAAGACTAAAGAAAAAACATATTTGGAGTGGGGGTAGTGAGTCAAAGTTTGATTTTGTACATGTGGAGTTTGATTTTTTGTGAATTATTCAATTAAAGGTGATTTTTCAACAACTGGAAAAGTAGATCTAAAGCTCAGAAGAGAGGGTTTTTGCCATCTGTCTAGAAATAATAGTTAAATCTGTGAAAGTTAATGTTATTTCCAAAGGAGAAGGTGTTCAGAGAAAGGAAAACTGAGATTCGAGCAGAACCTTTGACCTTACTAACTGTAATGGGCAGTGTTAAATGAGAGGGAGACCCTATATTTATTAATGTAAACAGATGATCAGGATTTTGCTTAACCTGATCTGACAGGGTAACTCCCTCTTGGACAGAGATCAAAGATGGCTACGCTCTCTGTCCTAGGCCAGTACAGTTAGGTGAAGGGATAAATACAGCATTTGTGACAGGGCTAAAGAAACACCTCAGGAAATGATATGAATAGTTGGCTAGGGATTTTACTTAACCTAGCCTCTCAAAGATGTTCTCCCCTAAAACAGAAAGTTGACATGAGAGATCAATATGGGTAACTGGGAGATTTTGCTTTATCCTATGTAGTAAGACTCTCCAGGATAAAAACCAACCCCACAATTCTTCCCCTTCTTCCACTATATAATAGATCTGACTGCTTTCCTGTAGTCTATGATTATTTATTTAAATGAAGGATAACAAGGATTAGATCAGAAAAGAGGGTTATTAGGATTCTCTAACTAATGACACAGATCAATGGCAAGTCTTCCACCGTGGCAAAAGCCAAGGCTAGCCTGGAATTCTCTCTGTCTGATATTCTTTTTCTATGCTGACTAATTCTTGGCTAAATCCAAAAAGAAATAAGTCTCTAGTTAATAGCTGGCATAGATGAGAGGTATGTTGTCAGGGCTGATCCAGCCTACCCTCAGGGTAAACCCTTAAGGTAAACTTGACAATCTGCCCAGGTCCACACAGGTCTTGCTTTATCAATGAAACAGGAACAATTACAGGGTTTTGGGATCACATAGGAATCTCACAGGAATGGGTTTTTCCAGTTCTGGAGTAGGGTCTCAGAGCTGCTCTCTCCTCAGAGTCCCAGAGCAGTACCCCCCTTCAGAGACCATTAAAACTCCCAGAATCCCCTCCACCAAGATTCCAACTGGCCTCTGCCCTCTCTTCTCTGTTCTACCACATTCCATTCTATGACCTTGCAAAATTCCTTTTCCTCAGCAGAGATGATGAACAGGAGGCATTGAAGGAAACATTAATTTAGAAGAGAATTAGTAAAGCATCATGTATCCAATGCCAAGAAAGAAGATATTATCTAGTCAGTAAATGCTCAACAATATAAAAAATTGTACAAGTCAGGAAGTATCAGGAAAGGGGGAAAAATGGCTTTTAGGTTTAATAGGATGTAATTGATGTTTGCAAGCACAGTTTTATTTGAGTTGGTGTTGAATCTAGATTACAACATATTAAAGAAGTCACTATTTAAAGAAATTTAGGAGGAAGTACTGTTGGTCCATACATAATAATTCCAGGGAGAAATGAGGGAGAGACCACTAAAAACTGTGGAAAGAGAAGATCCAGAAAAAACTCATTTAGATATGAAACTTGAGGTGAGAAAATCAGAAAAATAGATATCAAATACTAAGATATTTGAAGAGAAAGAAAGAAAATATTCATGGCATAGAAACAGCCTTTTCAAAGGATATAGAAAGTCATGTATGGAGAACAGCAAGAATGCCAGCTTGGAGCATAGAGTTCACTCAAAAAGTAACATTAAAACATTTTGGAAAAAGGAGGCGGGGTTAAGATGGCAGCAGAGTAAAAAGCAACTTCTTGACCTCTTCTAACCCACGCATATAGGTCTCCTCAAGAAGACATAAAAACAAATCCAGAGGAAAGAAGGGACCCCACAACAGGGCGCAGCATCGAAGGTACGTGGAATTGGGGCATTTCCATGCTATAAAGGGGTGAAACAGCTCTCACTCAATCTCGGGCTGAGCAACCACCCCTCCCACCCCCTCCACACACACCACCTATAGCGCCGAAGCCAGCTAAAAAGAAGTAGAGCAAGTTTGGGGCACCCATCGAGTCATTGGCAGCTCACCAGGGCTTGTTCCTGAGAGCAGCAAGACTTAAGACCCCCCAAGAGGCTAAAGAACTCACAGACTCTGAACCCAGACCCTGAGCCCAAGTTCAGGTGAAGGGGCTGACACAGTCGCGGGCTAAGGTGTAGACGAAGGGGCTGATTCTGAGTGTAGGAGTGGACCTTGAGTGGGGACCCAGTGCAGAGAGGTACTTGACTGCGGAAGCAGCTCCCTGAGACTGTTAAAGGAGCTTCAGGCAGAAGAACAAGCAAGGAGACCACCAGGAGGTTTGTCCCAGAACAACTAGACTTGAGATCTCAGGAGCCTAAAGAGCGCAGACAGATCCTGGGTGCGAGCATAAAGCTGAGAGGGCACTCAGCTTACAATGCCAAGCCAGAATCATCAAGAAAACCAGAAGAGAAAGATGAAGAAGAAAAAAACATTTAACACTTGACAACTTTTACACAGAAAAAATACAGACAACAGAGGAAACAGCAGAGGAGAACAAACAATTAACCATATCCAAACCTTCCCAAAACAATGAAAACGGGTCACAAGGTCTTGAAGAGTTCAAATCTGAGATCATGAGAAAGATGGAAGAGATCTGGCAAGAAAATAACAGTTTAAAAGGCAGAATTTCACAATTGGAAAGTGAGGCAAGTAAATCAAAGACCAGAAATGACCAGATTGAAAAGGAAAACCAAAATATTGTAGCTGAACACCAGTCTCTAAAGGCTAGAATTGGGCAATTAGAAAAAGATGCCCCCAAATCAAAAGAATTAATAAGCAAATTGGAGACCAAAGTCAAACAGCTGGAAAACAGGTCAGACCAAACTGAAAAGGAAAATCAAAAGCTTATAGCAGAAAACCAGTCTCTAAAGACAAGAATTGGGCAAGTAGAAGCCAATGATCTATCAAGACAGCAAGAACAAATAAAACAAACTCAAAAGACTGATAAAATAGAAGGAAACATGAAATATCTTAATGAGAAACTGACAGAACAAGAAAACAGGTCTAGAAGAGACAATCTGAAAATCATTGGTCTTCCTGAAAAAGCAGAAATTAATAGAAATTTGGACTCCATACTAAAAGAAATTATTCAGCAAAATTGCCCTGAAGTTCTACAAGAGGGCAATATAGATATTGCTGCTGAGAGCAGCAAGACTTAAGACCCCCCAAGAGGCTAAAGAACTCACAGACCCTGAGCCCAGGTGCAGGATCCATAGATCACCCTCTACACTAGACCCTGAAAAGACAACACCCGGGAATATAATAGCCAAACTCAAGAGCTTCCAAGTAAAAGAAAAAATTTTACAAGAAGCCAGAAAGAGACAATTCAGATATCAAGGAGCACCAATCAGGATCACACAGGATCTGGCAGCCTCTACACTAAAAGACTGCATGGCTTGGAATATGATATTCAGAAAGGCAAGAGAAATGGGTTTACAACCAAGGATCACGTACCCATCAAAACTGACTATATACTTCCAGGGGAAAGTTTGGGCATTCAACAAGATAGAAAATTTCCAAGCATTTGCACAGAAAAGACCAGGACTAAATGGAAAGTTTGATATCCAACCACAAAAATCAAGAGAAACATGAAAAGGTAAATAAGAAACAGAAGGGAAATTAAGAAAATTCATATTTTTTAAATTTGCCTCTTTAAGGGCTTCAGTAAGATATAATTATTGGTACTCCTATGTGGAGAAATGTTATGTATAATTCTCTGTAGTGAACTCTGTTCACCATTATAGCATTCACTATTATAATAATTAGAAGAATTATTTATAGGGAGAGGTTGGAATACTAAATGGTCTAAGATAATATGGGTGGGACGGAAAGAGGGGGATGAATCGTAGAGGACACCAAGAGAATCTTGAAGGAATAAGAAAAATAGGATATTCTATTACACACAAAGAGGGCATGGGAAGGGGAAGGGATGAATACTATTATAAGAAGGAGAGGAAGAGAGCATTAAGAGATAATAGTTAAAACTTACTCTCAGTGTAATCAACCCTGAGAGGGAAGAATAGCTATATCCATTGGGATATAAAACTCTATCTAACTCTACTGAGAAAGTCAGAAGGGATAAACCAAGGGGAGCAGGGGAGTGGGGAGGTCAAAAAAGGGAGGGAGAAGAAGTCTTTCAAAGACTTCTTTCACTTGCTTACATGCATTCATAGATCCAGCTGTACTCTCCTACATACCATTTCTGGCACATCCACATTGATTTACCTCATCAGTCATTATTTTTAGTTGTATATATTTAGTTTGGGTAATTACTAGAACCACCCACTTGAGAGACAAGAATATAAGTTTCAGTTATATAGGATAGGTAATGGGACTCCCAAAACAAAATGTAAATATCTACAAAATCACAGCTTGATCTGTATTGTAACAATACAAGTAGCAGAATTTTTCGCATCTCCATCTTTCTGTTCTTAGGGTTACTTGCTGATATTAACAGTAAGATTGATAGTAAAAAATAAGCAGTTCTGCTGTAGTCAGAGGAATGTAATGTGAAAGGAGGAGAAACATGGTGATAACGTATCATGATTATTCTTTGAGACCTTGGCCAAAAAATCTTAGACTAGGTTAAGCAGAATTCTCAGCTATTTGATTTCAGGCAAATATCACAGATAGCTTTTGGAATATTTAATTCATGCCACAGAATTGCATGTTTATTTAAGCAGTTTCTTAGCCAAGCTTATAAGGGAGGATAGAAGTTTTTCTTGCTTAAAGGAAAAATAGCACAATTGGGAAACTAAGGAGTTTCCTGAAATTATCTTTGTTAACCTGTCCTCTTACCTTTCCTACTAATTTGCATCCACATATATAACTATAACATTTGAAGATATGAAAGCTATCCACTCTATCAATAGCCCTTGGCATTTTCCTTTGAATCGTTGACTCCTGGCAATGATTATTTTAAAATTTTACCTAGATTCAAACTGAGAGCAATCTAAATTATGGGCTCAAATAGTTCTACCTCAAACTACTATCTGCAAATTAGAGCTAGGTACAGTTGTTTCTCAAATTAATATTAACACCAACAAATTCACAGTAAATTCTCAAAAAATTGAAAACCTTTGTCCTTTTGTTCTTTTTTAATCACACATAAAGTCTTCTGAAACTTTCAGGTTTTTTCTTCTTCATTTAACAAATTTTGATATACAAACTTCAATCCTTATGAATTAATAAGATAATCATCACCAGAAATTTTACACAGAAGATGAATGTTCATTCCAAACCAGAAAAATGACCATTATGGTTAGCTTACATGGCTTAATGTCTGTATATAAATCTCTAGACTAATTGTCTTTTAAACTGAGGCTTTGGGGCTTAGAATTGAGAATGTTCCTTTTCTCTAGAGTCTTCTGAGGTTATTTCCTCAACAGGCTTCAGGGTTGCCTCTTTCCTCAATAGTCTTAAGTGCATAGATCTTAGGCACAGAAATATCATCCTTTATGTTAACAATAGTCTGTGTATCTCCTAGCATTCCATGTTCCTTCTCACATTCTGTGCTAACATAGGGAAGGTATAAGTTTTGTATAACCCCACCTTTCTCTTTCTTTCCCCCAGACCACAGCTGCGGAAGTGGGCTGGAGAACTTACATGGGTTTACTTTTTGTTAGATAATTAGGTTTGAACTTCTATTTCTTTTAGTTTATTTTCTCTCTACTTCAAGTGATTATTAATAAACCTTTAAAATATAATACTTGGAATTATTGGACATTAATTTAAATCTTGCAAGTTTTATAGCAAAAAATTCAGCATACTTAAAGGTCATCTAATATTTCATTATTTTCCCCTATTTTCAACACTAACTAACAGATGAGACCATAGTAATATATAGTGTATATTAATTGACTTAAAATTTATCCAGTTAACTTTCATATATTCCACATTAATCAGTAGTTACACAAATCACCATATCAATAATTTCTCTACCATACAAAAAACTTTTTAAAACCGTCCTTTGCTTACATTCTCTTATCTATACTTGGTTCTTCATATTTAAATGTTAATCAGTTATATTCCTCTTTCAGAACTAAATAAATCTGACCAAAAATAAATAATAAGTCAAGGAGATGAATAGAATCTTACATAAGTTAAAAATGATAGATATCTGGAGAAAACTGAATGAGAACATAAAGGAATACCTTCTTCTCAGCAGTAAAGGGTTACCTTTACAAAAATTGACCATATATTAAGGCACTTTATTATAGCTAAATGTAGAAAAGCAGAAATGTTAAATGCATTCTTTTAAGACCATGATGAAGTAAAAATTGTATATAATAAGGGACAATTAAAATACAAAGTAAAGATTAACTGGAGACTAAATGCCTTAATCTTGAAGAATGAGCCGGTTAAAGAACAAATTAGAGAAACAATAAATAATTTCCTTAAAAGATGATAATAATGAAACAACATGCCAAAACCCGAGATAGAGCAAAAGCAGTAGAGGAAATTTTATCTCTGAATGCTTATATTAATAAAATAAAGAAAATATCGGTGAATTGGGAGTGCAATTAAAAAACTAGAAAAAATAAGTTAAAAATTCCTAACTAAACATAAATTAGAAATCCCAAAAATTAAAGGTGAGATCAATAAAATTAATTGTAAGAAAACCATTAATAAATTTAGGAGTTGGTTTTATGAAAAAAAATCAACAAAATAGATAAACCATTGGTTAACATGATTTATAAAAAGGAAGAATACTGAATCACTACCATTAAAGATAAAAAGGGTATATATATACCACCAATGAAGATGAAACTAAAACAATTATTAGGAGTTATTTTGTCTAATTATGTGAAAACAAATTTAGCAGTTTAAGAGAAATGAAAGATACTTATAAAAATAAGCTGCATAGACTATCAGAAGAGAAGATAGAATATCTAAATAAACCTATTTTAGAAAAAGAATTTGAACAGGCCATAAATGAACTTCCTAAGTAAAAAGCATATCAGTCAATATAAAATATAAATATAAAAAAGCAGAGCCAATATAATTAAACTGACAATCCTACCTAAATTAATATACTTATTCAGTGCCATCCCAATTAAATTACTAAAAAATCATTAAAAAAAAAGAAATAATGAATGTGGGTGACTGAAAGGTTGAAGGTGCCCTAAAGATGAGAACTGGGAATGTTTGTAGGCAGTTGGGAAAATGCCAATGGATAAGGGAAGATCAAAAAGTAGGAAGAGAAAATAGTAGATAGAGCAAGCTCTCAGAGAAGATGGAAGGGTAGGGATCAAGGGCATAGTGAAGGGGTTGGCTTTGGCCAAAAGAGTGACATCTTTATTAGATATGAGAGCAAAGAAGGTGAAATTGAGGGAGTCTGAGGTGTAAATTGGGAGAGAAGAGGAAGCTCATGCCAAATGGCCTCAATATTTTTTTCAGAAAATAAGTCACTAAGATGTGATATGATATAAGAAGATTGAGAAAAGTGAGGATTTTTGGAAAAGAGGTCTGGAGAATAAAAGAGTGAATATCAGGGAACAGCAAAAAAAAATGGCAAAGTCTAGAGGGGTACAGATTTAAAAGGGAAAATAGTGAATTTTATTTTAGATGCATTGAGTTTATGACCCTTACAGAACATCTGAGCAGTGATCATTAAATCAAACATGGATTTAGAGCTGACTGGGACTTTGGAGGTCATTTAATACAATCCTCTCATTTTACTGATAGAGAAACTGAGGTCTAGGGAGTAGAGATGACTTTCCCCAAATCACACAGGTAGTATGTATGGCAGGATTTGAATCTAGGCTTCTTGACTCCAGATCCTATCCTCTGTCTACTCCATCATCTTGCTTCTCAGTAATGTAGCAATAGAAACTTGAGCTTAGGAGAGAGTTGAAGGTTGGATTATATGCTTTGAGAACTGTGTGTCTAGAGTAGGGATCCCATCAGTGAAATACATTCAGTGATCCAAGGCTTCTTCCTTAGATTATGGCAACTGACTTCTTATTGGTTTTCCTGACTGTTCTCTGGCTCACACCCATGAGGCCAGTCTTCCTAAAGCACTGATCCGAGTACACTCTTCTTTTGTCCAGGGACCTATAAAACTTACCTTTATTAGAAATGACCTAGGTAGGATCTTTTGCTACTTAGCTCTGTGACCAGGGATAAGTGTTTTAATGTTTAAAGGTCAGTTTATTTATCTGCAAAATGAGGAGATCACTTAGACTTACAAGGCTATTGTGAAGATTAAATAAAATTCTTTGTGTGAGATTCCTTGTCACTTTAAAATACTCTGTCAACAGGAAGTTTTGTTGATACTATTATCGAAATAATAATCAAAATAAATTAAATAATTAAAGGTAAAAAAGTCAGTGATAACATCACATGAAATTTATTGGCTTTTAAATCAAAGTTTTTTATTTGCAAATAATTTTATATATTTGAAGCTTGAAAATCAACATATCACAATTATTTTCCCCTTTATAATTGAATAAATGAATCATCCTATTAACTTTATACAAAATAAAGATTACAAAGAAGACTCTCCTCAGTAAATTCTAGGCCATCAAAGTTAATTTATGAACAAATATGTATAAAGAGTGACAATCAGAAAGCTAGATTACATTAACTACAAAGAGCTCAGTGAAATCACATTATAAAAATTAAAGTCAACTTTTTTCCCCTTTCATCTGCTAAACAATGGAATGTGAAACCTGGTTTCCAAGTAACCACTACAGGACTAAGAAGGAAAAAAAAATTTTTTTAATAATTAAGAAAGGTGTGGCAAAAATCAAGATTTCCCACTATATTTTGTAGGTTTTCTTTAATCCATTTTCCTACTTTAGTCATAGATTAGAATTATTAAGGTTCTCATATCCACACACACAGAGGTGTTTACATTTCTATGTGAGCATAAGTTTTAAACATAGAGGTTACATTTAACCTTCACACTATAGCAATAAAAGTCCTTCACTCTTCAGGGGGAGGGATTGAGATAGGGAGTTCTGGGCATATTTATATACAAATTCCACTTTGTATGTACCACCTCCTTCTAAACCAAACCAAAAAACTCTCCTTAGGAAGGTGAGAGAAATCTAGGTGTATTTATAAACAAATTTCACAAATTCTACTTTTAACAATACTAGGGATATGTTTTCCTTTAAAAAAAATTGGTATATTTCTTAATTTGGAAATCCAAATTAAATATCATATCTGATTCACAAAGCTATTCTTTCTTTAGTTTCCAATGCCATAAACTTCTGCAGATGGGAATAGGAAAAATCCTTCCTGTCCTTCCTGATGCATTTTTAATTGGTAAGAATTAGGTATGTGAAGATAAGATGTTAGGTTCTGTGAAAACTTTCATCTCCTTCACTTGCCTGATCAGACCACAAGAAACAGGAAATATGTTCAGATGCTCAGCACACAAAATACAAAAAATATTTACAAACAACTTGTACTCTGCAGAACATTTTGAATTTCCCCTAAGGCTTAAAAGGTTAAATTCATGCCATTCCTGTGTCAAGCCAACAAAGAAGGTAAAATTCATTGTTGCCTATAAAGTGTAAGACTGGCAGATGTAGTTGTAAATTGGTTTAACTGTTTTGTTTAACAATACAAGATTATGAAGGAAAATATTCTAACTTCATATTTTTGACCTAAAGATCTTACTTGACATTTTAGTAGGTCTATGATTTTTGTCCATTTTTTTAATAGTGATAATATTTTTTGTATGCATTGGACTAGATAGCTGTTGAGAATCCTTCTAAGACTAACATGATTATTAGATCTCATCACTGGATTCTCTCTCCAAAAGTACAGCCCATATCTCATCCATGTACTCTGATCTTTAAAAGATATCTCAAAAAATTTACTAAAACCAAGAAAAGATTGACAAATATGACAAAGATCATTGTAACATTATTTGCCATATTACAAAGCTGATAATAAAATAATTCCCCAGTGATTAAATTATGATGTAAAAATACAATGGGATAATGTATGTTGTATTAAATTTGAAGAATTCAGTTAAATATGGTAAGACTTGTATAAAGTGATGCAAATAATGATTACAGAGCCAAATGCTAATATGCAGTTGGTAGGTTTGGTATTATGCTTAAAAAGTGATTAAAATGGGGAGGGAGTGCAGCTGGGTAGCTCAGTGGATTGAGAGCCAGTCCTAGAGAAGGGAGGTCCTAGATTCAAATCTGGCTTCAGACACTTCCCAGCTGTGTGACCCTGGGCAAGTCACTTGACCCCCATTGCCTACCCTTACCACTCTTCTGACTTAGAGCCAATATACAGTATTGGCTCCAAGACAGAAGTTAAGGGTTTAAAAAAAATTTTTTTAAAAAGTGATTAAAATGTCTTTTTATTTTGCTGTCTTCATAAGACATGAGTTTCATGATTCCACAAGACATCAAGAAACAATAAAAGTCAAATCAAAATAGTAAAAAAATGGAAGAAAATATGAACTATCTCATTGGAGAAAAAAAATTGACCTGGAAAACAGATCCAAGAGAGATAATTTAAGAATTATTAGACTACCTGAAAGCCATGACTTTTTTTTTAAACCCTTAACTTCTGTGTATTGGCTCTTAGGTAGAAGAGTGGTAAGGGTGGGCAATGGGGGTCAAGTGACTTGCCCAGGGTCACACAGCTGGGAAGTGTCTGAGGCTGGATTTGAACATAGGACCTCCCATCTCTAGGCCTGACTCAATCCACTGAGCTACCCAGCTGCCCCTAAACCATAACTTTTTAAAAAGAGCCTAGACAAGAAATTATCAAGGAAAACTGCCCTGACATTCTTGAACAATGAGGTAATCTAAAAATTGAAAAAAAAAAATCTACTGGCTGTCCCTGAAAGAAATCACAAAATGAAAAATCCCAGGCATATCATAACCAAATTTGAGAGCTCCCAGGCCAAGGAGAAAATAATCCAAGCAGCAGAAAGAAAAAATTTTGATATTATAAAGCCACCGTCAGGATTGCACAGGATTTAGAAGCTTCTATATTAAAGGATTAGAGGGCTTTAAATATTTCAAGGAAAGGAGCTAGGATTATAACCAAGAATTACCTTTTCAGTGAAACTGAGTATAATCCTTCAGGGGAAAATGATTAGAACGAACCAAAATGCAAAATGCAAGAGAAGCAGTAAAAAGTAAGCAGGAAAGAAAAAACTTAAGGCATTTTGTAAGATTAAACTGCTTACATTCCTACATAGGAAGATGATAGTATAACTCTTAAGAACTTTATCACTATTATAGTAGTTAAGAAGGAATATACATGGAGAGAAAGTTCGAGAATAAATTGAATATGATGAAATGATGTCTCTCCTGACCTCCCCCCAAAATTAAGGGATAAGAAAAAGGATTACACTGAGAGAAGAGGTAGAATGGGGTAGAGTATCTCACCTGAAGAGGTGCAAAAGAGCTGCTACCATTGCAAGGAAGTTGGTGGTGAGGAAGTAATGAGCAAACTTTAAACCTTATTCTCATGAAAATTGTCTTGAAGAGGGAATAACATTCACACTTAGTTGGGTGTAGAAATCTATGTTTTGCTATAGGGAAGTAGGAGGGGAGCGGAGGGGAATAAGAGAAAGTGGGTCTGATAAAAGAGAGGACAAATTGGAGGAGATAGTTGGCAGAAGCAAAACACCTGTGAGGAGAGAAAGGGTGAATGGAGAGAGAAACAGGAGGAAATAGGATGGAGGGAAATACACAGGAATCATAATGGTGTATGTGAATGGGATGAACTCAACTGTTCATGGAATGGGCCATTGGAAACAGATATGGAGTAGAATGGAATGGAAATGGAAACAGATAGCAGAGTGGAATAAAAATCAGAACCCCACAATTTATTTTTTTATAAGAAACACATATGAAGCAGGGAGACAGGTAAAGTTAAGGGTCTAGAACACTTCAACTGAAGTAAAAAAACATAAAAACAAGCAGAGGTAGGAATCATAATCTTGGACAAAGCAAAAGCAAAAATAGATCTATTTGAAAGAGATAATGAAGGAAACTACATCTTTGTAAAAGGCACCATAGACCATAAAGTAATATTAATACCATGAAGTGGGGTACTTCATAACACAAGTCCAGATACCCAGAAATTCGATAATTGGAACCATTATTTATTGGTTAAAGAAGGAGAAAAGAGAAAAATTAGTATTGTTACCAGCTGGGACAGTCTCCCCTAGTGGAAAACTGTGCAGACTAACAGTACAATACAGTTTATATAGGGTTACATGATACAAGGTTATTCCCTTTTACATCCAGGTTCTTAATTGTCTAGACAAACTCATCACATGGTAGTGATAAGTGGGTGACATTTAGGATATTTACTCTTCACATATACTTAAACACTCAACCTTAGTTAGCTATATGTTTACCCTACATTCTATCCTAACCTATTTTTTTGTACCTAAACACTCATCCCCAGTTAACTATGAATGTTTCTCTTGTATTCCATCCTGACCCATTCATTTGTACTGGTGTCCTTTTGATATCTGCAGGGGGGATTTATGACACTGCTCCTTTACTTGCCTAGGCTGCTTGGCCTCCTAGAGGGATTAGGTCAGTTTCCTAAATAATGCAGGAATGGGTTAATCTATTTCAATTCTACTTTATTCTCTAACCTATTTCATTTATTCAGTCTACTTCAATCAAATATGTGTGCACCAAATAGTATTGCATCGAGATTTTTGAAGGTGAAATTTAACAAATACAAGAGGAAACATACAGAAAAATTATACTAGCAGGGGACCTCAGCTTTCTCATAACTAGAGAAAAATAAGAAAGAAATTAAGGAGGTGAATAGAATTTTTGAAAAGTTAGATATGATAGATCTTTAAGGAAAATTGAATGGGATAACAAAGGAGTATACCTTTTTCTCAGTGGTATGTGGCACATATACACAAATTGACCATGTAATAGAGCAAAAAAACATCAAAGCCCAATACAGAAAAGCAGAAATATTAAATGCATCCTTTTCTGGCCACAATACAATAAAAATTACATTCAACAAAGGGCTGTAGGAAGATAGATTTAAAATTAATTGGAAACTAAATAATCTTAACCTAAACCAGAGGTCAGCAACCTTTTTGGCTGTGAGAGCCATAAACGCCACATTTTTTAAAATGTAATTTTGTGAGAGCTGTACAGTGCTAACAGTGTGTGCTCCTGTAACAGCTCCTGAAAAAAAAAATTTACTTTATGACTCCTGCAGAAAGAGCCATACGTTGCTGACCCCTGACCTAAACAATGAGTAGGTCAAAGAATAAATCATAGAAATAATAATTTCATTAAAGAGAATTACGTCAGTGAATCAACATATCAAAATTTGTAAGATGCAGCCAAAACAGTAGTCAGGGAAAAATGTATATCTTTAAAACCTTACATCAGTGAAAGAGAGAAAGAACAGATGAATGAATTGGACACATAACCAAAAAAATAGAAATAGAACAAATTTAAAACCTTCGATTAAATAACAAATTGGAAATCCTGAAAAATCAAAGGTGGAATTAATAAAATTAAAGCAAGAAAACCATAAAATTAATAAATAAGACTAGGATTTTGTTTTATGAAAAAACAAAAAGAATAAAATCTATAACCCATTAAATAATTTGATTTAAAAAAGAAAGAAAACTGAAAAACCTGTATCAAAAACGAAAAGAGTGAATTCACCAACTTAAAGCAATAACAAGGGGTTATTTTGCACAATTATATGCCAATAAATCTAACAATCTAAGTGAAGTGGATGAATTTTTACAAAAATATAAATTGCCTAGATTAATAGAAGAGAAAAGAGAATACTTAAATCACCCCATTTTAGAAAAAGAAATTGAACAAACCATCAACTACTTAAGAAAAAAACCCCCAGGGGCCAGATTGATACACAAGTGAATTTGAACAAACATTTAAAGAACAATTAATTAAAATACTATATAAACTATTTGGAAAAATAGGCAAACCAAATTCCTTTTACAACACAAATTTGGTGCTCATACATAAATCAGGAGGAGCAAAATTAGAGCAAGAAAACAAAATACCAATTTCCCTCATGAATATTGATGCAAAAAAATTTAATAACAGAGTAGTAAGGAGATTACAGCAATATATCACAAGGATCATATACTATGACCAGATGGGTTTTATAAAAGAAATGCAATATTAGGAAAACTGTCAGCATAAATGACCATATAAATAACAAAACCAACAGAAATCACATAAGTGTCTCAATAGATGCTGAGAAAAACCTTTTGACAAGATGATATATCAATTCCTATTAAAAATACTAGAAAGTAGATTAAAATCCGGTCTCAGACACTTCCTAGCTATGTGACCCTGGGCAAGTCACTTGACCCCCATTGCCTACTCTTTCCACTCTTCCACCTAGGAGCCAATACACAGAAGTTAAGGATTTAAAAAAAAAAATACTAGTAGTAAGTGCAACTTCCCTTAAAATAAATAGTATCTATCTAAAATCATCAGCAAGCACAATCTGTAATAGGGATAAGCCAAAAGGCTTTACAATAAGATCAGGGATGAAGCATGGAAGCCCATTATCACCATTATCACCTCTGTTATTTACTATTGTGCTAGAAATGCTAGCTCTAACAGTAAGAGAAAAAAAGAAATGGAAAGAATTTGAATGGACAATGAGTAAATAAAACTATCATTCTGTAGATTATATTATGGTAAATTTAGGAAATCCTAGACAATCAACTAAAGAACTAGTTGAAATAATTGACAACTATAACAGAATTGCAGAATATAAAATAAACTGACATAAATCATCATTCTATAAATAAAATAAGCTGACATAAATCATCATTCTATAAATAACCAACGAAGTCCAGGAGCAAGAGATAAAAAATCAAGGAACCATATGAAGACAATTACAAAACACTTTTCACACAATCAGATCTAAACAAAAGGACAAATCTTCCTTTCTGTTTTAGTTGATAAACTAACTTATTGGCAGAGATCATGTACTTCATAACGAGTTTTGAGTAGTCATTGATGTGTATCTGTTATGAATGAATAAATCATATAAAATTATATATAGTTGAGGTTGTTCCTCTTCTGCCATCTTTTTTCTTTCTTCTGATTTGT
Source organism: Gracilinanus agilis (assembly GCF_016433145.1). Lineage (NCBI taxonomy): Eukaryota > Metazoa > Chordata > Mammalia > Didelphimorphia > Didelphidae > Gracilinanus > Gracilinanus agilis. The sequence goes on from NC_058134.1 coordinate 150,362,859, forward strand.
TGTTGATGTTTATCTTTGTGCTAAGAATTGAAATGACTGATTCTACAGGGGCTTTTTTCCTAAATGATTTCCACATCAATATCCAGCTGTTTTATTTCTTTTAGAATAAAGGCAGTTGGAGGGGGGGGAATTAATTTCTTTCTGTCTCCAGTGACGCTGGACTCTTTAATTCCAGGAACTATTTATGATAGTTAGCCATAAATCTTCTTTGTTTTTAGTTTTTAATCTTGAGCTGTATTTTTCTAGTGTAGTTACTTTTTTCAATGACTCTCTTTCCCTTGAAATCATTAAGTATTAAAATATGTTCATTTAATTTGGACTATGATAGCAAGTTTTTCTTGAGATCTACCTATCTTCAAAATTACTTCATCCAGATTTTGAGCTGTTCAGTCTACAATTTTTTTTTCTGATGAATTACAACCACTGGTTACATTTTGCTGATTTACTCAGCCACCATCTGTGTAATTATCACTAGATAAACATCACACCATTTCAGATAAATAGATAAAGAAGCGGAAAGCCAGTATTACTAATATTTATACCAGGAACCTAGAACAGAAGTTAATTGCCAATAATTGCTCTGATCACAAAGAGAAGATTGATAATATGGGGAAGCATTATCTTGCACATCTGGTTAATTAAACTCCAAATACCATAGCAGTTTTTTATCGCTTCTTAGGACTATGTTCATGGTGATAAGTCTTTTCATCAGTTCCCACATACATGAAATCATGCTTTTTAGCTGGAAAAGAATGCCCTTTAGATTAAAGTCTTTATGTGCTTTGCAGTTTTTCTTTTATCACAAATAGAACTGCCTTTACATTAATTCATAAAAATTGGTAGAAGGCTAATAAATTATATGATCTTTATTCATTTTTAAAAATTAAATAATTATCTTAATTTTTTCACTTTTATTTTTCATTTATTCTACTGTATATTCTACTATATCTGGTCACACAAGCTATTTGGATTACTGGATTTAGTTCTGAGGCCTACTTTGTTAAATTGGAAAAAGTTCAGATGATTTGAAGGAAATATACATGTTTAGCCAGCGAAACAAAAGACTTAGATTATAACATTGTCATCATGTTTAAAATTTTATAGGGTTGCTAAAAGGAAAAAAATACTGAGGGGTGGAAATTATAAGGAAGACATTTAAGTTCGATATGGGGAAGAACTTATTAAGACTTACAAATATCTGAAATTACTACTTGCTACTACAAGAAACACTACTATAGCCTGTGTGATCACTTGTTGAGAATCTTGTAATGGAGCTTTATGTTTTATTTCATTTAGAATAGTGACTTCTAAGTTCCTTTCTAATCCTTAAAATTATAATTCCAAATGTCTAATAGGTTTGTTTTCTCTGTATTCATGTGGTTGTCACCCTAATTCAAACCCTCTTAGCCTTTCACTTAGAATATTTCAGTAACTTTGGTCTACCTCCCTCAAGTCTCTTCTCTCATATACACAGCAGCCAAAGTGTTATTCTTAAAGAACACGTCTCAAGTGGCTCCCCGTTATCTTTAGGATTATGGAAAAAATAAACTTCACTCTGAATTTTGTTTAAAGTCTTGTCAGGAAACAGTTTTGTTATTATAAGCAATCTCAAGGAGAGCTATTGAATTGACATTTTCCTTTCAGATCCAAGTAGGCTCAAGCAATTTCTATCCTATATTTGTAGCAGGATAAAAAAAAAAAGTTGAATTAATGGCAGTTAGAACAGATTAAAGACTTTTTCTGAATATAAGAAAATAGTATTTCTTACAAGGAGGAACATGACCAGACCTTGTAATTTTCAGGAAACACCTTAAAATGTCTTGCATTATACTGAAAGGACAGATAGGTTGTGTAGTGGACAGAGTGCTAGGTCTGGAGTCAGGAAGACCTGAGTTCAAATCTATTCACAACCTAGTTGTGTGACCTTGGGCAAATTAACCCTTTTTGCTTCAGTTTCCTCCTCTGTAAAATGAGTTGGAGAACGAAATGGCCAACCACTCCAGTATCTTTGCCAAGAAAACCCCAAATGGGGTCATGGAGAGGAAGATGTGATTGAATAACAAAAATCTTATAGTGAGAAGCACTGATAGTAAGAATGTCTTATAAGAGCTTTGTTAATCGTTTGAATTTAGAGAAGGCTCCTTCATATTATATTCTTATAATAGCAACATTTAAGCTCATTACTTTAGTTAGTGTGTTCTTTGGATCATTTAAGTTTCTACAAGATAAAATACAAACTTCAAGTAAAGTGGCCAAATCCTTGCTTTCTAAACTTATTCAATCTCAAAAGAAAATAATTACACAGCATATATAGAATATTTATAATTGAATCACCCAGATAAAAAGACAACCATTATACAAGTTGAGTCAACCACCCTAGAAGATAAGATAGGCAAAAATCACAGAAATGACAGTTTCCACTTCTGGGGAACTGGTGGTGTCCCAGTCACTAAATTAACACAGATCCATGATGAATATCTCAGTAAAACTCAAAAACACACTAGAAAGAACAATGAGAATGAAGAGCAAAGAGAATCATTTATATACTTTCCCCATCAAATCCAAAACTGTCCACAAAGATGGTCAGGGTCATGTATGTGAATCTGGCTCTGCTACAGGAGAGAGGGCTCCAGCAGGGATCACTTAAAAAGAGAGTACACTCCCAGTCATCATATACAAATAAAAATAGAAAAATGAGCTGTGAATGACATCACTGCATTCCATTTGATTCACTTTTGTATGTCAATCATAATATCTATGTGCCACTCTAATAGCTAAGCATTCTTAGTCTTCATTTTAATCCCTTCCTCCAAAATATAGCGTAAGAAGCAAGATTTAAAGATATAATTCAGTTAAATATAATTGGTTACCTTTTGTATTGGCGAGTCTATAATAAATAATAATAAATAGTAGATTATAACTAAATATTAGTTAGCTTGCAAGGCATTTTGCTGGGATGTAAGGATATAAAGATTAAACAAGATAGAGATTCTGTCCCATCTGGTAGGAAGGGGGTAGGAAAAGGAATAGAGTGCCTATAATGTGCTGGGCACTGTCCTATACACTTTATAAATATCTCATTTGAAGGGATAAAATATGCATGCAAATAAACATTATAAAAGGCAGAATTTGATTCCATCCAACAAGACCTTACTAAGCACCAATTATAGGGAAAACAAAGTAGTCTGGACCTACAGAAACAAAATAGGTCTGGATTTCAGTAAGATTGTAATCTACTCTCTCTCAAACACCCTAATCACTCAGTTCCTCAAGCTACTCACTTCCCATGACCTACTCCTCCACCCCACCTCAGCCATAAGCAAAGATAGTCAGAATCTTGATCATGCCATCACATAAGAATGTGGCACTCCCATATTCAAGAATTCCAAATCCCTTTAATCCAACCATGCTCTTATTTGATTTTTACTTTTTTTCCTCTGCCTCACCTTATATAACCCTTCTCTTCATCTACAGCAGTGATTCCCAAAGTGGGCACTACTGTCCCCTGGTGGGTGCTGCAGCAATCCAGGGGTGTGGTGATGGCCACAGGTGCATTTATCTTTCCTATTAATTGCTATTAAAATTTTTAAAAATTTAATATTTTTTCTGGAAAGGGGGTGGTAGGCCAAAAAAGTTTGGGAACCACTGGTCTACAATGTCATCTTGATCTCTTGGCCCTTAAATTCTCTCCAAGGCCATCTCTCCTGCAATAGTCACTCTCTCCTCTCTTACCAGTTTTGACTTCTTGGTGAAACAATTCAACTCTATAGTGACCTCTCTTGAAGCCCCCTTATTATATGGCTGATTTTATTGTTTTAAGCCTTGGACTTGAACCACTCCCACCATTTCTACCTTTGCTTATAAGAAAATGGAAAAAAATCAGGCAACCCTTCTGATGAGGTCCACCACAAATTTAGTTACATAACCTCAATTGGGACCTCACTGCTTCCACATACTCTTAATATATCTGCCTCATCAACTCTCTATCCCAGGCAGTCGCACTTCTAAACCTTTTCATCCTTCCTCAAACCGTCCACGACCACCTCTCCTTCTACCCACTCTTTTAGCTGAGAAACTTGCATTATATTTTACAGAAAAAATTAAGACCATTCCCCAGGAACTACCTATTGTCTCCATTTCATCATCGCACATCACTCATGTACCTTCTTCCTCTAGCTCCTCCTTAACCCTTGTCTCACTTAATGAAGTAGCTTTACATCTCATCAAGGCCTCTACCTGTTCAAATGATCCCATTCCATTGACTTCTTCAGTAGATTCCCTCCTCTCTCTTGCCCACTCTTTCACTTATTTTCAATCTTTCCATGTTTATTAGATCCATCCTTACTGCCTTACATTCTCCCTTCTTCCATTCTCACTAACTTATTCTGTGTCTCTTCTGCTTTTTATAAGAAGAAACACTTTGAAAAGGGCATCTGCGATAGATATCTCCACTTTTTCCCTTCCCACTGTTCTTAACCTTTTATAGTCTGGTTTCCAATTTTATCATTCCACCAGAATGGCTCTTCCCAAGTTACCAGTGATCTCTTAGTTAAGAAATCCAACAATCTTTTCTCAATCCTTAATTTCCTCAACCTCTTAGCAGCATTTCATATGGTCATTCACCTTGAGACTCTTCTCTCTGGGTTTTTGGGATATGACTCTCTTCTGGTTCTTTTACTCTCCTACTTCTTCAGAGAAGCATGGAGAGACACATCTTCTCTTATGTCTTCTTGGTAATTTTGTAATATTCACTTTTGATTATGTTGTATTTATTTTTCCATGTATATTATCATAGTCATTGACTACTTTATTTTCTCATCTCTGCTTAATCTATGACAGTTTATATAAGCCTTCTATATTTCTCCATATTCATCATTTCTTTCAATTACATTCTTGTATTGCAATTCCTTTTAGCTACTCCCTAATAGATGAATTTTGTTTCCCCTTATCACTCTCCTAAAAGCTGCTACATGTTAACAAATGTGGGAACTTTTATATCAGTGACCACCTTGGGGATTATAGGAGAATATGCCTAGCAATGGGGTCTCTGAGTAAAGGAATATGATAAATTTAATTACTTTGTTTGCAAAATTCCAAATTGCTTTCCAAAATTATTATACTGAGTCATAGTTTCTCCTACAATTAACTAATGTGTCTATTTTTCCACAGCCTCTCCAACACTGAGTATTCCTATATTTTGTCATCTTTGCCAATTTTATGGGAATAAAGTAAAGAAAGCTTCAGGGTTGTTATGATTGATATGTCTTTTATTATTAGTGATGTCATGATAGAAATCTGCAATAATAGGAAACACAAGACAACAAAGTTCTGAGCACAATCAATTACTAGCAAAACCAGCAATTGCCAATAAATAGGATGCAATGATCCTCCGTAGTGAAAGACCCTGTGGAGTTTACAAAGCTTTCTTAAAATCAACATAGGGGAATTGAATAAAAAGTGAATTTCACAATCTTAAACAACATAGTTGGGTGTTTATTGATTTCTCATTGACTAGCATAGAGTGGGTTATAGATTTCCACTATTTCTGATATGCCCTTTCTAATCTGGTCCATTGATATACTTTCTATTTTTGAACTATTATAAAATGAATTTATTCTGGTTTGAAGTACTTTTAGTTTGAAGTCTGGAAATGCTATTCAACCTCCATTCCTATTTTTTCATTATTTTCTTTAATATTCTAGATCTTTTCTTTGTCTCAGTGAATTTTGTTATTATTTTATTTTTGGTAAAAATGATCCTTTGATAGTTTAATTAGTATATCATTAAGAATGTAAATTGAACTAGGCTTCCGGGTTAAGATGGCGGCAGAGTAAGAAGCAGCTCTTAACCTCTCCTGACCGAAACATACAAAACTCCTCAAGGGGACATAAAAACAAGTCCAGACGAACGGAGGAACCCCACAACAGGGCACAGTGTGGAAGGTACGTGGAATCGAGACATTTCCAAGCTATAAAGGGCTCTCACTCAATCGCGGGCTGAGCAACCACCCCACCCCCACCCCCTCCACACTCATCTATAGCTCCGAAGCCAGCTAAAAAGAAATAGGGCAAGTTTGGGGCACCCATCGAGTCATCAGCAGCTCCGGGACCTGTTCCTGAGAGCAGCAAGACTTAGGACCCCATTAAGTCAAAAAAAGCACGCGAAATCTGAGCGCGCGCGCCGGAGCAGGACGCTGGGCGCAGAGAGTGCCGGCTGAGTAGAGGCGTGGGTGGAGGCAGAACTAAAGCCTAAGTGGGGAACCAGTGCAGACGGGTATACGACTGTGGAAGCAGCGCCCTGAGACTTGTAAAGAAACCTCCAGCAGAGGATCAAGCAAGAGGGCCCACCAGGGGGCTTGACCTTGGAAAAAACCAGAATTCAGACCTCAGGAGCCAATAGATTTGGAACAGACACTGAACCCGAGGATAAAGCTGAGAAGCTGCTGGGCTAATGATGGCTACTCAGCATCAGGAGGTTCAGAAGAGAAAGAATAATAACAAAAAGAAGAAGTCTTTAACACTCAACAGCTTTTACACAGAGAAAATCCAGACAACCAAGCAAACAGAGGAGGAGAACAAACAAGCATCCGGACCCTCCTCAAATAAGGAAAACTCCTCACAAGCTATGGAAGAGTTCAAAACTGAGATTCTGAGGAAAATGGAAGAGATCTGGCAAGAAAATAACAGTTTAAAAGGTAGAATCTTGCAATTGGAAAGTGAGGCTCAGAAATCAAATGAACTGATAAGCAAATTGAACACCAGAAATGACAAGATTGAAAAGGAAAACCAGTCCCTAAAGGCTAGAATCGAGCAATTAGAAGCTAATGATCTCTCAAGACAACAAGAACAAATAAAACAAAGTCAAAAGACTGAAAAAATAGAAGGAAATATGAAATATCTCAATGAGAGAGTGACAGACCAAGAAAACCGGTCTAGAAGAGACAATTTGAGAATAATTGGTCTTCCAGAAAAACCAGAAATTAATAAAAACCTGGACTCCGTACTAAAAGAAATTATTCAGCAAAATTGCCCTGAAGTCCTACAACAAGAGGGCAATATAGACATCGAAAGGATCCATAGAACACCCACCATATTCGACCCAGAGAAGAAATCGGTTAGAAATATTATTGCCAAATTCAAAAGCTTTCAAGCAAAAGAAAAAATCTTACAAGAAGCCAGAAAGAGACAATTCAAATATCAAGGAGCACCAATCAGGATCACACAGGATCTGGCAGCCTCCACACTAAAAGACCGTAAGGCTTGGAATACAATATTCAGAAAGGCAAGAGAGCTGGGCCTGCAACCACGGATCAACTACCCATTAAAATTGACTATATATTTCCAGGGGAAAGTATGGGCATTCAACAAAATTGAAGAATTCCAGGTATTTGCACAGAAAAGACCAGGGCTGAATGGAAAGTTTGATATCGAACCACAAAAATCGAGAGAAACCTGAAAAGGTAAATAAGTTATAGAGGGAAAAGAAAGAAAACTTGTAATTTTTAAATTTGCCTTTTTAAGGGCCTCAGTGAGATCTAATTATCTGTATTCCTATGTAGAGAAATGTTATGTTTAATTCTCTGTAGTGAACTCTATTCACTATTATAATATTCACTATTATAGTAATCAGAAGAATAATTTACAGGGTGAGGGTGGAACACTAAATAATCTAAGATGGCGTGGGGGATGGGAAAGAGGGGGTAAATAGCAGGGGATACCAAGAGAAACTTGAGTGAATAAGAAAATAGAATATTCTATTACAC
>NC_058134.1:150375596-150403115 GCF_016433145.1 Gracilinanus agilis
TATATATATATATATATATATATATATGAACTTGCCCATAAAATGGAAGCAAATAGCAGAGTGGATTAGAAATCAAAATCCTACCATATGTTGTCTACAAGGAACATATATGAGGCAGGTGGACATGCACAGATTTAAGGTAAAGGGCTGGAGCAAAATATTTTGGTCTTTGAATGAGAAAAAGAAGACAGGAGTAGTAATCATGATTTCTGATAAAGCCAAAGTAAAAATAGATATGATTAAAAAAGATAGGGAAGGTAATTACATCCTGATAAAAGGCAGTATAGACAATGAGGAAATAACAGTGCTCAATATGTATGCACCAAATGGTATAGCATCCAAATTCCTAAAGGAGAAACTAGCAGAGCTTAAGAAGAAAATAGATAGTAAAACCATACTTGTGGGAGATCTAAATATTCCTCTTTCAGATCTAGATAAATCAAACCAAAAAATAAATAAGAAAAAGATAAGAGAGGCAAATGAAGTCCTAGAAAAATTAGATTTAATAGATATGTGGAGAAAAATAAATAGGGACAAAAAGGAATACACCTTCTTTTCAGCTGCACATGGTACATTCACAAAGATTGACCATGTAATAGGGCATAGAAACATTGCAAACAAATGCAAAAGAGCAGAAATAATAAATGTAACCTTCTCAGATCATAATGCAATAAAAATAATAATTAGTAAGGGCACCTGGACAGGCAAATCAAAAACTATTTGGAAATCAAATATGATTCTCCAAAACCAGTCAATTAAAGAAGAAATCATAGAAACAATCAACAATTTCATTGAATAGAATGACAATGACGAGACATCCTTCCAAACTCTGTTGGATGCAGCTAAGGCAGTACTCAGGAGGAAATTTATATCCTTGAGTGCATATATTAACAAATTAGGGAGGGCAGAGATTAATGGATTGGGTATGCAACTTAAAAAACTAGAAAGCGAGCAAATTAAAAATCCCCAAATGAAAACTAAATTAAAAATTCTAAAAATCAAGGGATAAATTAGTAAAATCGAAAGTAAAAGAACTATTGAATTAATAAATAAGACTAGAAGCTGGTATTTTGAAAAAACAGATAAAATAGACAAAGTACTGATCAATCTAATAGACAAAGTGCTATAGAAAACTATTAAGAGAGAACATCCTAAACTGAGGGAAAGAAGAACATAGTACCTGAACTGAACCTTGAAGGAGGAGAGCTTTTCAACAGATTGAGATTAGGAAAGATGTTTTAAATGTGAGTGACAGCCTACAGGAATGTGTGGAGGCAGAAGATGGAAAGATTATTATTTTTTCAATCAATCAAGGTGACTGACTATTTACTGTGTTGTTGGGTTTACCCAGGCTCTTCAAAAGCAATGCCATTGCAATGCAAACTAAGCTTTTTTGACCAAGGTGGAAAGCTTTGTATCTTTTATCCAGTGACTTGCCTAGCCAAAATCAGAGATGTTTATCACCAGGTTTTCTGCTAGTTGTGAATTTATTATTTCCATGGCAACATATGAAACAATTAAAAATACAAACTGCCCTTTGGACATTCCATTAACTACTTTCCATTTCACAATGATTTTTGCAGTTGGTAGAAAATTAAACAAAGGAAGTCATTGAGTTCTTGAGTGAGCTAAAGGTTTTATATTAATAGGAAAGTTTGGAAGATAAGGTAGTGGCCTTGAATAAACCCAAATCTGGAAGTGTTTGGATTATTATATATTTCTTTGAATAGCTACTGCATACATGTGGGCATTTAGTTGAGCCCATGATAGAGGATAAAGAGGAGAGTGAGCTTTGTAATTTGGGAAATTACATAGAACCTTTTTAATGATTCCAAACTACTCACTGCTGCTGCCCATTTCATTACCATTAATATTCTTCTGGTGATGCCATCTGGTTGAGGTTTTTGGAACACTACGATCTCAAAATAATTAAAATCGTAGGAGATTCAGAAGGCAATGAAAGAAAAAAATCCTAATTATGTAGTTGATTTTTCCAGGACCTCTGAAGTAAATGATGCCATCAAGGTTGTATATACTTGGAAAAGGAAGTGGGCCAATCACATATGGACAGTTTAGGATACTAGTTATCTGTGCAACATTAAAAGATCCAAGGAAAGCATCTTGAATAGTTTCATTTGAGGCAATTTCTGGAAATACATTGGTAAGAATTGCTTAAAATGAGAAGACATTGGGCAGATTATAGTCTGAATTAATGGAAGGGTATTAACATTAAGGAAAATATCCACTGGGGGAAAAAAATCCATTTAAACACCATACCTAAGTGTTCTATTTTGCATCCTTTTCCCAAGTGTTATTTCCTTTCTTAGTATGAAAACAAAATCTTGACAAAGAATGTGGGGATCTGGGAGAGGAGAAGGAAGTTAATATGCTTTAATGAGAGCTTTTTAGAAGAAAAGATATGGCAAATCTTATTGCTTATATTATAAATAGTCAAATTAACAAGCATTTTAAAAACACTCTGTGCTAGGCACTGTGCTAAGCTCTGGGGATTCAAAGAAAGGCAAAAACAATCTAATGGGGAAAGAACATGCAAACAACTGTGTACAAGCAAGATAAATAATAGGATTAAGTTAGAGATAATTTCAGAGGAAAAGCTCTAGAATTAAGGGGAAAATCAAGAAAACTCCTTAAAGTGAAATTTTAACTCAGTCAAGGGAAGTGAGGTCTAAGATGATTAGAATGGTAGGATTGGAACAGCTTATGAAGGGTTTTAAATTTTTTTTAAATTATATTTGATTCAAGAGATAATAGGAGGCCAATGGAGTTTATTGAATAGTGAGTGGGGATAACCTGATTAGACTTGAATTTTAGGAAGATCACTTTGATAGCCAAAAAAGGACGAATTGGAGAGGGGAGAGATCTGAGACAGAGAAACTAACTACCAGACTATGGCAATAGTCCAAGAGAGAGGTGATAATGATCTGTACCAAGGCAGTGGTAGTGTATTGGTGGGTGAATATGAGAGATCTTGTGAAGGTAGAATCAACAGGATTTGGCAACAGATTGAATATACAGGAAGAGTGGATGTTTAAGGTAAGCCTGAGTGACTGGGAAGATGGTGGTCCCCTTATCAGTAATAGGAAGGTTAGGAAGAAGGGAAAGTTTTAGGGGAAAGATAATGAGTCAAGTGTCCATAGAATGTCTTATAGACAGTTGGAGATGAGATAATGAAGGTCATGAGAGAGGTTAGGACTGGATAAATAGAAAAGTAGACATAGTTATTATATATTAAGCCACTTAAAGGTATAAGCATGACTTTGGTATATCATAAATGAAACATGTATATATTTGAAAGAATTAGCATGTCTTTTGCCTCTTTTTGGTATCATACAATTTTGCTTATCATACAATTTAATAATATATAAGGTTGATATTATGTAAGATTTTGACCCCAAACCAATTAAATTAAATGTCAATTATCACAAAATTAGCAAACACTATATTTGAGGTTAAATGGTAACTTTCCCCCCTATAACCTCCAGTCATTTCATTTATTGTGACAAGTTCTATGCTAAGTACTAGAGTTACAGAGAAAGGCAAAAACAGCTTCTGCCTTCAAGGAATTCACTTTCTAATCAGAGTAGGGAAATAATTAGACATACATTTGGAAAGATAAGCTATTGACTGGTTATATAGCACATTAGTTCATTAATGAACACAGTTTTGAGGAGGCTTGAAATATTAACCCATATATTATTCCCTAATAACTGGTTATTACTGATATTTCATCTCTTGCTATTAGTCAATAAACATTATTGAGTGCCTGCTATGTGCTAACACTGAGTTAAGGGCTGGGGATACCAAAAAAAAAGGCAAAAGACAGTCCCTTTCTGTGAAGCTTCCAAGGGGCTCACAATGTAACATGGGAGACAGCAACCAATTATGTATTAATGAATTATACACAGGAAAAATGGAAAATAATTTAAAGGGAGAAGGTCCTAGAATTAAGGGGAGTTGGGGAAGGCTTTCTGTAGAAGGTGGGAGTTAGGACTTTAAGGAAGCCAAAGAAGACAGTTTTCATTTAATACCTAAAGCTGTTGAGACTTATGTTGAAAAATTTTTTTTTCAGATTTAGTTTGTAATGAAATCTTAATTTACACTCAATTCTTTTATCTTCTTTTTTATTCGTCTTTCTTAGTGCCCTTCCACTCTACCCTCTTCCTTTTTCAGTATTTCTCCATTCTTTCTTTACTCCCTTTTTCTTCTCTATCAACTATTGTTCTTTTGTCCCTGCTTCTATATTTCTCTCACCTAGCCCTCTCATTTTCTTTTTCTCTTGAATTCTTCCTTTTGTTCCTCTGATGCTCCTTTCTCTTTTTCCTTCCTCCCACCCCCAAGAACTCCAGTAAGTACCATCCTACTTTTAACTCTCAAATAAAGACTAGAGAAAAGTTGAATGTTGGTTGATAAGATCATACTGTGCTTTAAATGCTCTTTTCAGTCTCTTAATTCCATTTGTGTTATGCACTGTTGACTGTTGATTGTTAACAGGTTCTGAAATAATCAGATTAGGTGAGCTGAGAAATACATATCAAGCATTAGTGGGCTGCATGTTACTGAATCAAAAATCTTCCTGGTAAGCTATGAATCATTAGCAAGGGAGTTAATATAATTCTTGCTTTTAAATCAGGTTGAAGATCTGACTCTCTGTTTTTCTGGTGTCATTTAATCTGCTCAAGAATAACTATCTCCATAGAATTCTTGATGTCAGGCCATAATGGTAACTGACATTGATATTGCTGAAGTATGAGGTGATTTTAAATATTCTGGTATACAGTATGCCTGTTGTTTGTAAAAAGCTACTGAATTTAGAAAACTACTTTATGTAAAATGGGATCCTAAGAGAAAATCCCTCCTTACGTGTATAAGATGGCACATTTTTGTTGTTGGGTATGGTTTGTGTGTGTGTGTGTGTGTGTGTGTGTGTGTGTGTGTTTTTCCAGTTTGTCAAAAAATTAGCTACTTTAGTATTTGAGTGAGTAGTTTGTGATCTCATCTATGTTGTTCTTCTCTTCAAAAGTGAAGTTCATAAATCATCTGTAACCTCTCATCCTGGGCATTCTTTGCTCATATTCTGTAATAGCTTTACAGAGAGTCCACTCAATATCACTGTACAGTTACATTTTTCTAGGTGTTTTTTTTTTTTTACAGTCTTTGGATAGCAGTTTGGCATTTAGTTTGCCATTGGTAATCCCGTGTTCTTACTACACAATCAGCCTTTCATTTGCAATTCCTTATTTCCTAGATGATTTCCTTTACTCATTTCTCATTCAATATAGTGTTTGTCTCTTGTGCATATCTCTCCATTGCCTTTCAGGTTCCCTATAACTTTGATTCTTCAGTGACTATTACAGTGTTTCAAGATTTGCTCCCATAACCAGAACATTTGTGTTTAGAAAACTAAAAAAAACCCAAAATGATGTTTTTTCACAGGAGCAGCTTAGAATTATTGAAAGAACTGTACAATTCCCCAAAACAATCTAGACCAGCCTATTCCTCCAGTTCAATTATTCTACTTAAGTAGCCATGCAGCCTTGGGCAAGTCATTTGATCTTTCCTAGTTTCTATTTCTTCTACTGTACAAAGAGGGAGTTAATCTCTTAGGATCCTTTTAGATTTATTATTCTTTTGTATTATAACTTTTAAAAACATTTTGACAATGTTTAGAATGATGTAATGATTTGCATTTGAGAGAATTTTGTGTCGTAAAATATATTAATTGGTGAATTATTTGTTTTTAAAAATATTCAGGGGCAGCTGGGTAATTCAGTGGATTGAGAGTCAGGCCTAGAGATGGGAGGTTCTAGGTTCAAATTTGGCCTCAGACACTTCCCAGCTGTGTGAACCTGGGCAAGTCACTTGACCCCCATTGCCCACCCTTACCACTCTTCCACCAAGGAGCCAAAACACAGAAGTTAAGGGTTTAAAAAAATATTCATAAAAATAATTCTAGTCCAACTGAATGACTTTGATGGATAAAGTCAATAACTTATGTGTTTCTTTCCTTTTTTTGTGGTGTTAGTATTTAGAGGTTGGGGGAGGGAGCAGATTTAAATTTAGACCTCTGATTTCTATTGGCAGGGAATTCCTGGAAAAGAAATTCCTCTACTAAATGCTGAATTGCCACTGTTCTGCATTTTATAGAGAATTGTTTGAGAGGCTTAATGACTTGCCTGAATTCGCACTTCCAATTTTTGTCAGAGGCTAGACATGGATCCAGATCTTCTTGACCGAAAAGTCATTCTTTTTCCATATAAAATATAGATTTCAAAACCTAATATGTAGATTTTCTTTAAATCTCAGCTCAAAAACCACCTTGTCCTACATATGAAACATTTCCTAGTTTTTCCAGCAGTTAATGTTTTCTCCCCTTTCCTATATAAAATACATACATTTGTCTGTTTTGTATTAATATCCATGCATACTGTTTTCCTAGAGAAGATACAAGCATTTTGGGAACCATGAACATTTCCTTTTTTTGTTTGTTTTTATATTCCTCACACCTAGCACATCATAGGTGTTTAATAAATGCTTACTGATTGTTTGAGCAATAGCATCAAGTCAGAACAGCTCCCATAATTTAAAATAGAAAAGTTTGTCTTTCTAGCCTTCTGTATTATCATCTCCCTTTTTCTTCTTATGTAATAAGAAGTAAAAAAAATTAGGTTTTTAAAAAAATTTCTTTGGGAATGAATAGTATGTCCTCCTTATTGTAAGTATTGTTTTAGTGGTCTTGTACATAAAGTGGCTTAATTTGTGCTGGATTTCACCATTTTCACCTTTTATGAACATTTATATAATTTTATGTATTTTTTATGTAAAACCTTTTTCTCCATCTCTAAGCTGAATGACATAAACCTCATAAAAATCCCTTTCATAGTTTTGATATAAAGCTATCTTTATGACTCTAAAAGTGAATTTATTTTTAATGGTAGCCTTAAGCTTGGTAAGCTCCAGAATATTGTCTGATAGTCTCATAATATTCTTTCCCTCAGTTTCAGATATATCTCTTTTCCATTAGCTCCCTGCCATCTGTTGCTTTGCTGACATCGTTACAAAGTATTTTGGCAAACATTTTGAAGCTCATAGGAACCTATGCTTCTTTACTTTCCATCATTGACTGTACTCTTGTGACTTCTTTTTCTTTAAAGCATTGTTTTAGAGAGATTGAAAAAGGAGGGGAGGATTGGAAAAAGACAATTGAGCACCATAGATATTTTTTCTTTAGCTTTATAATCTAATGTTATTGGAGTTAGAAACATGACTAATAAAGTTGTATTAAAATCATCATATACCCAGTAATTATTTGTGTACTATATTATTCTATACTCCATTTCACATTTATATTCAATTGAATTTTCACTTAACATAAAATAGAACAATTGAGTGATTTGCATGGTCAATAGTCATAGAAAAATTAGAATTAGAATTTCCAAGGTTTTTAAAATCTTATTTCTAGTCACATCTTTTGTCTTTGTATCACAATCATTTCTTCAAAACATTTTAGGTTAAAAGCACCACCTTCAGGCACCTCGGTGACATAGTAGATAGAGTTTTAGACTTGGAGTCAGAAAGACTTGAGTTCAAATTTAGCTTCAGACACTAACTAACTAAGTTATACTCTACAAGTCACTTTACTCACAAGCCTCATTCCTCAATTTGGAAAATTGGGATGATGGTAGGTAACAATATTATTTAAAATCTATAGGTGACTGTGAAGATCAAATTAGTTAATATATGTAAAGCTCTTTGAAAAACAAAAGTGATGTACTAGTGTTATTAACCTCATCATCACCACTAACTTCATTATCATCAGCACCATTACCATCATCAACATCTCCTACTTAAAGCTTTTCCTAACCCCGAGTCTCCCCAGTTTGCTCTTGGACTCCTTCCCAAAACTACCCTGTATTCATTTTGTATTTAATTTACTTGTTTCTCCTATTAGAAGATAAACTCCTAGTGGACAGGAACCATTTTCTTTTTTGACTTAGTAATCTCAGTGCTTTGCAAGATTCTTGGTATTTAGTGCTTAGAATTGATTAATTCTTTGATTGATCAATACCCTAAATTGAATCAGTTCATTGAATAAGTTTGACTCACTGAAATTAATATTTCCTCCTAGCCATAAATATGAAAATGACCTGAAATGATTTTCTCTTAAATTTTCATGGTATAACTATAGAGAGCCAGCTCTGTATTTTTGGGGTTCCTGAGTGGTGTTTAGTGGTGTCGGATTGAAAAGACCAGAAACAGAAAACTGAGAACAGCCACACTAAATGTTTAGCTCATAGCTGCTCCAACTTCATGGAGTTTTGAGTTTATTATATACTGGTTTCAAACAAAGAACACAAAGAAAGAATCACAGCTGTGAAGGGGCTACAAATCACATAAAACCCTTTAAAGTCTAAAAAATAGAGAGATAGGTACAGGGTCAAGTGCCAAATTCCAACCACCAATTAGTAAGAAGTTAATTCTGGGAGCAGAAATATATTTCATAGAGATTTTTACTAATTGAGTTCTGTCCTCTTGAATTATAGGACTGTACCTGGCCAGATAGTCTTGACTAGCCTTTTCTGTGTCCAGCTTTGACTATATTTTTTAGAGTTCAGGCTTTTTATACCTTAGATGGCCCATTCTGTCAGCATCCTGACATGCAGTGCAGAAAAAATCATACACACAGTTTTACTTGCCAATGATTTTGTAATGGGATCCAGATAAAATATCTATTACAGACTCTTTTTCTCTAAATGACTCCCAATAGCCTCCTGGAGGGGTCAAATTGTTTTTGGATTAACCAACCTGCTGGTACCAGAGCTTTTCAGGGCTTAGGTGACCAGGACCAAACACAAAGACTGCCTCAGCCTGGATTGGTCACGTAGGGAATCCAGATAACAGACCCTATCCTGACCCTATTTCTCCCATTGGCCTTCTACAATATAACCTTTATATTTAGGTCATCATCCATTTTGAGTAGAAGTATTCATTTAAAGGTCAGAATTGTGTTTCCCATTAAAAATTATTTTTTAGATAAATGTTTGTTTAAGCATCTTTGTTTAGCACAGAATTTATACTCTTTTAAGTCCTTTTTATTTTTTTATTTTTTTTTATTTTTTTTTACCCTTAATTTCGGTGCATTGTCTCATAGGTGGAAGATTGGTAAGGGTGGGCAATGGGGGTCAAGTGACTTGCCCAGGGTCACACAGCTGGGAAGTGGCTGAGGCCGGGTTTGAACCTAGGACCTCCCGTCTCTAGGCCTGACTCTCAATCCACTGAGCTACCCAGCTGCCCCCTTAAGTCCTTTTTTTTGCCATAAAAGGTATCTTTTAGAAGATGTCCTCTTAAGATTAAGTAGTTATATAACCCAGTGGGAGAGCAGCTAGAAATCAAGAGACCTGTGCTATCATTGTAGCTTAGCTACTAATAAATTAGTTATGATGTTATTCTCCATATTCCTCACTTTTCATTTTTGTAAAATATGCATAATACCCATCTTCCCTAAGCTAAGTAATTGCCATATTAAAATAAGCCAATCTATGTAAAAGCATGACATAAAAGATATCAATGAGGATATGTTTGACTAAAAAAGGGACATGTACCAGTCCTCTAGCAAGAGAGAACACAGTTGGACATGCTTTTTCTTACTATACGGTGCTATGAACCTGAAGGTTTCTATCACTTTGAATGACTTCCCTTCGGAGGGTGTGTGGAAAGACGTGGATAAGTTTTATTCAGGATTAGGAAGCAAGGACTAGTGGTCATTTACATCGATGAAAAGAAGTAATAGTGACACTAATGTCTAATCATGGATTCATTAAACCTATAAATTTAAGATGTAACTGGGAGAAAGTAGGGCATGTTTAAGGCATAGAGTGCTATCCTGGGAGAGATATTATGTTGGATACTAGACTGTTAGAGGTGAGGGCCCTGGGGCACTGGTAGGGAGGGAGGTGAGATAGGTGCAATAAAGTCCTGGGAAAGTGACAAGTCCAAGAAGGGATGGGTAAAGCAGCCAGTGAATTATTGCTTATTACATATGACAGGGTTCCCTGCAAGGTGAAAGAAGAGTTTTTGTTAAGAGTTATTTATGTCTTCTCAAATTGATTTCAACTGTGATGAAATTTCAGTCCTGGAAAAGAATGTGGAGTTAGGTGAAAGGTGAAGGAGGCAAGGAGGTGATTGTTGATTTTTAGCAGTTTGGAAAAGGGGATGGGAGCAGGGATTATCAAACTTTAATGCAACTTTGTCAAGGACTTCACCTATGCAGAGTACCAGGAAATGGGCAGTTGTCCATTGTATAGGTAATAATGGCCAAAGTTTGAACCCAGGACTTTAAATTATAAATCCACTACTTTTTTTTTTTTACTGCTCTATGGTGTACCCTGTGTAGATAGCTCCTAGCTTTTGGAGAACAAATAAATCTGAGAAATAAAATTTACAGACACCTTTGTGGTAGTGGTATAATTATTTATTTGATACATAGCTAAATGGTTTTATACCAGATATATGCCAAACACTTCCAGAAATAGAGGTAAAGCCTATAATTTCTTTATAATTGAAATAATGTACCTAAATTAGGTACTTGGTGTTATAGAGTTTCAGATAGTTTGTTAGGGCCAGTTATCAGAAGTCACACAGGTTTGGGAAGGCCAACAAGAGAAATCTAGGAGGATACCCAAAATGATGTCAAACAGGATTTATTCAAAGGAAGGGAAGGAAAGGAAGGGAATTGAGATGATCTGACTAAATAAAACTATAAGTAAACCTCCCACCAAAATCTGGTCGTTGTCTTCTCAAAGTTGTTATCTTCTCTAACAATACTCTCTCTCTACCTAAAAGTCCCAGTTCCTACAATACCTCACTAACCAAATTTCCCACTCTTAGATGGTGACTAGAGTTGGAAAAGATTGGATGGTAAGCAGGAACAAGGGCTCAAAGGGAGAGGATCTCACTGATAGTTGGCTTCGACTGCTCTGTAGGAGTCTCTGTAAATCAGAAGTAACTGGATACACAAACAGGAACTCAGGATCACAGGAACACAGTTGTACCAGAAGGACAGCCACAAGAAAAGGGAAAAATGGTCAAACTCACTCAGTCCACCTGAGAAGTTCAGACATTCTCTCTCAACCTCTTTCAGAGATCAACTGCTCCCAGCAGAAGCTCACACTGACCCTTCCTAGAATTCTGGAATCTTCCTGCTTCTCTCTCTTTCCAGCAGCTCCTGCTCCTGCTCCTTTCCTTATTTCCTTATAACACAATCAAATATGTAAGCAGAGAATCTTAAGAGTTGGAAGTTGTACTTAATGTAATTTAATCCATTGCCCTCATTTTTACAGGTAAGAAATTTGGGTCTCAAAAATAACTAGTTTGTAAGGAAAACTTTAGCCAGCAATCATAGAGTCTTAGAGTTCAAAATGTAAAAGGATGTCAGAGGTGATCTAATCTAACATACTGTACCTGAATAGTAATTTCATTCACAAATGATTATTGGCCTTCATTTTAAGATCTGAACTGATGGAAAACTCAGCATCTTCTTAAGCATCTTGTTCTACCTTGGGATAGTCCTAGTTCTTATACTTCAAGAATCTATGATATTGGTGTGAATGGAGAAGTTTCCACTAATGGAGCTCATAAACTTCATTTACTTAGTAAATAGTCCTTTTCTTCCTTTTTTTTTTTTTTTGAGATCATGACCAGACTGGAAGTGCAATGGGCATTCATGATCCCATACCTGCATTTATCAGCATTTATAGGAGTTTCAATCTGTTCATTTTCTGTTTCTGCATTGGGCTGGTTCACCCCTTCTTAGGCACTTTGGTAGCTCCATAATCCTGGGGACATTACCATTTTGGTGCCTTGCTTAGTGGGGTCACCCAAGTGGCTTACTCCGCTTTGGCTAAGAATTACCAAGTTGAAACTTTAGACTCTCCACAATGATAGATCATCTTCTGAGAATTAATATAATTTCCAACATTCATCTCTCTGTCATACAAATTCTTAACCTTGAATTCATGAACCTAAAAAATATATTTTGATAACTGTATTTCAACATAATTGGTTTCTTTTGTAATCATATATATTTTATGCACTTAAAAACATTGAAAACAATTATCTCATATGTAGGATTTCAATAGGCAAATTAATGTTCATTACTAATCTAATGTTTATTGGTTTATTGAATTATTCTTAGCAATTACAGGCACATTTACAGCAAGGGATTACCATCATCATTTAGTGTCCAATCTGCTGGCAGTGAATCTTTTTATATTCAGTATAAGGATTGCTGCAAAGCATACAGTATATTACTAAGGACATACTCAAAACCTTTGCAGCTTTGTATAACTTAGAGCTTTTAAGAAACCAGCACCACCAAAACACAGTGATGAAACTTCTGAGTGGAACTTATGTAATTTATTTGAATAGACACCATTAAGTAAAATGACTTTACATTTTAAATATTGATTAAATGAAAGCTTTGCCAATGGAAAGAAGAAAAACATCACTCAACTAATATTACAGAGAACATTTATCAGAGATAGACGTTAATATTAATTCTGAGAAACTTAAGAATTTAATAACTACAAATTTTTGTTTTGTGAGATGAGTGTCCTATGAAATTGTCAAATAAGGCTTTGAGTTTTCAAAGAAGTTTGTTATTTTACTCCCACATATAGCATTTTTCAATAAGTCTATTAGAATTCAAAGTTGTAACTGAAAAAGGAGCTTGAATTCATCTTTATTTTTTTAAAATCCTTACTTTCTATCTTAGTAACAATTCTAAGACAGAAGGGCAAGGACTAGGCAAACATGTTTAAGTGGCTTGCCCAGGGTCACACAAGTAGGAATTATCTGAAGCCAGATTTCAACTCAGATCCTGCCAACTCCAGGTTTGGCATTTTATCCACTATGCCACCTAACTGCCCTTTCCTGTTATATTTGTTGGGTGAAGAGTGTGCACCATACTTAAATTCTGTTATAACCAAATCAAAATAAGTACTATCATCAAGAATAGTTTGTGAATTTGAGACAATATCCATATGGTTCGAGTTTGATCTTTTAAAAAATCATTCACAGACAGATATTATTTCCCAACCATATGTCCCCAGCTATTTAATTTAATTTTATTCTATTGTACATGTATTATACATTTCTTTTTTCTTTTTAAAGCAACAGAAATGTTTTAGAAGTGACAATTGTCATATTTTAAACTTTTGAATATAATTTTTTAATTTTTAGAAATATTTTATTAAATATGTCTAATTATATGTAAATTTTTAATATTGATTTTTTAAATTTCCATGTTGGTCATGTTGTATGAGAATACTCATATAAAACCAAAACTCCAAAATAAAAACACACACAAATAAAATAAAGTGAAAAATAGTGTGCTTTGATTTGCATTAAGATTCTATTAGTTCTTTCTAAGGAGGTGTATATTCTCTGTCATAAGTCCTTCAGAACTGACTTGTATCCTTGCATTGTTGAGAATTGCTCTCTTTCACAATTGATTATCATATAGTATTGCTGTTACTGTGTACAGTGTTCTCCTGGTTCTGCTTACTTCACTCTCTATCAGTTCATGTAGGTGTGTTGTTTTTTCTGAAGTTGTTCTGCCCATCATTTCTTGTAGCACATCACAATTCTATACCGAAGTTTGTTTAGCCTTCCCCAACTGATAGACATCCCCTTAATTTCCAATTCTTTGTCACTACAAGAACAGTTGCTGTAAATATTTTTGTACATATAAGTCATTTTCCCTTAAAAAAATCTCTTTGAGATATAGACCTAGGAGTCATATTATAGGGTCAAAAGGTATGCATGGTTTTATAGCCCTTTGGGCATAGTTCCAAATTACTCTCCAGAATGGTTGGATCATTCACAACTCTACCCACAGTGCATTAGTGTCTCAATTTTATCACGTCCCCTCCAACATTTCCTTTACTATCATATTAACCAGTCCAGTAAGTGTGAGGTGGTACCTCAGAGTTCTTTTAATTTGCATTTCTTTAATCAAGAGTGATTTAGAACATTTTTTCATATGAATATAGACTCAATTTCTTCACCTGAAAACTGCCTGTTCATATTCTCTGACCATTTGTCATTTAAAGAGTGATTTGTATTCTCATAAATTTGACTCAACTCTATGTATTTGAGAAATGAGGTTTTTATCAGAGAAAGTTGCAGTAAAATTTTACCCAATTTGTTGCTTTCCTTCTAACTTTGACCGCATTAGTTTTATTTTTAGAAAATTATTTTAAAATAAATGCAGTTTTGGCTTATTAATTGTATGTTTCTAAGAACAGTCCATTATAAATGAAAGACAAAGTTTAAAGTTATTGAGTTTAGCAACACATGTTCATATATTAGATTGGAGTTATATAATGCTATGCATTCATCTCTTTAGCACACTTTATTCTATTGGGGTCCTTACTGTTTTAGCAATTTAAGAAAAGTGTTACCACCCTTTAAGTCCAGTGTAAAACTCTGTCAACTCTCAAACAAAAAAAAAAAGTTGTGCTTTTTGCAGTTTTAAAATCTAAAAAAGAAAAAGTAGAAAAGTCCTATATGTACAAAAAATATTTAAAGCAGCTCTTTTTGTGGTAGCACAGATCTGGAAATTAAGGAGATTTCCTCCTATTGGGGAATGGCTAAACAAAATGTGGTATATAAATGTAATCTAATTACAATTTATAATGCTATATAAATTATAAAATGGACAATTTCAAAAGAAACTGGAGAAAACTGATGTAGAGTGAAGTGAGCAGAATTAGAACAATATATATAATGATAGTACTATAGAAAAAACAATTTAGAAATATTTGAATTTACAATCTGAATTTGAAAAAATATTTAGAACTTGAATCAATGCAAAGAAAAACCATTAGTCCAAAAGAATGAAGAGGAAACATCATTTACCTATAGGCAGAAAGGTGATGAATTTACAAGGAAGAAAAACAGATACATTTTCATCCATGAAAAATATGGCAATTTGTTTTCCTGAACCATGCAAGTATATATCAAGGACTTCATTATTTGAGGGCATGAAACGGGAATAGGAATGGGATTTGATATTTCTCGTTGTTGTTCAAAGAAAGGGTTAGTGATGAAAAAAGAAATAATTATAGTGTAAAAACAAGATATAAATAAAAGTTTTAAAATAGATGAAAGCAAGAAAAAGAAAGAGTAATATTGAAGGGGGCTACAGACACTTAAGGACAGAGGACTATTTTTACTCATTTCCTTATCCTCACAGCACCTAATAGGTGTTTAATAACTATTGATTGAACAGTGGTGAATAAATGTAGCCACAATTGCCTTGTCCATGAATAAGCTACTATGACAGCTGAGAGGAAATACTCACTGCCTGGAAGACAGATACTATCCTCATGCCTTCCATATAAGAATTATAGCAGGGGCAGCTAAGAGGGCAGCCACCTAAGAGCCAATACACAGAAGTTAAGGGTTAAAAAAAAAGAATTACAGCACATTTTAAGAAGTCAATTTTCAAAAATAGGTTTCAACCATAAAGTTTATTAGCATGTTTGTTTTTTAAACCCTTACCTTCCATTTTGGAGTCAATGCTGTGTATTGGCTCCAAGGCAGAAGAGTGGTAAGGGTAGGCAATGGGGGTCAGGTGACTTGGCCAGGGTCACATAGCTGGGAAGTGTCTGAGGCCAGATTTGAACCCAGGACCTCACATCTCTAAGCCTGACTCTCAATCCACTGAGCTACCCAGCTGCCCTCTAGCATGTTTTTACTAAGGAAAGTTTACCCAAAGAGCTACCTTTCCCTTAAACCAGTGATCCCCAAAGTGGGCACTACCACCCCCTAGTGGGTGCTGTAGTAATCCGGGGGGGGGGGGTGGTGATGGCCACAGGTGCATTTATCTTTCCTATTGATTGCTATTAAAATTTAAAAAAAAATTCATTTCCAGGGGGCTAAGTTATATTTTTTCTAGGAAGGGGGTGGTAAGCCAAAAAGGTTTGGGAACCACTGCCTTAAACCAAAATTACCTGCAGTGTAGCACAAGACTAGATAAATAATCTGAGGCTCAGAAAAATAAGTGAATACAAAACAATCTTGGTAGTTTATGCTTTCTGTTTATCATGAGTTTGGCAAGACTTTATGAACAAAGCAATGGGAGAAAAAACCCTCAAGCTTTAAAAGAGAAAAATTAGGAAGAATGGTTGCCCACAATTCATTTAATGATAGATGCTTATTTCCATTCTAGACAGTAGATAAGAAATCCAGTTTATGCTTTGTTAGTATTTGCACTTTATGTATTAAAACTTTTAAAAACATTTTAGCATTTAAAATTAATATTCTAACTTTTCTTGACAAGTTTTAATGTATAAATAAGGAACATAAGAAAAACTTCTCTTGCAAAGAGTGTGTAAAGTACTTTATTTGCATCTTGAGGAGGATTACTCTTCTAGTTGGAATAGAAATGTCTTCAGACACTTTCCAACTCTGAAATCCTTAAGCTTATAAACTCCTATGTTATATACAAAAACTGTATAGATTTGCCGCCACAAAAAGAGCTGTTACAAACATTTTAGAACGCATAGTTTCTTTTCATTTTTCTTTGATCACCTTAAGAAATAAATCTAATAGTCATATTACTGGGTCAAAAGGTATACACAGTTTTAGAAATCTTTGCATATAATTGCTCTCCAAAATGGTTGGACTAATTCAGTTCTACCAAGTGTATTAGTGTCTGTTTTTTCACATCTCCTCTAACATTTATCATTTTTCCTTATCATTTTAGCCAATCCAATATGTGAGATGATATCTGTGTTGTTTTGATTTGCATTTCTCTAACCAGTAATGATTTACATTTTCCATATAGTTATTAATAGCTTTGATTTATTCATCCAAAAATTGTCTCTCTATTAATTGGGGAATAACTGAAAAAATTATGGCATATAATTTTAATGGAAGAGATAATGAAAAAGATGATCACACAAAAACTTGGAAAGACATATGAAGTGATGCTAAATGAAGTGAACATAACAAAGAGAACCTTGTACACCATAACTACAATAATATATGATGATCAACTGTGAGTGACAATTATTATCAACAAGGCAAGGATCCAGAGTCTCATGATGAAAAAGGATATCCACCACCATATAAGGAGCAGACAGACTCTAAATGTATATTGAAACATACCATTTTCCACTTTATTTCCTTCATGAATTTTTCTCAGATGTAAGCCATATGTGTCCTGTTTCACATGATGACTAGGGAAATATGTATTATGTGATAATATATGAGCAACCTATTTCATATTACTTGCCTTCTTGGGGAGAGAGGAGGTGTGAGAGGAAAAGAAAAAAAAAGAATGTGAAGTAAATTTTTGTAGATAACTAATGTGAGAATTTATTCCTCTTGGATAAGCATAGTTATAATTTACATGTATAAGAAATCATATATATTATTGTTATGATACAAATATTATGTAAAAAAAAGAAAAATTCAAAAATTTATATATTAATTTCAACACATTGCCTTTATCTTCCTTCTCATTTTTTAATCCTTTTTTACTTTTTTTTCTATTAGGCATGAATTTGTGGCTTTTGTTGTTTTTATATTGATTATTTTATTTTAAAAATAAAGTAGGAATGTGTCGTTTTTTTCCCCTTTATCTTGTACCTGTGATTTCATCCCTGTTGTGAGCTCTGAGTATGGACATTTCTGCCACCAATGCAGACTTAGAAGTCTCCTATAATATTCTTAGGGTGTTATTACATAGGGGTGTTTAAAGGTTCAGCATTTACATGCTATCTTCCCCATTAGAATGGGAATCCTTTGAGGGTAGGGGCTGTTTTCCCTTTTCTTTGTATCCCTAGTGCTTAGAACAGTGTCTAGCTCATAGTAAGTGTTTAATAAATACTTGTTGACTGAATTACTGATTGTAACCCCTCTTTTGTGGATAAGGTTTAACCTGTAGGCATTTAGTGGGGTATGGGTGAGATTAGTGGGAGAGAAGAGAGTTTTTCTTCTGAATACATTTTGCTTATTAATCTTTTTAGTAATTTAAAAATGTGAAAATTTCAACTCAAGAAGACAACATTAAATACTGCTCAAAGTTAAGAATTCAGATATTATCGGTAATGGTTTTTTCTTCCTTCATTTCTTTCTTTTTTTAAAGAATCCAACTCAAGTGGGAACAGCTCTTCAGGTTTTCCATAATCTTGGAACTTTGAAAGATACTATTACCAATGTGGTGGATGGGTATTGTGCTACTCTAGAAGAGAACATTAACAATGCATTAGACATCAAAGTTTTGACTCAGTCTTCCCAAACAGCCATAAAAGGTATGGATGCGTTTTATTTTTCACTTTTGTCTTTATATCTAGGAAGTCTTTTTGAAGAATATATGTAATGCTTATACTAACCTAATGGTTTATTTTTAATGTGAAATTAAAAGGAAGAGAAAAAATTTTATACATTTTTTCCCTTTTCCTTCCGATCAGCTAGTTGAACTGGCCAAATAGTAATTTCATTCACCTCAACAACCATTTATTAAGAGATTACTTTTAAAAAAAATTTACCTTCTGTTTTAGTGCCATTTTTAAGGCAAAAGAGTGGCAAGGGCTAGACCATCAGGGCTAAGTAACTTGCCCAGGGTCACAGAGCTAGGAAGTGTCTGAAGTCAAATTTGAAACCAAGTTATTTAGAATCCAGGTCTGGCACACTATACACTATGTTAACTTAGCTACTCCTAGTGATCATTGTATATAGGGCTCTTTTGTAGGCAACAGAGGATACAAATATGAATAAAAAATGGTCCATTTCCTCAAGAAGAAATCTTCTAATTCCTATTTCCCCTGCTTGCTTGAAGACTTCAGAGCAATTCTCACTGATAATTTCTTTCATTATGGTGTCCAGGCTCTTTTTTTAACATGGGTCTCGGGCAGTTCAGTGATTCTTAAGTTAGCCCTCCTTATGCTTCTTAGCTTCAGGAAGTAGAAGTTGCATGACTGACAGTATAAAAGGCCTTGATCAGGTCAGCAAATGTTGTATACAGACTTCCTCTCTGCTCCTGGCATTTCTCCTGTAGTTGTCCAGCAGCAAACACTGTCAACCATTCCTCCATCCTTTATGAAGCTTTAATGTCTCTCAGGTAGACGACCATCTTCTGAGTTAAGGATCAGCTAATTAAGGAGGTCTCTGACAAGAACCTTGCCAACAGTGACTAAGAGAGAGCCCCTCTGTGATTGTCACAGGACAGCCTGTCTTCTTTTCCTTTATAGAAATGGACAGTAGAGACATCCTGGATCTCCTAGGGTGTTATAAGGGGATTAAGCTAGTAGGGTAATAAACTGGTTGTGATAAGGGAATAGGCTAGAGGTAATAGGGAAATTAAGGCAGAAGTAAGGTTGTAATAAGGGATAAGGCAGATAAGGGACTAAAGGTAGTGTGAATAGGGATAAGGCACTGTGGATGGGGGTTTGTGGATCCCTAAGGCAGTAAAGTGGATAAGGAGAGTACAATAGTGGAACGTGATAAATTGAGGTGGTAAGAGAGGTAAAAGAGTTGCAAAGGAAAAGATGAGGTATTTTGGGCAGACAGCTGCAGCCTGGGAGACACAGAATGGGTACACAGACTGGGTATTCAGGTTTGAGACAGAGACACTAAAGGGAAACAGACTGAGCCCTTTAAGTAGGAAGGACACTTCTACAGACAAAGGTTAGGGCCAGCCAAGAATGGCATGAAATTGACTAGAGGGCTTTCTAATCAGTTTCTCAGGTTCACACAGGAAGAGTTCAGAGGAAGTATTGAGATTACATTTCCTCCAAGATGAACGCCTCCAATTCCCTTCAGGACCCAGAGACAATATTATTCCTTTCTCCCCTTCTCCCTCTCTTATCAATCAACTAATGAACTAGCCAAAGGTTTGATTAAGTGACAAACAGGGTTTATTGAGTTTCAGGGTTGATTGGAAGGGATGGACGGATACAAGGTAACTCTTAACAGCTGCCTAGAGAAAGCTTCAGGTGGGGGGGGGGGAGATAGGAATGTGAGACTGAGATAGGACCTGCCTAACTCAGCCCTGAGGGGTTTGTAGCCTATAGTGTTAGGAAAGTTGGATATAATGATTCAAGAGATAATTTATATCAAGGGTAAGCCCTATTTGACTATGGGGAAACTAAATCTACCAAGTTTGAAAGCTAACACTCAGATCCACCCTCCTTTCAAACCCCAAGAAATTTAGGAAGGGAAAATGATAATTGGGATACGGAAGGTCAGGAAGATTGAAAGGAAATAGTTAAGCTAACAAATTTTAAGAGAAAAGCTGCAGAATATAGGCCAAGTTTTCAATCCAAAGAATAGAGCTCAGTTGACCCTTCTACTCTCATCGAGTCTCCTGGGTCAACTGTCTCACCTCAGGATTCTAAACCCTTTTCAACTGTCAGAAACTCTGCAGTCAGGCTCTGCAGGGCTAATATGCACCCTTTTGCACTACAAGGGTCATGGTGGCAAACCTATGGCAGATGTGCCAGAGGAGGCCCTCAGAGCCTTCTCTGTGGACTCCTGCCTTCGCCCCAGCACAGAGTCTGTTACTAGAAAGCCAGAGGGACTGCGGGGCCAGGCTGCTTCCCTTCCCACTCCCCCTCCTCTCCACATGTGCCTGAGGACATTTCTCATATCACCCAGCCCTCTAGAGGTTCGCCATCACTGTCCTAGGAGCTAACTTCCTCTTGCCATGTAACTCAGAAGATTTCAGTCAGCTTCTGTATGAGCAGTAAATAATTATAGTATATGTCTTAATCAGGGCATTAGAGAGGGACAGAGTCGTATTATAAACTTTAATAGAGAAGGGATTCCTTTAAAGCAAAAATAAGAACAAAACAAAAATAAAAAAACAACTCCTACAAACAGAATCTGAGAGCATGCAATAAAGAAAGCCATCAGCATTTACTGAGGCCAGGTTGTGTTCTGTAGTTGTGCCACAGAACAAACCCACTTGGGGGTGTGTAAAATTCAGTCAGTAAGGCATTTATTAAGCACCTAGCATATGCCAGGTATTGTGCTAAGAATATCATATTCATTTCTTCTTTCCGCATAATAATATTCTGTTACATAACATATTAAGTCATTCATTGGTGGCTTCTCCCTAAGAGGACTACCAGCAGTGTTTGCCTAACCATGGTGTGAGCCCATGGTCCAAGTACACAGTCTCACCTTGTAGTCAGAGTAACTTTACTGCTAGTCTAGCCCAGTGTGCACTATAATGATGTATGCAGGTGTAACCCTTGTCTGAGTTCAGGGGATCTTGCATGGGACCAGAGAGATTATACTGCTAATCCAACCATTCTATGGCTTCTACCTCAATTACTTTCTTACCTGTGGACCAAATTCATAATTTAGGATGGAAAATGAGAGATTTCCCCTTTGATTTCCCTTCAGTCTGGTCCTCTTCTAAGATCTTTTTTGGAGTAATTGTAGGGGAAACTTGGCCATACTGCTTCCTTCTATTCTAATTATCCTAGTCCTCCAGAGGGTGAAAAAGGTGATTATTTTGCTCTCTTGGTATTACTCTTAAGTCCTTAGTTGAAGGTAAAAAGGATTCTTTCTTCACCCCTCATAGATAAAAATGGTATCCCTTCATTAGAGGCCTCTGAGAGAGCCACATTTTGGTACTTTTCCCTGATAGGAAACTCTGGTCATCAGTATGGGTTAAGTTTTAGTATTAGCTCCAACCTTGGACAGCTTTTTACTTACCTTGACAGAGATTATCCAGAACCATGGTAGATACTGGAGACTGTTGTCCGTGCTAAGAACCTAATGATCCTAGTATTGTTCTTGGTCATCATAATTGTTTTTACATCAGAAGAACAACTATGAATTGTCCCTTATATCACCCCATTCTTTTAAGATAGTTTTTCTCATTTGTAATGAGATTCTCCTCTAATTCAGTTTATGCTAGAGTTG
Organism: Gracilinanus agilis; assembly: GCF_016433145.1. NCBI lineage: Eukaryota > Metazoa > Chordata > Mammalia > Didelphimorphia > Didelphidae > Gracilinanus > Gracilinanus agilis. The sequence goes on from NC_058134.1 coordinate 150,397,560, forward strand.
TTTTGCTCCTAGAAAATTTCAAAATCTTAACACCTAGGGCTGGTATATCCTATGAAATCTTTTTTAGGAGGATCAGACAGTGAGCAAAGTCCTTGGGCAATCATTGAGAAAGAGTGACCAACTTCCTGTGCTCACACATTGCTAAAGTTGCTAGTCAACCTTCAACCCTAGCCCCTCACTCTCTTCCTCTTCCTTCTAGTCAAGGTACTGCTCCAGGTACCAGATTGGCTAGTTTTATATCAGAGTGGGGAGGCTTCTTGATTTCCTTAACTCCTTGAAGCATAAAAACCTTTGCTAAGTGGGAATAGTAGTTAGATATTTTAGTGAAGGTTCTGCTGCCTTTGGAGAATACTTTCCTGACCCAGTATGGCTAGTTGTGATGAATATGGTCATTTAAAAAAACAGAATTTCATGTCTTTATAACTTTAGAAAATTTTTTTAATTTTAGTACATTTTTTTTTAGCATTTTATAGTCCACAAATGTCTTATTGAATTTAACCCCTGAACCTTACTCACTGGGCTAGCTCAAGTTAGGCCTGTCTCAAAATATTCTTCCCATGTCTGTTAGTTTTATATCCTGTGCTTGAAGGAAATAGCAAATTACTACAATGTCTGCCAAGAAAACCCCAAATGGGATCATGAAGAGTTGGGCACAGCAGAAAGAAATGAATGACAACTCAATTCTTATGCTATTAAACAGTAACATTTTTATTAAATGTTATTAAAACAATAACATTTTTATACTGCTAAAACAATAACAAAGTTCCACCGACTTTGGTCTTAGGTATTTTTGACATCCTTCTGCTATGCTTAGATATTTTGGGCTTTTATATACAGAAGGCAGTTAATAAGACCAAGGAAATGCATGTAAGGCAATGCTGCTTCCTTTGGTTCCATCTCTTAAAGTCTTCAACAATATATCTAAAACCTTGGAATTAATTTTCAAAATTCATTAGAGCTATAAATTTGAATTGAACCTTTTCTGATTTGCTAAGAACATAAACATCCTTTCCTGGGTGATTCTCTTCAATTACTGAGAAAATAATGTATTTCTATATGCTTATGCCTACCATAAATACAGATTTTCAGGAAAGCTACAAAAAAAAAGGAAGAGAGAAGTCCAAGAGAGTAGAAATTCATAGTAACTGGTTTTCATGATTTTTTCCCCTTTATTGAAGCAGAAATACTGCCTTTTGAGAGAGGACCCTCCTTCTTAGCCTCTGTCTCTTCTTTCAAATGATAATTCTAGTTTAATTTTCTTGTCTCATGGTTTGTAGTTAGAATTTGTTGTTATATAACATCATGGGACTTTTTTTTTAAAAAAGGAATGATATGATAGGATCTACCTGTATTGTGTGAACAGCACTGGTTTCTCTTAAAAAGAGGTAGGAGAGGGGGCAGCTGGGTAGCTCAGTGGAGTGAGAGTCAGGCCTAGAGACAGGAGGTCCTAAGTTCAAACCCAGCCTCAGCCACTTCCCAGCTGTGTGAACCTGGGCAAGTCACTTGACCCCCACTGCCCACCCTTACCAATCTTCCACCTATGAGACAATACACTGAAGTACAAGGGTTTAAAAAAAAAAAAAGAGGTAGGAGAGGAGCAGCTAGGTGACTCAGTGGATGGAAAGCCAGGCCTAGAGATAGGAGGTTCAAATCTGGCCTCAGACACTTCCTAGCTGTGTGATCCTGGGCAAGTTACTTGACTCCCATTGCCTAGCCCTTACTGCTCTTCTGTCTTGGAGCCAATACAGAAGGTAAGGGTTTTAAAAAAGGTGGGGAGGGAGGGAGGGAGATCATTCTTGTGATTTTTTTTTTTGCCTAGTCAGGAAACAGAGACTCAGGCTTGAATTATTCTTTTTACTTCCTTGTCCCTTGAGGTATAAAAGACCCACCACCTGTAGGGAATTGGTACTTTGAAAGTTTTTTTAGAATTCAAACTACCCCAAAGGGGTTATCTTTCTCACCTAACATTATCTCTTGTTGTAGTGAATGAAGAAGGGGATTTATGTTTTATCTGAATTTAGTTGGGAATTATATTTTTAAGCCTTTTTATTATTAATGCTGTTTTCATTTTATTTCATGGTCCACAAGTATCTCATTGCATTCTAATCTCTAGTCTGAATCATTGGGCTGGCCAAACAAATGGTTTAATGACCTAATTCTGTACCTCATTATAGTGGTAATCCTAATTTTCCAAAGGCTATTTCTGTAGAGGCCAAAGTCATTAATTTCCAACAATAATGCCTAAATAATTCTCTGCTGGAGTCAAAAATCTGTGTTAGTGGAGCTAGGACCCCTACTAGTAAAATCAGAAATTTCTGAATTATTGAAGTATCTATGTTTTGGTTAGTAGTCTACTAATTTAATAGTGCCAAAATTATGTTTTCTTGCAATGAATCCTTTTTATGTATTTATTGGAGGTCCTGGACGAGCCACTATGCCAACTCCAGGAAATACTGCTGCCTTCCGTGCTACTCTCTGGACAAATATGGAGAAATTGATGGATCAAATTTGTGCTGCATGTGGACAGGTATACAGTATAAGTTGCATTTTCTTTGTGTTCCATGAAAAAAAGAGACCGCTGATGATTTTCTTCTCTCTTTCAGGTTCAACATTTGCAAAAAGTATTAGCCAAGAAGAGAGACCCTGTTTCACATATTTGTTTCATTGAAGAAATACTAAAGGTATTTTATTTTGTGTTTAATGAAAATATATTCATTGAGTTGTGGAAAAAGCAGGGAAGAAAATGAACCAGCATGGCTTAGATGGTTCCTTTCTTTTGATTGGCTTCAAGACATTTGTTTGTGGGCCAGGACTGACCAGCCAGTCTAGTACCTCAAGTACTACATAGGAGTGAAATGAAACTTTATTAAATAATCTAAAAGTTAATAGAAGGAGGCTTGCTTAGACGTAGGAGAAGGGAATATTGATAGTCAGTGAGGACATCATGTTGATTCAGCTCAGTATAGGTTTCTGGTTGTTAGTCATACTGTTGATCCTTAGAAGCCTCAAAAAGGAAACCAGAACTCCTTAAGGACCTTTGTATTCTGGTGACTACAAAGCCACATCAATTCCCCATGTTTCTTTAGCCAATGAAGCTCCAGGATAGTTTAAACATCTTTTAAGGAAAAGAACTACCCTAACCTGTTTGGATTAGGACCCCAAGGAAAGCTAGCCTACAAGGTAGAATCATTGGAAACAATGTATCAATCATAGCATGTAACAGGAAAATACATTTTTTTAGATAAGATGTTTGTAGATATATATCACTTGCATTGTAAAGTAGGTGTATCCTATGATTTTTTATTGTAAAGCGATTTTCTTTAAAACAAATCTTATTTTTGCATTGAATGGCACTTAAGGAAATTAAAGGACTAAGATGAAGACCAGCATTATAGTTTGCTGAAGATTTTAGTACTCCTTAATTCTTACTTTTTTCCAAATAGTATTCAATTCCTTGTTTTAGGATCTCTAAGCTCTATAAACTGGGGCCAATCACTTATCCTTTTGAGACCATAGCTCCCTCAGCTTTGAAGAGTTGAACTTCATGATCTTTAAGATACTGATGTAAGGGACTGGAGATTAACCCTTTGTGCAGAAAGGGTGCCCTTTCAAGAATGACAGATTCTGGTGGAAACCCTTTAAAGATAGAGAGACTTATTTAGATTGGATGGTCAGGAGGCAACCTGAAGCACCAACTGCCTCCCTGAACAGAGAAAAGTTCAGGATTTTTATATCCTAAAGGGATGGGATCTAAGTGACTTGGGAAGGAAAGATGGGGAGGGGGATGAGCAATGGGAACAAACAGGGGGAGCCATCAGGGGAGACCAGATAACAGAACAGAGGCCTTTGGGTCTTGGGGCTTAAATAGAAACATGTATATCGTTTATGACATCCTGATCAAAAGGTAGGTCTGGGGACATGGTAAAAATATGCATCCTTTATGATATCCTGATCATAAAGGTGGGTAAGTTATCCATCTTGAGAAACCTAGGGATATTTGAGATGAAGGGATCCTAAAGGTGGGTAAGTTATCTGGAGAAACCTAGTATGTTTGAGATGTAAACAAAGAGTATCCCCTGGTGCTTAGACCCTCATCTTAAGGCTAATGTTAATACATCCAAAGTTGAGGTAGAGGATCCTATCTTTATTCAACTGCCATCCCTTCAAAGTGAATTCTTCATGTAATATTTGGGTATACTGGGGGACCCTGGTGCCCACCACAATATCTTCTGCAATATAGTTCTGTGGTTCCATGGTTTGGACAATCAGTCAAGTTTCTTTCTTTCAGAAAGATTTGGAAAAAAAGATACTAATGTACATTTTCTTGATATATGAAAAAATAACAAGGTGCCTTTGTCAGCTTGAATTAGTAGTCATTGTTATAAATTTATTGATGGCTTATATAATTAATATCATGCATTCATTTTCGTAAGCAAGCACTGCACATGCCATGTTTCACCCATCTGTTCTCTTGGCTTTGGCAGTCATCCCCAAATTAATCAGTTTTACTCTTTCCGTATAGTGGCCCCAATAAAAATACCTTTACTTACCCCATCCATATGTAGAGTTTCTTTTCCTTTATAAAACAATTTGCTTAATGTTCCATTACTATCCCAGGATTGGTAATATTGAATCTATTATAGCTATCAGAGTTTTTACAAAGCACAAAAATAACGTATATGAAAAAGAAATTTATCTGTATTGCTAAATTAAAATATAGTATTCTCCCCAAAATGTATGCTCACATAAAATATATACGTTAGCCACTTAAAATGCCAATTACAGTTCTTTTAAGATTATGTGCCTTCTAATAATCTCTATGTCAGTTTTGTTTGAAAAGGTATTCAAAAATTTTTTGAAATATAAATTATCAGCATAGTTGATTTTAAGTCATTGGGGCAAGGGTTCTCTATTCAGAGGATTTTATTTGGGAGAAAATGTTCAGTCTTCTTTCAGTTTCAGTGAACTTGGTGACGGATCCAGACAGAAGGTCAGTCAGTCGTAGATAGACCTTGAAGGCATTGAGCCCTGGCGGGGTGGGGGTGGGAGAGGAGGGTTGCCACCCAATTTGCAGAAAGAGCAGAGGAAATCCAATGTTATCTATCATGGTGGTAGTAGTGAGGTAGTGTATAGTATGCAGAATCACATTTCAGACATTTAGCAGCTGCATGACCATGAACTATTTAATCTCTCTGAACCTGTTTCCTCATCCAAAATGAGAGTTTGGACTAGGTAACTTCTCAGACCCTTTCCATCATTTAATTTAGAGCTCCTTGGGCCTTTGTTCATTTTTCCACTATATATTTTTGCATCTAACTTAAAAAATGAATTTGTCTCATGATACACTGACTGAGTTGAGTAAAAGAATGTACTTTCTAACTGGCAATATATTTGCCATTCTTTTGTATCACTACTAAGTAAGAGTACTTTTTTTTTTTTCTATACAACTGACAAAGTTTACTAGATCCTTTTTTTTTAACATTTATTAATATTCATTTTTAACATGGTTACATGATTCATGCTCCCCTTTCCCCTTCAACCCCCCCCCCCGCGCCC